>NC_140997.1:40300389-40619201 GCF_052327205.1 Somniosus microcephalus
TGAAGCTATGCCCCCTGGTTATTGACCCCTCTACTAAAGGGAAAAGTTCCTTTCTATCTACCCTATCTATGCCCCTCATAATTTTGCATACCTCAATCAGGTCCCCCCTCAGCCTTCTCTGCTCTAAGAAAACAACCCTAGCCTGTCCAGTCTCTCTTCATATCTGAAGTGCTCCAGCCCAGGTAATATCCTGGTGAACCTCCTTTGCACCCTCTCCAATGCAATCACATCCTTCCTATAGTGTGGCGATCAGACTGCACACAGTACTCCAGCTGTGGCCTAACTGGCGTTTTGTACAGCTCCATCATAACCTCCCTACTCTTATGTTCTGTGCCTCAGCTAATGAAGGCAAGTATCCCATATGCCTTTTTAACCACCTTATCTACCTGTCTTCACAAGGGTTTTGACCTGAAACGTTGACTCTATTTCTCTCTCCATGGATGTTGCCTGGCCTGCTGAGTTTTTCCAGCATTTTCTGCTGTTATTTTGGATTTCCAGCATCTGCAGTATTTTGCTATCGTTTATCTACCTGTCCTGCTGCCTTCAGGGATCTATGTACATGCACACCAAGGTCCCTCTGATCCTCTGTCCTCCCTAGGATGCTACCATTCATTGTATATTCCCGTGCCTTGTTAGTCCTCCCAAAATGCATCACCTCACACTTTTCAGGGTTAAATTCCATTTGCCACTGTTCTGCCCATCTGACCAACCCATCTATATCGTCCTGTAGCCTGAGGCTTCCCTCCTCGCTATTTACCACTCCACCAATTTTCGTGTCATCTGCAAACTTACTGATCATACCTCCTACACTCATATCTAAATCATTAATATACATTACAAACAGCAAAGGACCCAGCACCGATCCCTGTGGTACACCACTGGACACAGGCTTCCAGTCACAAAAACAACCTTCGACCATCACCCTCTGCCTCCTGCCACTAAGCCAATTTTGGATGCAATGTGCCAAATTGCCCTGGATCCCATGGAATCTTACCTGCTTGACCAGTCTCCCATGCGGAACTTTGTCAAAAGCCTTACTGAAGTCCATGTAGACCACATCAACTGCACTACCCTCATCCACACACCTAGTCACCCCCTCAAAAAATGTAATCAAATTGATTAGACATGATCTCCCCCTGACAAAACCATGCTGACTATCCTTGATTAATCCTTGCCTCCCCAAGTGAAGACCAATTCTGTCCCTCAGAATTTTTTCCAATAATTTCCCTACCACTGATGTTAGGCTCACTGTCCTGTAGTTCCCTGGTTTATCCCTACTACCCTTCTTGAATAATGGTACTACGTTAGCTGTCCTCCAGTCCTCTGGCACCTCCCCTGTGGCCAGAGAGGTTCTGAAAATTTGTGTCAGAGCCCCTGCAATCTCCTCCCTTGCCTCACACAGCAGCCTAGGATACATCTCGTCTGGGCCTGGGATTTATCCACTTTTAAGCCCGCTAGAACCGCTAGTACCTCCTCCCTCTCACTACTAATTTGTTCAAGCATATCACAATCCCCCTGCCTGATTTCTATGCCTACATCGTCCTTCTCCACAGTGAATACAGATCCAAAATATTCATTTAAAACCTCACCCACATCTTCTGGCACTACACACAGATTGCCTCTTTGGTCTCCAATGGGCCCTACTCTTTCTCTGGTTATCCTCTTGCCCTTAATATACTTATAAAACACCTTGGGATTTTCCTTTATTTTGCCCGCCAGTGTTTTTTCATGCCCCCTCTTCGCTCTCCTAATTTCTTTTTTAAGTACTCCCCTGCACTTTCTATACTCCTCTAGGGCTTCCACTGTTTTTAGTCCTTTGTATCTGCCAAAAACCTCCCATTTTTTCCTAATCCATTCTGGTATATCCCTTGACATCCAGGGTTCCCTGGGTTTGTTGGTCCCACCCTTGACCTTTACATGAATATGTTGGTGTTGTACTCTCTCTATTTCCTTTCTGAAAGACTCCCACTGCTCTGATGTGGATTTTCCTACAAGTAGCTTATCCCAATCCACTTTGGACAGATCCTGTCTTATATTAAAATCGGCCTTCCCCCAATTTAGAACCTTTATTTCCGGTCCATTTTTGTCCTTTTCCATGACTGCCTTAAATCTCACCGAATTATGGTCACTGTCACCAAAATGCTCTCCTACTGACACTTCTACCACTTGCCCGGCTACATTCCCTAGAATTAGGTCCAGTACCGCCCCCTCTCTTGTAGGACTTTCTACATACTGGCTCAAAAAGCTCTCCTGGATGCACTTTAAGAATTCCACACCCTCTAACCCTTTCACACTCTGACTATCCCAGCTAATATTGGGGAAGTTGAAATCCCCTACTATTATTACCCTATTATTTCTACACTTCTCTGAGATTTGCCTACATATCTGTTCCTCTATCTCCCCCTGACTGTTTGGGGGCATTTAGTACACTCCCAGCAAAGTGCTTGCCCCCTTTTTGTTTTTAAGTTCTACCCATATGGCCTCATTAGAGGAACCTGCTAAGATATCGTCCCTCCTTACAGCAGTAATTGACTCCTTGATTAATATTGCGACACCCCTCCTCTTTTACACCCCCCTCTGTCTCGCCTAAAGATTCTATACCCTGGAATATTGAGCTGCCAGTCCTGCCCCTCCCTCAACCATGTCTCTGTGATAGCAACAATATCATACTCCCATGTGTTCATCAACACCTTCAATTCATCTGCCTTACTCGCAAGACTCCTTGCATTAAAATAAATGCCATCCAACCTTGCCATACTCCCTTGTGCCGTTACATATTTGCTCTGCCTTCCAGGCTGATTTGTTTTTTCCTCTATATTTGGCTGTGCATCACCCCCTACTATAGCTCCACTCCGTATCCTATCCCCCTGCCAAGTTAGTTTAAACCCCCCAACCCCCAACAGTATTGGAAAACCTCCCCGCAAGGATGTTGGTCCCGTTCCGGTTCAGGTGCAACCCATCCGACTTGTACAGGTCCCACCTTCCCCAGAAGCAGACCCAGTGATTCAGGAAACTAAAGCCCTCCCTCCTGCATCAACTCTTTAGCCACGTATTCATCTGCTCTATCCTCCTATTCCTATACTCACTAGCACGTGGCACTGGGAGTAATCGAGAGATTACAACCTTTGAGGTCCTGCTTTTTAATCTGCTACCCAGCTCCCTGAATTCTTGTTGCAGGACCTCATCCCTCTTTCTACCTATGTCGTTGGTACTAATGTGAACCACGACCTCTGACTGTTCGCCCTCCCCCTTCAGAATGTCCTGCAACCGTTCAGTGACATCCTTGACCCTGGCACCAGGGAGGCAACATACCATCCTGGAGTCACTTCTGCGGCCACAGAAACGTCTATCTGTTCCCCTTAAGATAGAATCCCCTATCACTATTGCTCTCCCACTCTTTTCTCCTCACCTCCTGTGCAGCTGAGCCACTCGTAGTGCAACAGACTTGGCTCTTGCTGCATTCCCCTGAGAAACCATCTCCCCCAGCAGTATCCAAAATGGAAAATCTGTTGGAGAGGGAGATGGACCTGGGGACTCCTGCACTACCTTCCTAGTTCTTTTACTCTGTCTGGCGGTCACCCATTCCCTGTCTGCCTGTGCACTCTTTACCTGCAGTGTGACCACCTCGTTAAACGTGCTATCCACGAAGATCTCAGCTTCGCGGATGCTCCACAGTGACTCCAGCCACAGCTCCAGCTCCGAAACGCGTATTTCGAGTAGCTGCAGCTGGAGACACTTCCTGCACATGTGTTCGCCCTGGACACCGAAAGTGTCCCTGACTTCCCACATATCACAGGAGGAGCACTCCATGCTGCTGAGCTGCCCTGCCATGTCCTAACCTTAACTTACTCCCTTTACTTCCTTTAAATTAAAGAATATTAAATACACTAGGGACCTTACTTCACTTTAAACACTACTTACTCTAAACTAGAGACCTTACTTTTACTTCAACGACTGGACTGTAGAAATACTCACCAGGTCCTACTTACCAATCTGCTCCTTCCCTGGTTGTGATGTCATTTTAACGATTTTGCAGTTGTTGTTGTTTGACTGCTCCCACTCTCGGACTCTTTCCCAACTCACAGCACTCCTCTGCAGCGTTCCTTTATGGCCGCTCCGCCTTCTCTCAGGACCCGCTGCCACTCCCACACAGGTCCGCCTCCTCCGGTATCGGGCCTCCTCTGCCGCGCTCTTTTATGGCCGCTCCACCTTCTCTCAGGTCCCACTGCTGCTCCCATACAGGCTTACTCCTGCCCCTATTTCTTATGTTCTTCCTTTCTTTTAAAAATGGCCTTTGTATAATGGGGCATCAAAAAACGCACATAGTATTCTATGCGTAGCTTAACCAATGCTTTGCACAAACTTATCATTTGCTATTTTACTCTTGTATTGTATGCCCCTATTTATAAAATCCAAAATGCTGTTGCCATTTTTTTTATGGCTTCATATATCTTCTCAAAATGTTTTATTTTGAGCAAATCAAAAGCACTGTAGAAACCCTGAGGGGAAAACTGTTCTTCAATAGTGTGTAACCATAAAGAAGCAGAGATAATAATTGTTGGCAGTTATAAACATCTGGCTTCTAGCAGCGTCTGTATATTTTAACATGTGCAATAACAACTTTGCAACAAAAAACACCAAAATGCACAACCACATATAAGCAGCAATAATATTTTCTTCAACCAAAAAAGGCTTTTGGTGTGAATTACCCCATAATGAACAAGTAACTCTTGAGTTTTTGTACATAAATAATTCAGCAACAAATTTACTAATCTTGTTGAGCTCCTATTGAGGGAAATCCCAGCAACCATTAGCACACAATGCACACAATGATAGCAACAGTTAGAACTGCTGGAGACAACCGAGCCACTGATACCTTAATAATTCATCATGAAGTCTGAAGTTTTTACAAAAATCCATAAAGCTCTGAGTATACAGCAACTGGTAAGGAACGGGTAATTTTTTATTGTCACAAAGATGGGTCCTCTTGTAGGTCAATGATAAACAGAGAGATGTATCAGCTATACCATTTACACTTAAAAGACAGCATATAAAATGTTCAGGAACATGGCTTTAGACAAGAGTCCAGGGTTGGTTGGTTGGTTATATCAGAATGCAAGAATTAATTGCACACAATCAGCTGTACTTTTTGGAAGGACTAAGTGAGACATGGCAGCAACGCGACCTGCCCAATCCAATAAATCTTCTTGCTATTTTTAAGTGTTACTAAAAATAAGTGGCCATTATGTCGCAATTTCATATTTTTTTATCTGCACTAGCAGATCTCTCATAGCATTGAATCATAGAATAGAATCATAGAATGATACAGCACAGGAGGCCATTCGGCCCATCGTGCCTGCGCTGGCTCTCTGAAAGAGCTTCCAATTAGCCCCATTCCCCTGGTCTTTTCCCCATAGAACTGCAATTTTTTCCTTTTTAAGTACAGTATATATCCAGTTCCCATTTGAAAGTTACTATTGAATCTGCTTCCATCACCCTTTCAGGCAGTGCATTCCAGATCTTGCTGAGTAAAACAAAATCTCTTCCTCTCACCCCTGGCTTTTTTGGCAATTATCTTAAATCTGTGTCCTCTGGTTACTGACCCTCCTGCCACTGGAAGCTGTTTGTTCCTATCTACTCTATTAAAACCCCTTAGAATTTTGAACACCTCCATTAAATCTCCCCTTAACCTTCTTTGCACTAAGGAGAACAATCCCTGCTTCTCTAGTCTCTCCACATAACTGAATTTCCTCATCCCTGGTAAAATTCTGGTAAAGCTTTGCCTGCAATAAGTTGGATGATTTTTTTAATTTTTAGAAACAGGAACATTACACCATGGGAGACATTAGCAATATTGGTCAGTTTGTTGTGCACACTTCCATTCAGCAGGAATCGTGCAGGAATGGAAGTGTGCACTCTTTGCGAAGCGGCAAGAATTCATCACCTTTCCCATGGAGGATGGCAGGCAACAGGAAAGAGCTTTGGGATTTGCCAGAATTGCTGAATTTCCACAGGAGCAAGGCATCATAGACTGCACCTGCTGTGTACTCCCTGTCACCTTAGAGGGTTTGACAGGGTAGGTCCTGCAAAGCTGTTTCCCTCTGGCTGGTGAGTCTAGAACTAGGGGTCATTGTCTCAGGATAAGGGGTCAGCCATTTAGGACTGAGATGAGGAGAAATTTTTTCACTCAGAGGGTTGTGAACCTTTGGAATTTTCTACCCCAGAGGGCTGTGGATGCTCAGTCGTTGGGTATATTCAAGACTGAGATCAATAGATTTTTAGACACTAAGGGAATCAAGAGATATGGTGATAGGGTGGGAAAGTGGAGTTGAAGTAGAAGATCAGCCATGATAGTGAATGGCAGAGCAGGCTCAAGGTGCCTACTCCTGCTCCTATTTCTTATGTTCTTATTAATCAGGAAGGGCAGTTGAATGCTCAACTCATCTGTGACCACAGATAGAGAATAATGCAGGTCCGTAAGCGGTTTCCTGGCAGTAGCCATGATGTTTTCATCCTGCACCAATCCTCAATACCACTTCCCTTCCACCCAGGTCATCGGGCCAGAGGCTGGCTGCTTGGGGACAAGGGGCATCCCCTGACTATCTGGCTCGTGACTCCTGTCAGGAAACCCGGGCACAGACCTTGAGCTTTGTTACAACAAGAAACACGCAGTAACTAGATTTCTGATAGAAAAGGCTACAGGGCTCTTAAAACAATGGTTCTGCTGCTCTGGAGGCATTCTTCAATATTGCCCAGAGCAAGTCTTGCGATTCGTGATCGTCTGTTACATGCTGCACAACTTTGCAATACAGTGCGGGGTTGGGGGGGGGGGGGGTGGTGTGTGGGGGGGGGGGAGAGTCTTGGAGCTTCCAAAAGAGAAAAATCTGGAGCCGGAACATCGAGAAGGAGACGAGGAGGCGGAGACTTCAGTGCAAGAGGAAGACTCAACAATGCTGCCATGTGCCAGAGCTCTCAGGCAACATGTTATTGAAGAGAGATTCTCGTGAAGAACCCCTCCTCAGTCCCTCCTACCATCTCACCCAATCCTTACACTCACCATTTGAATGCCCTCAATCGGTACAACTTCATGGATGTTGCTGTTACATCACAAAGAATATCAAGACTAACAGTAGTTTACTACTCCACCATACTTCATCACTTTTCATTTGACAAATGCTTATTCTGAACATAGAGAACTAAAAGTCACCCTTACGCGAAGCCCTAGTGCTTGTCTCCTGCGCTTGTTCACCTATTCCAGTGCCCTTATGAAATGGTTCCCCAATGGTTACAGCTTGGGAGGTGGAAGGCTGCTAGGGGGACACTTCAGTTGGTCGTCGAAGGTCTCACTGTAGACTGCTGGAACTTGCTGTTGGCTGGAGCAGTCTGGCCCAACTGGCTGTCTTATACCAACAAGGGCACTAGTTGATAGGCTGGTGGGAGAGCAGGCATTTTATCATTCTGAGAGAAGAACAGCATCTGCCTTTCCCATGGAGCCATTGCCACTCTCATGGGGCTGCGGCTCAGCACTCCCACTGCTCTGCGCAAGAACAGAGTTCACGCGTGATGGGAGGCTCTCGGAGCCCACATCCACACTCTCCTTCAGGCTTTGCAAGCCCAAGGAGATGATGGACCCCAGAACCATCATGGCAGCATTCTGAGCTCCCACTGAAGCTTTCATATGTGTCACCAGAGGGTCCATTGCAATGGGGGCCCCTGTAGTGTTCATTGAGCTCACCACTTTCTCCATGGTTGACTGCATGGTCTCGATACTATGTGCTAAGGCACGACACAAGTTGGAGCTAGACTCCTCCGTGCTCTCCGACATTGTGCTCAAGCTCGCTGGCAGGCAGGCCAGTGCACTTAGAAGGTCCTTGTGTATTGCCATCTGTCGTCTAATGTAGGGTGGGCCCTCAGGATCTTCATCTGTGTCCTTTGCAGAAGGACTCATATAAGGGTAGGCACATATAAATTATTACGTAGAATAAGCTAGTTGGCATTATGTAGAACTATATAGACATTAAGCTAGAATAACTGTAGGGTTAAGTTACTTTTGACACAGACACATACACACAGATGCAGCCAAGTCAGGGTTGAGTGTGAGAATGGAATGTCAGTTGCTGAATGGACTCCAGTGCAGATAGATAATAAGTGTCATTTGCAATAAGGATTGGAAGAGATAAGGGATTAAAGGCTACAGAGAATCGGAATGAGGCATGGGGAACATCCAGAGTGTACTAAACCAAAAAGACATGAATTGGCATGTGGACTGAATGATAGCAGCTGATTCAACCCTTAAACAAACTGAAGTATCAACAGCATGTACACAGTGGGTACAGATGTATTGGAACTAGTAGTTAACCACAGGCTACAATGTTTTACTTTAGGAACTCTGTATAGTCTGACCTGGGACGACTGTGAGACGTGGAGAGAAGCCAGCTCACCGGTCTTGATGAGTTCTATGCCTGAGAGTATATCTGACGTCGATCTCATTAACACTGCACATAATGGGTTGTATTAGTATGTTTATTAATAAAAGTTATTCATCAGATGTCTCGATACTTCCTGGTCCATGAATCTGTGTGGAGGTAAAGGATAGTGAGTATTCTGAAAACCTAACAGCTAGGATGCGAACCTCCCCCACCCCCGGCGAGCTTCTTCCTGGACCATCCTGGCCCCCTCCTCTTGCTCCTGCGCAGTAGTGCTGGGTGCATCTCCCAGTGCAGACCCCTCTAGCACTTTTACAGTAATCCCCCGGTGCCCGCAAGGGTAAAGCCGAGTGATGCTTCCATCTTCTAGTGTGCTGCCGACGCCCCCCAACCCCCGCAGGGCCCAGCTGAGCTGCTGCGCCTGATATGAGAGGGACAAGGGTTAGCATTTAGTGGCAAGGGCAAGCAGAAACAGACGAGTGACTGCTTAAAGCACCCATGTATGGTGTGCGAGGGTTAGATTTCAGTGAGAAGGGAACAAGAGTAAGATGGTCAAAAAACCCTGAGGGGCGTGTCCCGTAGCCTCACCAGTCACCATGCTCCTGATCTGCCCCCTACCAACTATGTCCATGACTTAGTCTCCCACTCTGGACAGCACACGAATGAACCCGCTCCTTTTCTGAACATAGAAATGCTGTTGAAGATTGCACTAGGTGAGGATTGACGTAAGAAAACTACTAGGCACTTGGTCTAAGTGGTAAACAAAGCTTTAATCAACTGTTTTACAACATGGAGGTCTAGTTGTGTCCTTCACCAGTTCCTGTTAAGAATGTCCTGCGCAAGCTGGGCCCGTGCCCGAGTATTTATACTTTCCCTGGACAGCGCCACCCGCAGGTCGCTCAGTATTATTTCATAAGTCTTTCTTTCATGAATGACTGATTCATGTCAAGGATCAAACAGTGTCCAGGAGCCTTTTGCTCAGGTTGGGGAAGAATTTCAGTTTTCTTTTCATGAAAGTTTTACCAGGGTTTATTTAACTTCCTTAGGAAGCGGAATAAGTTAAAAAGAATCTATTATTGAGCAAATTATGTATGATCCTTTGGAAAGTGCAGGTGTCAAGAGCCAAAAGGCCTTTTCTTGTTCAATACTATTTGTTTCTGTGTTTTGTTCAATGCCTCCCTCGAATAGTTAGGCCAAAGTGAATCATGGGGCCAATGTTGTGTCGAATTCCATGTAGGACGACACTTTGGAACAAGCTACAACAGTGAGAAATCTTAATGAGTCTAAAATCATATGATTCTGCTGTTCATTAACCCATTATTCTGTATTCATGAAAGCTTAATATAGCCATTCACAGATGAACAGGACAATAAATATTTACTATATCACATTGAATTGACAGTGATGCTAACATGTATCTGATCGCTTTTGAGGTTGCATGTTTCGTAATTTTGTTCCAGGACCTTGTACTATTTAGAGCTGATGAACAGTCAAATTGTGCTGATTGTCCTGAAAAATGACAGCAGTACCAGCTGTACAATTAATTACATGAAAAGAATACACATTGGACAAATGCAAGCCCCAAATTAAGCTGGAGTTCAAAAGGCTAAAGAAGTAGGAAACTAAAAAGTCTATGTAGCCAATCAACCTTTATAGTATACTGAACTGCCTAGAAATTCGTGAATGCCATATGTTAGATTCAAATTTTTGGAGCAGAACCACACGGAGACGGAGCTGCTGACAAAGTAAAAGTTTATTAGTAAATGGCTGGAAGGCCTTGTGCACAAAGGGAGAGAGGTTGATTTCCCCAGAATCGAACCTTTCCTCTCAACGAAATACAATCTACAAGCCTTGATATACCTTTCGATAGGTAACGCCCACAGGTCACAAAAGTAGGTGTACACATACAAACAGCGTCACTACCGTTACTCCCTTATTGGTTGGCGTGATGTTGGGGCCTGCCCTGAAGTGTTCTGTGACATGATGCATGAATCTTAGACAGGAGCTTACGTCTAACTTCTGGGAACCGAGACGTTCCAGGCTCCATCTAATCTCTGCGGCCAAGGTCACCAGGCTTATCTTCCCTTCCCCAGACTATTATACCTAACCAACACTTTGTTAATTCTAGAGAAAAGTGGAAGATAAACAAGGTCATCTTGGGTTGCAGGCAACATTCAAAGGGGAGATAAGGTGTGAGGCGAGGATAGAAGTGGCTTACTCCCCGTAAAGCTTGGTTTTCTCTTATCTCTCAGAAGGCCAGCTGCATTAAACACTGATAACACAGTCCGATGTTTTGGGATCAGCGGAGGCAGAAGCCAGGTCTGGCAAATGTGCTGTGATCGCTATTTCTACAGTACTTCGTTAAAAGGGGTTAATACAATGGTCAAGTATCCCATCATGCTTTGCAACTACCCTAATGCTACATATACGCTTTTAATATATATATTTCCTAATACAATAATGATATTGTTGCTATCACGGAGACATGGTTGAGGGAGGGGCAAGACTGGCAGCTCAATATTCCGGGGTACAGAATCTTCAGGCAAGACAGAGGGGGAGGTATAAGAGGAGGGGGTGTCGCAATATTAATTAAGGAGTCAATTACTGCAGTAAGGAGGGATGATATATTAGCAGGTTCCTCTAATGAGGCCATATGGGTGGAGCTTAAAAACAAAAAGGGGGCAAGCACTTTGCTGGGAGTGTACTATAGGCCTCCAAACAGTCAGGGGGAGATAGAGGAACAGATATGTAGGCACATCTCAGAGAAATGTGCAAATAATAGGGTAATAATAATGGGGGATTTCAACTTCCCCAATATTAACTGGGATAGTCAGAGTGTGAAAGGCTCAGAGGGTGTAGAACTCTTAAAGTGCATCCACGAGAGCTTTTTGAGCCAGCATGTAGAAAGTCCTACAAGAGAGGGGGCAGTACTGGACCTAATTCTAGGGAATGTGGCTGGCCAAGTGGAAAAGGTGCTAGTAGGTGAGCACTTTGGTGACAGTGACCATAATATGGTAAGATTTAAGGTGGTCATGGAAAAGGACATGGATGGGCCGGAAATAAAGGTTCTAAATTGGGGGAAGGCCGATTTTAATAGGATAAGGCAGGATCTGGCCAAAATGGACTGGGATCAGCTACTTGTAGGAAAATCCGCATCGGAGCAATGGGAGGCTTTCAGAAGGGAGATTGAGATCATACAATGGCAACATGTTCCCGTAAAGGTCAAGGGTGGTTCCAAAAACCACAGGGAACCTTGGATGTCAGGGGATATACGAGAATGGATTAGGAAAAAAAGGAGGGCTTTTGGCAGATACAAAAGGCTAAAGACGGAGGAAGCCCTAGAGGAGTACAAAAAGTGCGGGGGATACTTAAAAAAGAAATTAGGAGATCAAGGAGGGGCCATGAAATAACACTGGCGAGCAAAATAAAGGAAAATCCTAAGATGTTTTATAAGTATATTAAGGGTAAGAGGATAACTAGGGAAAAAATAGGGCCCATTAGGGACAAAAGTGGCAATCTGTGTGTGGAGCCGGAAGATGTAGGAGGGGTTCTAAATGAATTTTTTGCATCTGTTTTCACTATGGAGAAGGACGATGTAGACATAGAAATAGGGCGGGGGGACTGTGATATGCTCGAACATATTAACATCGAGAGGGAGGAGGTATTGGCGGTTTTAGCTGGCCTAAAAATGGGATGAAATGTATCCCAGGCTGCTATGTGAGGCAAAGGAAGAGATTGCGGGGGCTCTAACACATATATTCAGGACCTCTCTGGCCACAGGGGATGTGCCAGAGGACTGGAGAACCGCTAATGTAGTACCATTATTCAAGAAGGGAAGTAGGGAAAAACCGGGGAACTACAGGCCAGTGAGCCTAACATCAGTGGTAGGAAAATTATTGGAAAAAATTCTGAGGGACAAAATTTGTCTCCACTTGGAGAGGCAAGGATTAATCAGGGATAGTCAACATGGCTTTGTCAAGGGAAGATCATGTCTGACTAACTTGATTGAATTTTTTGAGGGGGTGACTAGGTGTGTGGATGAGGGTAACGCAGTGGATGTGGTATACACGGATTTCAGTAAGGCCTTCGATAAAGTCCCGCACAGGAGACTGGTCAAGAAGGTGAGAGCCCATGGAATCCAGGGTGCCTTGGCACATTGGATACAAAACTGGCTTAGTGGCAGAAGGCAGAGGGTGATGGTCGAAGGTTGTTTTTGTGACTGGAAGCCTGTGGCCAGTGGGGTACCACAGGGATCGGTGCTGGGTCCCTTGCTGTTTGTGGTCTACATTAATGACTTGGATATGAATGTAAAAGGTATGATCAGTATGTTCGCGGATGATACAAAAATTGGTAGGGTGGTAAATAGCGAGGAGGGTAGCCTCAGTCTGCAGGACGATATAGATGGGTTGGTCAGATGGGCGGAACAGTGGCAAATGGAATTTAACCCGGAAAAGTGCGAGGTGATGCACTTTGGGGGGACTAACAAGGCAAGGGAATACACAATGAATGGTAAGACCCTAGGCAAGACGGAGGGTCAGAGGGATCTGGGTGTGCAAGTACACAGATCCCTGAAGGCGGCGGAACAGGTGGATAAGGTGGTAAAAAAGGCATATGGGATACTTGCCTTCATTAGCCGAGGCATTGAATATAAGAGCAAGGAGGTTATGATGGAGCTGTATAAAACACTGGTTAGGCCACAGCTGGAATACTGTGTGCAGTTCTGGTCGCCACACTACAGGAAGGATGTGATCGCGTTGGAGAGGGTGCAGAGGAGGTTCACCAGGATGTTACCAGGGCTGGAGCGCTTCAGCTATGAAGAGAGACTGGGCAGATTGGGTTTGTTTTCCTTGGAGCAGAGGAGGCTGAGGGGGGACATGATTGAGGTGTACAAAATTATGAGGGGCATAGATAGGATGGATGCTGAGGAGCTTTTTCCCTTAGTAGAGGGGTCAATAACTAGGGGGCATAGATTCAAGGTAAAGGGCGGGAGGTTTAGAGGGGATTTGAGAAAGAACTTTTTCACCCAGAGGGTGGTTGGAGTCTGGAACTCACTGCCTGAAAGGGTTGTGGAGGCAGGAACCCTCACAACATTTAAGAAGCATTTGGATGAGCACTTGAAATGCCACAGCATACAAGGCTACGGACCAAATGCTGGAATATGGGATTAGGTTAGACAGGGCTTGATGGCCGGCGTGGACACGATGGGCCGAAGGGCCTCTATCCGTGCTATATAACTCTATGACTCTATGACTCTACGTGAAGCTAAACATCCTTTGAATATGATTTCTAGTACTACAGCCCTCCCTGCAGCTTTGGTTAATATATTTAAAGACTAGATGATTCAGGCTTTGGTTCACAGGCCTATTTTTGCAATCCAACACATAAAAGCTGCCGGTACCACCGTGAGGCCAGTGTTAATGGCCGCTGAAAATGGTGGTGCAAGCAGGACCGAAAAATTGGCGCTGGGGACTAATTAACATTAGCCCAGCGCTAAACTCACTGTGCAATGTCATCCTGGTGACGTTCGTCCTGGCAGGAGGCCCCAATGTAGCGTGGTTGTAGTGTCATTGTAGCAAGAACAGCCTGCTCGGAAATCGAGGCTGTCATTTCAGAAAGCAGTGTTGGTCTCTGAAAGGGGAATTGCCTTCTGAAATTAAAAAATTAAAAACATGTAAAAATAGATTGTTTTTAGCCCTTACAGCTCAACTGCATTCTGAAAAAAAACATCAAAAAGAATTCCCAAATGGGAGTCTTCAGCTCTTAAAACTGAATTCCCATCTGCACCTACAAAAATGGGAAAAGTGCTTTAGCACTAGCACAAATGGCTCAGCAAGTCAGGGAAGGAGAACCCAGGGTCTCGCATGCAGCACTCCAGCTTTGTGCAGGGGGTGAACACTGCAAGAGATGTGCTCTACACACAGGGGCTAGGAAGCCCTCCAGAAAGAAGGATGTGGAACCGGAGCACCGAGGTTGTCACTGCCAGCAGTGTCGCCCCCCGCCCGCCGCCCCCGCCACGACCTGGCTCCAGTGCCCAAAGAAGCTTCCCTAATAGTAGGGAAAATGCTAGAGTATTATAAAGGACACTTAGAAAATATCAACGGGATTAGACAAAGCCAACATGGATTTATGAAAGGGAAATCGTGTTTGACAAACCTACTGGAGTTTTTTGAGGATGTAACTGGTAGAATAGATAAGGGAGAACCAGTGGATGTGGTGTATTTGGATTTTCAGAAGGCCTTTGATATAGTCCCACATAAGAGGTTAGTGTGCAAAATTAAAGCACATAGGATTGGGGGTAATATACTGGCATGGATTGAAAATTGGTTAACAGATAGGAAACAGAGGGTAGGAATAAATGGGTCTTTTTCGGGGTGGCAGGCGGTGACTAGTTGGGTACTGCAGGGATCAGTGCTTGGGCCCCAGCTATTCACAATATATATCAATGATTTGGATAAGGGAACCAAATGTAATATTTCCAAGTTTGCTAACGACATGAAACTAGGTGGGATTGTGAGTTGTGAGGAGGATGCAAAGAGACTTCAAGGTGACTTAGACAAGTTGAGTGAGTGGGCAAATGCATGGCAGATGCAGTATAACGTGGATAAATGTGAAGTTGTCCACTTCAGTAGGAAAAACAGAAAGGTAGAGTATTATTTAAATGGTGCTAGATTGGGAAATGCTGATGTACAAAGGGACCTGGGTGTGTGTCCTTGCACACCAGTCACTGAAAGCAAACATGCAGGTGCAGCAAGCAGTTAGGAAGGCAAATGGTATGTTGGCCTTCATTGCAAGAGGATTTGAGTACAGGAGCAAGGATGTCTTACTACAGTTGTACAGGGCCTTGGTGAGGCCACACCTGGAGTACTGTGTGCAGTTTTGGTCTCCTTACCCAAGAAAGGATATATTTGCCATAGAGGGAGTGCAGCGAAAGTTCACCAGACTGATTCCTGGGATGACAGGACTGTCGTATGAGGAGCGATTGGGTTTACTAGGCCTGAATTCACTAGAGTTTAGAAGAATGAGAGGGGATCTCATTGAAACGTATAAAATTCTGACAGGGCTAGACAGACTGGATGCAGGGAGGATGTTTCCCCTGGCTAGGGGGTCTAGAACGAGGGGTCACAGTCTCAGGATTCGGGGTAGGACATTTAGGACTGAGATGAGGAGAAATGTCTTCACTCAAAGGGTGGTGAACCTGTGGAATTCTCGACCACAGAAGGCTGTGGAGGCCAAGTCACTGAATATATTTCAGAAGGAGATAGATAGATTGAAGGGATAATTACTAGTCCTAGCCCTTTTCGAGCTACCCCAGATCAGGTGTATTCCCCAGACGTTCACCTTCAACTAAAGTTAGAGATAGCCGAATTCTATAAGACACTTAATTGGGCCTAAAGGTCCAGGCTATCTCTCTCTAAAGGAAAGGAACGACTTGAAGATGTTACCGTCTTCCAGATGTTACCGTCTTCCAGATAGCACTTTTAATAAGTTTAACTAGACTGTAACCTTCCGGATGTTATGAGTGTCCGGAATACTCCCCCAGAACTCTGCAACTCCTCACCAAAGAGTGTACAGAGATTGAGTTCGCGAGTTTGATACAGAAATACTCTGTGAGACAATTCTAAAAATATATAGATTTATTAAAGAACCGACATGTAGTTAACAGCTGGTGATTCAATTGCAATTTTAATAATTCAAAATACAAATAGTTTACATTTCTTATTCTCAGAGATCCTTATTCCCAAATCTTAATTTCGTTACATTTTTATATTTCTTATTATTTCTAATTCAGGATATCCACCAAAATCAGAGTACCTTTTGATCCCCGAGATTCAAAGAGTTAAAAACTTACAGAGCCTGCCTCTGAAGTTGAGAATCGCTTGCCCCTTCCAGCGACTTCTGACTTTCTACCTGAAAGCTCTATTTTTTATATCCTTTTTGCAGTGGTAAATCCTTTGAAGTTTTCTACTGATGTAAGCTAATTATCTTTAGTCATCTTCTGTTGAATTCTTTTCTATTCTTACTGTCAAGTCATCTGTTAACTTTCAGAATCCTGTCTGCTATATAGGTGTTCAAAAACTTATCATAAAAAATGGTTAAGACTGATGTATCAATTTGATGCCATTCTTACGCAGGGCTTCAATTCAATTCTTAATATCACCTTAACTGGTGATAAGCAGACATTGTGTCTCCTAACTGTTCCATTTTCAATACAAACACAATGTGATTACTTGATGCATCTATTGATGTAATATTTTCAAAGTCTTTTGTTTGTACATTTTACAATATGTAAGTCAAAACACTTCAACTAGAGTGTTCTATGCATTTCTTATCTACTTCAGTTGGTTGTACATATAATCGTGTTTCCTGTTTTATTTGATGCCATATTTATCAAAGGCACATGGTTCTTTAATGTTCTGTGTTTCTGTTCGAAGTGTTAATTTTTAACACTTTAAACTGGGTATAGCTATTGTGTTGGTTCCAAACTGCAGACTTCTTGGAAGCAAGCCTTTGCTTCTTCAATAGGGCCATTGTTTTAGTATTTACAACCAATTCCCATTTCAAAAGCTTGTATGGTGTTTTACAGCTTTGTGTCAACAAACCATCTTATCTCAGAAGCTTGTATTCACAGCTTGTGTCTTTGAGGTTTTTAGATTTTTAAGCCCAGTTTTCATGTTTTAATAAAGTCAAAATTCCGTTCATAGGATGGTGTATCTTTCTGGAATATGGCTATTCCTTTACAAGATTTCTAGACACAAAAGGCATCAAGGGGTATGGGGAGAGAGTGGCCATGATCATATTGAATGGTGGAGTAGGCTCGAAGGGCCGAATGGCCTACTCCTACTCCTATTTTTCTATGTTTCTCTGTTTCTATGACCTCAGACCAGTGGTCAAGGTCAATGAATGCATCTTCAAGAGCCGTTTCCTACCAACTGCACCTAGCCTCACACACTGCTCAATGCATGACCCCCCACCCCCACAATCACTCACCTACTAACAATCTGTACCAAACACAAGGCACATCTCCCATTCCTAACTTCACCTCACCCCCTTGGGGGGGGGGAGTTCTGGCCATTCTTGGCAGGGGCATGGCTAAGCCCTTGGCCAACAGCAGGGCTGAAAGGATACAAGATGCTGATATCCTCATACGTTATCCTCCTTCTCGCATGCACCTCTTGCTTTCCTGCCCTCCTCTCAGCACAACTCCACACTTGTGCCTTCCTCATTTCACACACCCAAGAAATGCAGCCTGCCCAGCCAGTGGGTGACCAAGAAGAGGGAGAGGAGAGTGAAGAAGAAGAAACACCGTTACTCGATTTCAGACTCCCAGCCACCAGCTCTTCAAGGCTGACCTTCAAGGCCATTTGCAGTGTCCCCACTGAAAGTCAGCAGCCTTCCACCAGCAATGCTGCAGCCACTGGGGTAAACTGTGTGACATCAGTAGGATAGGCAAAGTCACTAAGGGAATGCATAAGGGTGATGAGTTGATTTCTTGATGTCATATTGGATGGATAGATGTATAAAGTTGGATTGGAAAGTTTGCTTTGTGGTGGCTTTTATTTCAGCATTGTGGCCAAGAGGACACTGTGATGGTCAGTAACAGAGGGAAGGTAAGGTGTGGGACAAATGTTGAAATGGGAATTGGGGTTGTGGTCACTGGTACCGCAGGCGAATGATTCCATCCCGGATATCCCAGCCAGAAAGAGGCTGTCAGGGTTGCATCCTTTCTTCTGCTTTCTCCTCTTCTGCTTCTGCTTCCTCCTCTTCTGTGTCTTCCTCTTCTCTCTGTGAGCAGATACTGAAAATCTGAAATAAAAGCAGAAAATGCTGGAAATACTCAGCAGGCCAGCCAGCATCTTGATCTGTGACGTGAACTCTGTCTCGCCACAGATGCTGCCGGACCTGTTGAGTGTTTCCAGCATGTTTTTGTCTTCTCAGAGGCCTTCCTTGACCATCCAAGGCCTTGCAAGCATCCAGCAGCACTCCCTGCACACATAAAAAAAACTTTTCACATGAATTTGCGCCAAACCACTACTTCAATAAAATTTTAAAAATCCAGTCCAAAATCTTAAATGTAAACTTACCTGAAAAATGTGTGTGTCCCTTTAAGAAGTGCTGACAGCATCTCTGTCAGTCTGCTGAACGCTTGCTTTTCAGAACGAGCTTAGGACTTAGCGCTAAGGTCAAAGTTCGCAGATGTGGCGTCAAGTCGGCATTGCACGCCGACTGACATCATGCTCGCTTCATTTACATCTCCAGGGCCAGCGCTGCTATTGGCAGCGCTAAGGCCCTCACCAAAATGGAGGCTGCCAAGTCCAGCACCAGAGAAGGGCGCTAGAGTGGCGGCTGCCATTTTTGCCAGGACAGCGATGCAAACGGGTGGTGGTAGTAAGCAGCCCAATTTCTAGGCTTATTTTTGTCTTCCCTCTGATGCTGATCAGAATTTTCACTGCAGACACCGTTGGCTTCATTGCGCTGCCATTTACTTAATTTTAGTGTACTCTTATGACGCACATGGACATGGTAATGACACATAGCCTTCTCCTCCCCCTTTCTATTCTGAGCTGAGTCTACTTCAGTCTGTTTCATTACAGAACTGAAATGTGGCACAATTCTTAATATTAAGTATCAAATCTTTTTTTCCAATTACATTTTAAAGATAACATTTTAGAACGATAATAGCTCTACATGCTGTGAGGATTTTTTTTTTAAATGCTTCATATCGTGTTTAGTTTTGACAAGCACAGTTTCATTGAAATAGCTCTTTTGAGCTCAGGCCTTTTGTGTTGCAAACTGATATTTTGATTGCCGGTGAGACCATCAGACCAGACTGATAAAATGGGCATATAGGAATCAATTTGAAGGTCAAATATTTATGCAAGGCATTCTTTGTATGTAGACATTTTTTTAATTAAGCAAATAGGATATAAATGAGATAAGAAAAAATTGTGATTAGCAACTGAGAGTTATACAATTATTAACTATTATAAAATAAAAGAACTTGCATTTATATAGTGGCCTTCATAACCTCAGCCTGTCCCAAAGCGCTGCACAGCCAATGAAGTACTTTGTGAAGTGTAATCACTGTTGTAATGTAGGGAACATGGCAGCCAATTTGTGCACAGCAAGATCCCACAAACAGCAATGTGATAATGACCAGATAATCTGTTTTAGTGATGTTGATTGTGAGATAAATATTGGTCAGGACATCGGGGAGAACTCCTTTGCTCTTCTTCGAAATAGTGCCTTGGGATCTTTTACGTCCACCTGAGAGGGGCCTCGGTTTAACATCTCATCTGAAAGATGGCTCCTCCAACAGTGCAACGCTCCCTCGGTATTGCACTGGGATGCCAGGTAATTAAGTGGGAGACACTGTATTTCAAAGGGCAGTAATAACAATGGACCGTAAAAAACTTATAACTTTTAAGGTTTTTATTCACCATCATCTTATCCTGAGTATTTTTAACAGGGTTCAATGAATACTAATCTAATGTTAATTTGTTTCATTCTGGTACAAGAGGGTAACTAATAATCTGCCACATGTTGCAGAAGAGGTTGAGACCCAAGTCATATGGCCAACTAAACCACACTGTTTACTGGTCTGCACAAAGTTATACACAATTGTAAGGAAGGATATCAGCTCTGATGATGTGGAATCTGTATGGGTAGAACTGAGAAATACCAAGGGGCAGAAAACATTAGTGGGAGTGGTATATAGACCTCCAAACAGTAATGTGGAGGTTGGGGATGGCATTAAAAGGGAAATTAGAGAAGCATGCAATAAGGGCACCGCAGTCATCATGGGTGACTTTAATCTACATATAGATTGGGCTAACCAAATTAATAACAATACTGTGGAGGAGGAATTCCTGGAGTGTTTAAGGGATGGTTTCCTGGGCCAATATGTCGAGGAACCAACCAGAGATCAGGCCATCATGTAACGAGAAAGGATTAATTAGCAATCTTGTTGTACGAGGCCCCTTGGGCCAGAGCGATCATAATATGATCGAATTCTTCATTAAGATGGAGAATGAAGTAGTCGACTCAGAGACTAGGGTCCTAAATTTAAATAAAGGAAACTACGATGGTCTGAGGCGCGAGTTGGGTAGGATTGATTGGGGAATGTCACTCAAAGGGTTGACGGTGGATAGGCAATGGCAAACATTCAAAGACCGCATGGATGAACTACAGAATTTGTTCATCCCAGTTTGGCATAAAAATAAAACAAAAAAGGTGACTCAACCGTGGCTAACAAGGGAAATTAGGGATAGCATAAGATCCAAGGAGAGGACATATAAATTGGCCAGAAAAAGCAGTAAACCTGAGGATTGGGAGCAGTTTAGTATTCAACAAAGGAGGACAAAGGGATTAATTAAGAAAGGGAAAATAGAATATGAGAGTAAGCTTGCAGGGAACATAAAAACTGACTGTAAAAGCTTTTATAGATATGTGAAGAGAAAAAGATTGGTGAAGTCAAGCATAGGTCCCTTGCAGTCAGAATCAGGGGAATTTATAATGGGGAACAAAGAAATGGCAGACCAATTAAATACATATTTTGGTTCTGTCTTCACAAAGGAGGACACAAATAATCTCCCAGAGATGTCGGGGAACATAGGGTCTGATGAAAGGGAGGAACTGAAAGAAATCAGTATTTGTAGGGAAATGGTGTTAGGGAAATTGATGGGATTGAAGGCCAATAAATCCCCAGGGCCTGATAATCTACATCCTAGGGTACTTAAGGAAGTGGCCCTAGAAATAGTTGATGCATTGCTGATCATCTTCTAGCATTCGATGGAATCTGGAACAGTACCCATGGATTGGAGGGTAGCTAGTGTTACCCCACTATTCAAAAAAGGTGGTAGAGAGAAAATGGGGAATTACAGACCGGTAAGCCTGACATCGGTAGTGGGGAAAATGCTAGAGTCCATTATAAAAGATGTAATAGCAGAGCACTTGGAAAACAGTGACAGGATCGGACAAAGTCAACATGGATTTACAAAAGGTAAATCGTGCTTGACTAATCTACTGGAATTTTTTGAGGATGTAACTGGTAAAATAGATAAGGGAGAACCAGTGGATGTGGTGTATTTGGACTTTCAGAAGGCTTTTGATAAGGTTCCGCATAAGAGATTAGTGTGTAAAGTTAAGGCACATGGGATTGGGGGCAAGGTATTGACTTGAATAGAGAACTGGTTGGCAGACAGAAAGCAAAGAGTTGGAATAAACGGGTCTTTTTCCGAGTGGCAAGCAGTGACTAGTGGGGTACCTCAGGGATCGGTCCTTGGGCCCCAGATATCACAATATATATTAATGATCTAGACAAGGGAACTAGATGTAATATCTCCAAATTTGCAGACACCACAAAGCTGGGTGGGCGTGTGTGCTGTGAGGAGGATGCCGAGAAACTCCAGGATGATTTGGACAGGTTGGGTGATTGGGCAAAAGCATGGCAGATGCAATGTAACGTGGATAAATGCGAGGTTATCCACTTTGGTGGCAAAAACAGGAAGGCAGATTATTATCTGAATGGCAATTGATTGGGAGAAGGGGAAGTGCAATGAGACCTGGGTGTCCTTGTGCACCAGTCGCTGAAGGTAAGCATGCAGGTGCAGCAGGCGGTTAAGAAGGCAAATGGCATGTTGGCCTTCGTAGCGAGAGGGTTTGAGTACAGCAACAAGGATGTCTTGCTGCAGGTGTACAGGGCCTTGGTGAGACCACATCTTGAGTATTGTGTGCAGTTTTGGTCGCCTTATCTGAGGAAGGATGTTCTTGCCATGGAAGGAGTTCAGCGAAGATTCACCAGGCTGATACCTGGGATGGCAGGAATGACGTATGAGGAGAGATTGGGTCGATTGGGCTTGTACTCGCTGGAGTTTAGAAGAATGAGAGGGGATCTCATTGAAACTTATAAAATTCTGACAGGGCTGGACAGACTAGATGCAGGAAGGATGTTCCTGATGGTCGGGGAGTCCAGAACCAGGGGTCACAGTATAAGGATAAGGGGTAGGCCATTTAGGACAGAAATGAGGAGGAATTTCTTCACCCAGAGAGTGATGAAGCTGTGGAATTCTCTACCACAGAAGGCAGTAGAGGCCAATACATTAAATATATTCAAGGAGTTGGATATATTTCTTAAGGCTAAAGGGATCAAGGGGTATGGGGAGAAAGCAGGGACCGGGTACTGAAATTGGATGATCAGCCATGATCGCATTGAATGGCGGAGCAGGCTCGAGGGGCTGAATGGCCTACTCCTGCTCCTATCTTCTATGTTTCTATGTATTCACATTATCTCTAGTATGTGCCTAGGTACGGATACCAGTATGTGACATCACCAGCATACTGATCACTTCCTCAATTACTGTGGCAGGACCTACAGCTCCAGAAGCTATGCTAGGAATCCCTAATAACTGCTGAACTTGCCAAATGATCATAAATCAAATCTTGTACAATGCATTCCAACAATTTCCCTACAACTGATATCAAACTCATGCAGCCATAATTACCAGTCTAATTTCTTCCCCTTCTTCCCTTTAGAGATGTAAACAAGATATTAATTGGTAAATCAGCAACACTAGATCAAAGTATTTCAAGACAGTATAATAAAGGAATAGGCTAAGCCTGGTGAAAGAACAATGTAGAACAGATGTTTGGCAGAATTTCTTCACTAGGAGTGATCAAGAGAAAATTTGAAGGGCTATGGGGAAAGAGCAGGGAAGTGAGCCGAATTGGTTAACTCAAAGAGCCGGCACAGGCACGATGGGCCGAATGGCCTCCTTCTGCGCTGTATGATTCGACGATCAACACTTGAAACAGTCTTTGGGATAGGGTGGTGGAGGTGAAAACCTTAGATTATGTTTATAATTATTAGTAATGGTGACCATGAAACTACCGGATTGTCGTAAAAACCCATCTGGTTCACTAATGTCCTTTAGGGAAGGAAATCTGCCGTCCTTACCCGGCCTGGCCTATATGTGACTCCAGACCCACAGCAATGTGGTTGACTCTTGAATGCCCTCTGAAATGGCCCAGCAAACCATGCAGTTGTATTTAGGAAGGCGGCTCACCACCACCTTCTCGAGGGTAATTCGGGGTGGACAATAAATGCTGGCCTTGCCGGCGACGTCCACATCCTATGAATTTTTAAAAATTCATTTGAGATCAAGTTAGATAAAATGATGACAAGTTTGTTTTTAGATGGATGGATGAGCTAAGATGGACAAATGACTCACTGATCTCTACTTACCTTGTGATCAGTGTGATTTTGAAATGGTCGAAGTTATTGTGTGACTGGTGGTACAGAAGGCCATCAGAATTTGTTTTGTTTGTTTTTTCTGTGCGTGAACTTTACATTAGCTGTTTTTATACTACAATCAATGTCCAGGTTACTTCCAAGAGGCAATTAGCTGAAAATACTTCTTCCTGTAGTCACTAAGATATGCAACTCCAATGATAATTAAAGAAAATTGGTGATTCGGCGCAGCCATATCATCGGTATTATGACAGCAAATGTGGATTAAAATAGGACCAAGCTCTTCCCTGCAGCCACCTTGGCAGCTTGGTACTTTTAGCAACATTTTTATTTTTAGTGCCTCGGGTATGTGGTTGGCTCATAAGTCAAGATCTCACACCTAGGCTTTCCCAATATGGACAGTTCTAAGTGTTAATTACAAATAGTATGAGGAGCAGGATACGGAGAAAATACATCTGCTGAATTTCACCAGCCATGACCACCGAGCCACAGCTTTTTCATTTATCTTCAGCTTCTACTTCCTGTTGTCAAGCCTTCAGCTAGCTAAATTATAATTGATTATAGGAACCTCACCCTGCTTTAAAAGCTTCACCGTTAAGTGCCCCGGAAATCAATTGCAGCACCATATTAGAATGAGTAAAAGAATGCACTTTTTAAAATATTCGTTCATGGGATATGGGCATCACTGGCAAGGCCAGCATTTATTGTCCATCCCTAGTTGCCCTTGAGAAGATGGTGGTGAGCTGCCTTCTTGAACAGCTGCAGTCTGTGTGGTGAAGGTACACCCACAGTGCTGTTAGGGAGGGAGTTCCAGGATTTTGAACCAGCGACGATGAAGGAATGGCGATATGCTTCCAAGTCAGGATGGTGTGTGACTTGGAGGGGAACTTGGAGGTGGGGGTGTTCCCATGCGCCTGCTGCCCTTGTCCTTCTAGGTGGAAGAGGTCGCGGGTTTGGGAGGTGCTGCCGAAGAAGCCTTGGCGAGTTGCTGCAGTGCATCTTGTAGATGGTACACACTGTAGCCACAGTGCGCCGGTGGTGGAGGGAATGAAGGCGGTGGCTGGGGTGCCAATCAAGCAGGTTGCTTTGTCTTGGATGGTGTCGAGCTTCTTGAGTGTTGTTGGAGCAATACATGCTGTGCAATATTATCAAGCTGCATCTTCATTGAAACAGAATTGGTGCTTTTACACAAATCAACCTTGCAAAGCATCTGGTAACAAGAAAAGTCCATCAGATTGCACTGACACCTCTACAACATTATGTTAGTAGATATATGAATAATGAGAATAGAGTACGAAAGGAAGGAAGTTATGCAAAAGCTTTATAAAACACTGATTAGGCCTCAGCAGGAGTATTGTGTTCAATTCTAGGAAGAACACTTTAGGAAGGATGTCAATACCTTGGAGAGGGTTCAGAAGAGATTTACTGGAATGGTACCAGGGAGGAGGGACTTCAGTTATGTGGAGTGGAAAAGCTAGGGTTGTTCTCCTTGGAGCAGAGATTTGATAGAGATGTTAAAAATCATGAATAGTTTTGATAGAGAAAATAAAGAGAAACTGTTTCCAGTGGCAGAAGGGTCAGTAACCAGAGGACACAGATATAAGGTGATTGGCAAAAGAACCAGAGCCGACATGAGGAAACATTTTTTTTACACTGTGAGTTGTTGTGATCTGGAATATACAGCCTGAAAGGGTGGTGGAAGCACTTAAGATAGTAACATTCAAAAGAGAATTAGATAAATACTTGAAGGGAAAAAATTTACAGGGCTATGCAGAAAGAGCAGAGGAGTGGGATTAATTGGATAGCTCTTTCAAAGAGCTGGTACAGGCACGATGGGCCGAATGGCCTCCTTCTGTGCTGTATCATTCTATGGTTCTATGATAAGAAGTACAATAGCATTAATGGATACATCAAATGGTACAGTGCTCTGGTCAGACCACATCCTGAGTATTGGTCTTGACCCAGTTCTGATCACATTCAAGCACTCGGAGCAGTGCAGAGTAGAACCACAAGGCTGATCTCTAGTATCAAGGCTTTCCAGTTATGAGGAAAGATTGGAGAAACTTGGGTTTCAGCCTAGAAAGGACGCATCTGAGAGGTAGTTTTATGATAGCAAATGGCATGGAAAAGGTTAATCCAGAAGAATACTTTAAACTGTAGGAGTACGACAGATTGAAACTCGCAAAAGACAGCTGTAGTACTGACATCAGGATGTCCTTCACACACAGATGGTGATGAAGGCTCAGAATGGATTTCCGGGCAGAGCGGTACAGGTGTAAACCTTGGAATCATTTAAAAAACATAGGCCCGGATATTGCGGTAGAAATAACAGCAATATTAAGGTGTAAATCGGACAGCAACTTCCAACGTCCACCCACGCGCAGTTAATCGCGGAAATCAGGAAGTTGCTGTCTGAGATGCCCTGCTCCTCCAGAAGCTGCGCTATAACGATATGTCGCCGAGACTCAGCATTTAAATACAAGGGTGTGAAGTTGCGGCATTTACGTGATACCCACTAAACACACCAGAAAAAGGCCTTATTCATTCAAGTGTAAGTTAAATTTTAACGGTGTGGTAAGTCTTAATTACTGCCAAACAACCTCTGTGGCACTTACACTTCCTGATTCAGACTCTGCATGCCTCACTCAGTAAGCATTCTTCAGAGTCTGTGGGCAGGTGTAAGTGTAATGAAAGGCTAGTGCCGTTCGT
This sequence comes from Somniosus microcephalus, assembly GCF_052327205.1. Classification (NCBI taxonomy): domain Eukaryota; kingdom Metazoa; phylum Chordata; class Chondrichthyes; order Squaliformes; family Somniosidae; genus Somniosus; species Somniosus microcephalus. Next base: position 40,326,772 of record NC_140997.1, read on the forward strand.
TCGCCGCTAACCAGCAAAATCCAAGCCAATTAGATGTAGCAACTAGAGAGTGAAGCATCTCCTCCTTTGGCTTGGCATCCATTTTTTTGATGACTCCTCTGTGAAGCACCTTGCGACTTTTTTCTCTGCTAAAGGCGCTACATAAATGCAAGTTGTTGTAGGGTTGTTCTGGATGGATAAATTATGATGAGCTTCTTCATACGTACGCATCTTGTACTCAGCAATCGTATTTAAGGAAACATTGCCTTTTGCTGACTGCATGAATTTCGCCCATTTACAAAATCACGGGACCGACTTATTGATAGCAGGGAAAACACGACTGAAGAGATCATTCTGATTGCATTGCCATTAAAAATCAGTATCTGTATCTATTTGCAAAAGAAATACTGCCACCAAAAAACACCACACACACACACAATCTTCAGCCAAACCCTTTGCAAACTAACCCTGCAGGATCGAAAAGTGGCAAAGCTCACTTGACCAGTTTAACCCCGCCTCGCGCTACCAGCGCCCGCCTGGAGCGCCCTGGGGTCACGCTCTTCCTTTCGGAGCGTCACTGCTTAGCAACGCCGGCCCGGGCGGCGCGCGCGAGAGAGAAAGTGTGAGAGAGCGAGAGCGCGCCCGCCGGCGCACCCTTGTCGTTGCTCTTGTTGTTCCTTTGTGTGCGCGCGTCCGCCCGCCCTGAGCCGAGTGGTTCGGGAGCGCGCGGGACCAGGCTCGCGGCAGCTGGTGACAGCGGCGGGGGGAAGAGAGTCGGCGGGACAGGTGAGGAGCGGCCTCGGACACTGTCTCTTCCCCCTACCCGCGTTACGGTCATATTGACCATCTCTCACTGTGGGCTGCGCCGGGGAGGGAGGGGGTAAAAAGACTGCGCGTGTGTAGTGTGGGCGCGAATTTTATTGATCATCAGTAAAGCTCGAGGCTCCCGTGGGCAGTGAGTGTCCTGCCAGGTGGCTCTATTTTTTCCCCCCCGCGGGGTAAGGATTGTAGACGTTTTATGGCCTTTGGGCCTCGACCAATATTTGGGGGGGCCGAAAATGGGCGCTAATCTAATTCTGTAGTGAAGGGGCTCTCGACAGCAGGTCACATGTGACAGGAACTGCAGACAGTGAAGCAGAGCCAATGTGGCTTTGCAAGTATATTTAAAGCACGCTGCTGAACTGGGAGAGTGAATATGCAGCTCGTATGATTAAAAACTTTCTTTTAAAAACTGCATTTTATATATATTTTTTGCGTTAAAAAGGATTTAATTTGTTTTATATTTGCAAAGACTGCATTTTTTTTAACGAACATCTCGCAGGTACAGTTAATGCTATCGAAACCTGCAGTAGTTTTATTTTAAAATGGTGCCTACTTTGCAGTAATATATAAAACCAGTTTGTTTTCCTCTTTGGTGATATTGCAGGTGATTTGACGTTGAGTGGGTAAAAAAATATTCTGCGAGGAGGTTTTCGGGACCCATCAACCATGAACATAACCAAAGGTGGCCTGGCGTTGTTCTCTGCCAACTCGAGTGCAGCCTATGCAGAATTAGCCAGGAAGATTACAGAGTAAGTAAATATACACATTTTTAAACCATTGCAACATATTATTTATTACCCAAGATTGAGGGACAAGAATTTCAAGCTACTTTCCCTCATAATTATTTTTTTGCAGAATTTTTAATCTGTAGATTTTTGGGGGGAGAAATCCATTTGTATGTGCAAACATACAATCAGCAGGAAGTAGTACACTTTAAATTTGACTTTTTCCTACTTCTTAAAGCATAGTGACATGGGCTGACATCACCTGTGTTTGCCAAAGTTGGGTTTTGCTTCCATAAATATCAAAGTGGTACAATTTTTTTTGTTTTTGTTTTGGCACAGAGGGCCCCACCCTCACACCCACACACAGTCACATGTGTAAATTATTCATATGCGTGGTGTCACCTTGGGGCAGTGCTGGTTTAATACAGTTTGTTCCTGGATTAAAAATAGTTTTCTGAAACCATTGATCGTCTGTACAACACTTCGAATTACATTCCTTGTTTTGAAAGAAGTACTAAAACTGCATTTAACTATAATTACCTCCTATAATCATAGAATGTGTTTAAACTATTGGCATAGATTTTTTAAAATACTGTAAAATTTATTATGTAAATTTTCAGTATTTTTATGGATCTTTAGTAAAAAATTCTGTAAACTTAAATTGCCCTGTAATGTTTCATGTAAAAAAAAAAAACACTTAGGTGGAACTTGGGCACCAGGTTTTACAGTAAATAGATTGAAGATCCAAACTTGAGTGTGGATTTTCATGTATTCTGCTAAAAGAACAATTAACTAAATTATTTCAATATGTTTTTTTATGTGCCTTTTTGAGGTGTTGCAAGGTTGGTGTTTTACCCTTCGATTCCTTATTAAAGTCAAACCTTTACAGTTGGTAGATCTTGCATAGCAATAGGGCAGAAGTACTAGTTTTTCATTTAATATTCAGGTATTTAAGGGAGAGAAGGAGCTTGTTTTTTTTGGTTACTTTTTCATACTACCCCAGTGTTTCAGTTTTGTGTAATGCTATCTTTTCTTTGTTTTAGTAGATTGTTGAGAGTAATTTACAGGAGCTCTTTGCGTAGATTTTAACATTTGCCCACTACTTTTCTCTGTAGCACTGTTGCCAACCCTGATAACTCGGTGGACAAATGTGGTACAGAATCGTAAAGATCAGATTTCTGCTGTGTCAGTTGACCTCCAGCAGCAAGAGTGTTATAATTGGCCTCCATGTCCTTGATCTTGGCAGAGTTAATAAAGTAGGCAGAATTTCTGGCCCTGTTCACTATCCAGTGAGCCTGGCTGGAAAGTGAGCTTGTGTAGATGTCATGTGAGGATACATGTGTAATGGTCCCCACACTTGGGAAGAGTCTGCTACCACGCTCCATGGGGGATGTTGGTTGGCTAACTCCTCCCCTCCCATGATTATATAAGCTACTGTTTGGCTGAGATACTAGAGGGCGGTCGGTGACTGTGCAGCCACAAACGACACGAGACAGCGTTTTCAGGAAAGAAGGGGAGAAAATATTTAGAGCAGCGAGGGCTGGGGCCTACATAAATGATCATAAAGGGTTGAGCCTAACAGTTGAAACTCAAGTAAAATTTTTTTTTAAATGATTGTTTTGCCAGGAGGGTTTTGGGTCTTTTCACTATGCTGAGTAATACCGCTAAAAGTAACTTTGCAGTTGATGAATACGGTGTCAAAATGTCACCATAGCTTATAATGTCATTTACATTCTGTTTGTATTGATATGGGGCTTTTACCGCCATCCACTCCCCTCATATTAAATACAATAGTAAATAAAATTTTCCTTTCGTAGAGGTTTTTAACATGGTCCTGGGCCAAAAGATAACCCCAGACTATTTTTTGATTTTGAATGTACCTTTAGTTTTGAAGTGGGTTCTCAAAAGATTTTTATCCAGCTGCTGCCATCTCCTTGATTTGCATGACACAGTATATGTACGTCACCAAGTTCTCACTGCTAAAGTGCTTGAAGCAAATTACACAGCAATTTTGGAGATTGTTTAGCATTTTTTTTTCAAATTCTGTTTTTGCCAGTTTTTCTTAAGATCTGGAATGTGCATAGTCCAGTTTCTTTATTTTTGTCTTTTGAGAGGGGCATCAGTGATATTAACCCCCAGGTTTGTGCAGCTCATTAAAATCCTTTTCTGGTGACCAGACTGTTATGTTAGCTATGAATCAGTGGCTTCTGTTTATAGAATGAATCTTAAAACCTTGCCCAGTCAAACAGGTCTCGAATAAGCTTGCTGTATAGTGGATTTTCACTGTTGATTTTTGCCGTAATGATTCAGATAGTGCAGTTGTGGGCCTAACTGAACCCAAAGCAAGGTTTCTCATCTTTCTCCAGCACCCTCTTGCAGTCTTTTTTTAATATGGTTCGTCTTTTTTAATCAGTAACTTTATTGCGTTGGAAGTATTATAGAAATGCACCTTTACCTCAGGCTCACCCCACTTCCTGCTTTCTTTCCTCCTGTACTGAACATGGTAACGCCTATTGAGGTGTGATTCCACAAGTGCCGGAAACTCTCCATTACCTCAGCCAAGTGGCTGTTTTTCAAACGTGAGCATAGATGGTGAGTGTCAGCAGACTATTCAACCATAGTGTGCCATTATATCTTAAGACAGACATGCCCTTTACCCACTGTGCACAACGCACAGTTTCCAGCAAAGGAAGTCAGCGGCTAATGATCAGGAGTGGCAACCCGTCAATTTTTTTTTTTTTTCCATCCTTTGCCTCCTTTTCCCCAAGTCTTGGAACACCAAGCCTATTTGTAGTGCCCACCCATGCTACCACCACTAAGATCAGGCATTCTACTACAGACCAACAATCAAACCTGGGATCAAGTGGTTCATTATGCTGGGCAACTTACCCACTGAGCTACTGATGAAATGTCTTCTTTAATTTGGCCAATGTTATAGTGAAAAATGTGATTGCTTCTATAATGGCTTGTAATTCTATAACCGCTATTGACTTTACAGCAATCAGTTCAGTGTTTTGATGCAGATTTGTTTGGAAGATTTTAGTATTCCTGCCCCTACCCCAAACTTTTGTTTGTTTTATTTTTTGTCTCAATATCTTCAGTTATCCTATTGCAGACGTTTCTTGTGTCTATGCCCTAATTTTGTATAAAAGTCAGCAATATGGTTTTTGAGGAACGATTTTTTTGAGGGCTATTCCTCATCTTCAATTTTAGGCGACTTGGCGTAGAGGCGGGTAAAGTTCAAGTCTACCAAGAAGCTAACCGAGGTAAGTGCATAATGTCAAATATTTTAGTTGCAAAAAGCCTCTGTTGAGAGCTTAGATGTAGTGTGAGCATTGCTTCATATGGAATGGCTCTTGCACGTGTAAAGTTTATCTCTGAAAATAAAATCTGACCGGGGGTTATGCAAGAGAAGAACTTGCTTAGTCATCGAGACAGATGCATACTTTGATGGATTAATTGAATTCTGTAAGGTCAACACTGGTGAAGTAATGAGAGAACTTTTCAAACCCGATATATTGCAATACATTGGCAGTGCTCGAAGCATCTGATTGAAAGGAGCAGATGTTTTATAACCAGGCATTCCAGTTAAGACATTTTTGATTGAGAAACTGGTGAAATATTAGCAGGCTTCCCAATGCCTGTGGAACTGCAAATATCACTGCTTTCAGAAGGAATGGGAGAGAAAATTGGCAAGAAACCGTAATGCATTTTCGTTACAATGATCTTGCTGACCTGTTACTTGGATATAAGCAGAATAGACAGTGATGAGCCTAGCTTATCTGTCACACTGCAGTGTGCTGCCTGGGAAACTGGATAAAACTATACAGGCATTAGGGAAGGGAAACTTCAAAAAAAAAACGTCAACCAAAATTAGGGTTGAGGTTACTCATCACAAGCACACATATTTTGCTGAGTCGGTTAATACAAATGCAGCTGGATCTCTGGAGCAGCAGGATGCCACTTTTTTTTTATTCGCGTCGCTGGCAAGGCCAGCATTTATTGCCTATCCCTAGTTGCCCTTGAGAAGGTGGTGGTGGTGAGCCGCCTTCTTGAACCGCTGCATTCCGTGTGGTGTTCGTTGTGGTTAGTTACAACTGAGTGACTTGCTAGGCCATTTCAGAGGGCAGTTAAGAGTCAACCACATTACTGATACTAGTTTTTAATTCCAGATTTATTTAATTAACTGAATTTAAATTCCCCAGCTGCCATGGTGGGATTTGAACTCGCGTCTCGGGATCATTAGTCCAGGCCTTACTAGTCCAGTGACATTACCACTACGCTACCATTCCCATGCAATAGCTCAAAGGTAAATTTAAACCAGAGACCCATGCTGAAGCCATGGCAACAATTTGTAATGAAAAATGTTTTTTTTTTTGATCAAGAATTAGTCACAAAAAAAATTAGTATTCCCTTTCATTTACTGTTTGTGGGATCGAATAGCACACGTTAGCTTTGCATTTGCCTATGTAGCAACACTGACGACTGTAGAAGTAATTAATATGTGAAGCATTTTTAGACAGCCTGAGGATGTAATGAGGCACAATATGCGAGTTTTTTCTTCCATATCCTTTCCTTCTTTGTTTTATATATTTTCCTTTTTTAAATTTATTTTCCTCGCCAGGTACCTCATGACCTGCAAAACACTCCATTTTCCTGCTGAAAGTTTCTGCCAATGCTATAATGCTGAAACCAGGAGCTGCACAATTTGCCTGATGTTCTGACTGATGTAAGAGCCCTGATTGAAATCTTTGGGCACCCTTAATCCAGATTCTAGTTGGCATCAGGCCACAGCACTAAATTGCTATATAAATAATTTTTATTTGATAAATATGTGCTTGTATTAAAGTGAAGCATGTTTGTACTGATGGACTGGACCATTTCTAACTTTTTGCCAACATCCAGCACTTTATAATGGGCAATTTATAATGTGGGCTTTACAGAAATAAACTCTTCATACAGTATCCCAATAATTTGCCTTATATATAACCTCAAAAGAGTCCCTCTGTCCAGTTCACGCACAGCTTCAGGCCACAACAGTGAGACTGCCAATTTCATGCTAATTTGTGCAGTGTGTCAGTTTTTGGTCAGGACTCACTTGTTAGGAACTGGGTTGAGATTTCTGAAACTAATTTCACATTGGACTTGTAATTAGAAAAAGAAACAAAGATGGGCTTTATCCCATCAACCGGGCTGGATTTAAATCCCGTTGCTGAAACGAAGCTACAGTGTGCTAACACAATACTGTATATTACAGTATATATAGTCAAGTGATTCCACACTACGGTCTTGTTTAGATTGTCTGTAAGTGGGTGAATGAGCGTCTGCATTCTCAAAATTGAGCTTTGCCAGGTTGTGTTGGGAGTCTCTTCAATGTGCCGTTCAATCATCGCTACTGGCAGGCTAACCATGGCTTGGCATCAAAACCCCTAATGGAAGTTTCTGTGGCTGGATCATAGTCCCTTCCCAGGTAAAAAAGATAGATGGTATGGAATTTTTTTTTCTTGGGGTTGACTAGACAGCCTCTTAAATTTGTTATTTCATAATCCTGACATTCATATACACTCCCCACCACTTATAGCGGGCGTGTTGGTGTTAATGTGATTTGCCCGCTATAAGAATAGGACAGGAAAACTGCACCTAGCATTCTTGTGTGTGAGTATTTGAGTGAGAGACCAAAACTTTTATAACAGACTTTGTATTCTTGGATCATTCTGCTGGCTCAATTTCAAGAAATGAATACGGGTAGGGCTTGGGCTGATAAGTGGCAGGTAACATTCACGCCACACAAGTGCCAGGCAATGACTACCTTCAACAAGCGAGCGTCTAACCACTGCCCCTTGACATTCAACGACATTACCATCACCATCAACATCCTGGGGGTCACAGTTGACCAGAAACTTAACTGGACCAGCCACATAAATACTGTGGCAACAAGAGCAGGTCAGAGGCGAGTGTCTCACCTCTTGACTCCCCATCTACAAGGCACAAGTAAGGAATGTGATGGAATACTCTCCACTTGCCTGGATGAGTGCAGCTCCAACAACACTCAAGAAGCTCGACACCATCCAGGACAAAGCAGCGCTTGATTGGCACCCAATCCACCACCTTAAACATTGACTCCCTCCATCACTGGCGTACCGTGGCTGCAGTGTGTACCATCTACAAGATGCACTGCAGCAACTCAGCAAGGCTCCTTCGGCAGCACCGTGACCTCTTCCATCTAGAAGGACAAGGGCAGCAGGCGCATGGGAACACCACCACCTCCAAGTTCCCCTCCAAGTCACACACCATCCTGACTTAGAAGTATATCGCCGATCCTTCATCGTCACTGGGTCAGAATCCTGGAACTTCCTACCTAACAGCACTGTGGGAGTACCATCACCACATGGACTGCAGCGGTTCAAGAAGGCGGCTCACCACCACCTTCTCAAGGGCAACTAGGGATGGGCAATAAATGCTGGCCTTGCCACCGACACCCACATCCCATAAACAAATTTAAAAAAAAAAGACTTATGGACTAATCTAGATTTGGAAACGGCTGTCACTTTAAGTGAAATTGTCCGCTTGGAAATGAGCAAAGGATTTATGGCGCTAAATCTAATTGGACAGCTGTGGCCAGTAGAGAAACCCAATGCTTCCGGAAGCATCTGCTGCTCACAATTAGAAATAACTTTCTTGACAACATTATTCAACTGCAGTAGAATCTCTCAATGTAACAATGATTGAGTTATGTGGGATGCGCATGTATGTAATACGGCAAGTGTGATCCGCTGCTGCCCGAAATAGCCGGTGCTGTTATAATGTGTTACAAGGCGGCGCCTTTTGTAATTGACTTCTGTGGAAATAGTAACCAGTTAGTGCTGTTTGCCCGATATAGGCGGCTGCCTGTGATCAGCGTGGGCAGTGTAAGTGGTGGGGGACTGAATGAAAATCCCTTGAACAGCTTGTGTCTGTGTAGAATCTTAGCTGACATTTGGTGTTAATTAATGATTGCATGATCCACTTGCATTAACTTAACTCAAACTGTAAAATGAAAATGGCTGATTCTCATAACATCTAATTTTATTGCAGTTCCAGTGCATAGGAGTCTTGTCTAATTTCGGTAATCTCTTCACAAATCTGTTAAAGTTACTAACATTTAAAGGAAGGACATTAAAGTTTTTTCTTAAAACCTTTATTTGGAATCACATCAAAAAATGTTTGAATTATTTTATTGCATTTCTTCTGTTCAATGTATTTACTCAATTTTTTGTTCTAAAATTGAGGTGGGAAATTATATGTGAAAACTTCATCGTGCTGTATCATGTGCCATTATCTGGATGCCAGGATGGAGGAGTAATCGGCCTGAGGATACTTGCAGCGCCCACTGTGCAACTACTTGCTAGAAGGAATACAAGAGCAAGCTGGGTGTGACTTGCCCTCCAGGGTTTTTTTCCTTCTCTCTCTCCTTTTGTGGAAGTGCCTGACTTCCACTTGGTGCTTTCTCTGACAAAGTGGAGATTTGAAATGACAAGCCTGCATTCAATCACTTGGGAATGCACAATTTAAGTGCATAAGAGTACCATATCTCCCTGTCAACTGCAGGGTTTGTAAGTCATTTTTAAAGCTGAATTGGCAGCATTTATTGATTTGGGTACTCATTCTATAACATACTGTATATTTACCAGACTCTCTCCACTTCCCCACATTAATGACTATTCTGATGGATAAAATGTTACTGGTTTAATTCAGCTACTTTTATAACTGATTCTTGTGTAAACAATTTGACCTAATTAGTCAGTATATAATTATAGATTGAAGAGTTCTTCAGTGATGTGGTTGTGGATGCCTCAAAAACTGCTTGTCTGAACTTGCACTGTGAACCCTCTGCTGTTTAGTGGGTGACTCGTCTAAACCCAGTCAAATATTCTGGACCGTCGAGAACCTGGCCAACGTGTGCCCCCATTGTTAGTCCCAGTAAATTCAACAGTGATGAGTTGTATCAGAATGAAAGTGCATGAAGAAAGAAGTTTCAGGGTTTTTAAATTGCTTTTGCTATTTTCAGTAAAGAATTGACTGAATATAATTTGTTTTCTGTAAATTAAATTTTAGATTCGAACAAATAGTGCTTTTCTTTAATGGATTTAATGTGTAATATGAATTTTGTTTTGAAGTGCTTTTGCACAATTTACTGAGGTTGTGAAATTTTTCTTTGAAACAATTAGCACCTATAAAAACTTATTTTGTTACTTTGCAAAATAAAATCAATTGTCTATGGTACTAAACTAACCTAAGGAGGAGCACTCCAGTGTGTTAGTAATGCACAAGTATATTGTGAGGTAGACGTCCCAGACCACTTAGCTGAAGTCATTTTGGCTCTTTGTTTTGGAGTGTGAAATTGAAAGTACAGTATTGATTACACTGCTAGAGCCTTTTGGGTTATGTTTGGTAGAGGTTTACCTTCCATGATTTTCAATTATCAAGTAATTATTCAAACAAAAGGTTTTTGCTCTACCAAACCTTGGCCTTAACTGATCAGTGCAGTAGCTTAGCTGTTTTAAAGTTGAGCTATGGGATATGATTTGCATGTGAGGTGAGCTAACCTGATGATTCATGAGTAAACTATAGTCAGTGGGGTAAATAGGATACAGATAGTTTCCTATGGCTCCTCCTCATGTATTCTGTTAAGAATCTTTTTAAAAATTTAGATGGGAACTAAATTAATGTAGATTGTGGAATGATATCATTATGCTGTTTGTTTTGAATTGTAACTTCCTGTGAACAATATTTCAGGCAGATGTTTTCCTGTGTCAGATGTTTAGCTGTGGCTCTGTTGGTAGCACACTTGCCTCTGAGTCAGAAGGTTGTGGGTTCAAGTCCCACTCCAGGGACTTGCGCACATAAAGCTAGGCTGACACTCCAGTGCAGTGCTGAGGGAGTGCTGCACTGTCGGAGGTGCCGTCTTTCGGATGAGACGTTAAACCAAGGCCCCATCTGTGCTCTCGGGTGGACGTAAAAGATCCCATGGCACTATTTCGAGGAAGAGATGGGGAGTTCTCCCCGGTGTACTGGCCAATATTTCTCTCTCAGCCAACATAACAAAAACAGATTGTCTGGTCATTTTCACATTGCTGTTTGTGGGAGCTTGCTGTGCGCAAATTGTGCGTTTCCCACATTACAACAGTGACTCCACTTCAAAAGTACTTCATTGACTGACTATAAAGTGTCTGGTTGTGAAAGGCGCTATATAAATACAAGTCGTTTTTACTTGGGTTGTGTAATTTGTTGGCAGTATAGTAGTTATATTGTCCTAGAGAGTTGGGTACAGCAGCTTTTCTTAAAGAAATATTATTGTCATTCACAAGGAGCGAACAACTGCTTTTGTGAGTAGTGATGTGAAATGTGTGATGACTGGTGTTTGGCAAATAGTTATGGTCATATACAGTACTTCTCAATAACGATGGTGTCTTTATAGTAGTTAAAGTGCTAGAGCCCTTTTCCTTTTGCATGGATTTTGATTAATTAGATCAGTTAAATCTGGTTTATACTTGCAGTAGGAGGTCCGATTGAACCTAGAGCTTGAAGCTCAGCCTCTGACTACCAGTATACATGTGGATTGTTCTGTGCTTCCTATTTGTCTTCATTTTGTTCCTGAGGAACTGATTGGGGTTCAGTTCCCGCGCTCTCTGGTGCCAAGACAGTGAGAATGTTCAACTGAGGGTTGAGAGACTACAAAATGCTGCGGTATAGGGGGATCTGGGGATCCTCGTACATGAAACACAAAAGGTTAGCATGCAGGTACAGCAAGTAATTAGGAAGGCAAATGGAGTTTTGGCCTTTATTGCAAGGGGGATGGAGTATAAAAGTAGGGAAGTCTTGCTACAACTGTACAGGGCGCTGGTGAGATCACACCTGGAATACTGCGTGCAGTTTTGGTCTCCTTATTTAAGGAGGGATATACTTGTATTGGAGGCAGTTCAGAGAAGGTTCACTAGGTTAATTCCTGAGATGAAGGGGTTTTCTTATGAAGAAAGGTTGAGCAGGTTGAACTATACTCATTGGCATTTAGAAGAATGAGAGGTGACCTTATTGAAACATAAGATTCTGAGGGGGCTTGACAGGGTAGATGCAGGGAGGATGTTTCCCCTCGTGGGGGAATCTAGAACTAGGGGCATAGTTTCAGAATAAGGGGTCACCTATTTAAAACAGAGATAAGGAATTTCTTCCCTGAGGGTTGAGAATCTTTGGAATTCTCTACCCCAGAGAGCTGTGGCGGCGGAGTCAGTGAATATATTCAGGGCGGAGATAGACAGATATTTGAGCTACAGGGGAGTCGAGGGTTATGGGGAACAGGTGGGAAAGTGGAGTTGAGGCCAAGATCAGATCAGCCATGATCTTATTAAATGGCGAGGCAGGCTTGAGGGGCCGAATGACCTACTCCTGCTCCTGTTTCTTATGTTGTCACAGCCCCGATTGATGCTATTTATACTCATCGTACATGCACATATTACTATTTATACTCATCGTACATGCACATACTACCTAACCTTCTGGAGCAGAAACTCTGGTTGTCTTTCCACCTCCACCTCCACCAGCTAAAGGGTGCTGGGGCCAGTTGTATCCAATCACTGCCATGGCTGAGATCAGCTAACTCCGTACAAACCAACGATTGAACCCATGCTGTCGTACACTGCATTTACCAAATGAATTACTCGGGAGTTGGTTCTGGTTTCAAGTCAACCCAGCTCTGATGTAGGTTTTTGAGGGGTCCAATTCTGAGGCAGAATAGTGTCTTGTTTTTTTTAAATCTTGAGCTTTCTATATCCTAATGTAACAAGACTCACTTATCAATTCAGCAAGTGTCAGAGATCAGACAATTACTTTCCCCCGACCTCTGAATTTAAAATAATCTTTCACCTCTTTCCTTGAAGATGGTGACTTGTGTCAGGGCACGGACAGCCCTCTGGACCCTTGCTTTGTATAACTTTAAACTATATGTTGACAGCCCATTGGCCAGGCCCAGTGACCTCGCACATGCTCTTTGCAGTAGAAGTCACTGAGGGTCGTTGATTAGGTGTGGAAATCCAGGTTAATTTGTTTTTTGCCCTCCCAAGGACTGAGAGTACAATTATTATACCTTAAATAACACAGCATAGATCAGGAATTGTACCTTTGTGTTTTGTAGTCTGCATACTGTAGCACTATATCATGTAGTGCATGTTCCTAATGATTCATTGGGTGAGTTCCTCTCCCGATTTTAATTGGATACTTTTATCGGGCAGATTGTTGATAGAAATGCAGCATTAGGAGTTACGTTATAGAAAATTAAGGTTGCTACTTGTGAGAAGTAATACAGTCCTTTACAGTTTTGTTCAGGAACACCCAAAGTGTGTTTATAGGCAGTGATGTATATTCCTCTTCTGTAGTAGATGCAAACTAGAATATTTGTTTACAACAACAACTTGTATTTATATAGCACCTTTAACATAGTAAAAGTCCCAAGGTGCTTCACAGGAGTGATATAAGACAAAAAAAATTGACATCGAGCCATATAAAAAATTAGGACAGGTGACCAAAAGCTTGGTCAAAGAGGTAGTTTTTAAGGAGCATCTTAAAGGAGGAAAGAGGCAGAGAGGTTTAGGAAGGGAGTTTCAGAGCTTAGGGCCTAGGCAACTGAAGGCACGGCCACCAATGGTTGAGCGATTTGTAATTAGAGATGCTCAAGAGGCCAGAATTAGAGGAGCGCAGATATCTCTGGGAGGGAGGGGGGGGGGGGGGGGGGAGTTTGTGGGGCTGAAGGAGATTACAGAGGGAGGGCGAGGCCTTGGAGGGATTTGAAAACTGGGATGAGAATTTTGAAATCGAGGCGCTGCTTAACCGGGAGCCAATATAGGTCAGCAAGCACAGTGGTGATAGGTGAACGGGACTTGGTGCAAGTTAGGATACAGGCAGCCGAGTTTTGGATGACCTCTAAGTTTATGTAGGCCAGACAGGAGTGCGTTGGAATAGTCAAATATAGAGGTAACAAAGGCATGGATGAGGGTTTCAGCAGCAGATGAGCTGAGGCAGGGGCGGAGATGGGCAATGTTGCGGAGGTGGAAGTAGGCGGTCTTGGTGATGGAGCGGATATGTAGTCGGAAGCTCATTTCACGGTCAAATATGACACCAAGGTTGCGAACAGTCTGGTTCAGCCCGGACAGATGCCAGGGAGAGGGATGGAGTCAGTGGCTAGGGAATGGAGTTTGTGGCAGGGTTGAAGGCAATGGCTTCGGTCTTCCCAATATTTAATTGGAGAAAATTTCTGCTCCTCTAGTACTGGATATCGGGCAAGCAGTCTGACAATTTAGAGACAGTGGCGGGGTCGAGGGAAGTGGTGGTGAGGTAGAGCTGGATGTCGTCAGCAAACATGTGGAAACTGACGCTGTGTTTTTTGGATGATGTCGCCAAGGGGCAGCATATAGATGAGAAATAGGAGGGGGCCAAGGATAGATCCTTGGGGGACACCAGAGGCAACGATGTGGTAGTGGGAAGAGAGGCCATTGTAGGTGATTTTTCTAGCTACGATTAGATAGATAAGAATGGAACCAGGCGAGTGCAGTCCCACCCAACTGGACGATGGTGGAGAGGCGTTGGAGGAAGATGGAGTGGCCCACTTGGAGGAGGATGGAGTGGTCAACATGGACCACTTTCCATACCTCGGGAGCCTACTGTCAACAAGGGCAGACGTCGACGACTAAGCCCAACACCGCCTTCAGTGTGCCAGTGCAGCCTTCGGTCGCCTGAGGAAGAGAGTGTTTGAAGACCAGGACCTCAAACCCGGCACTAAGCTCATGGTCTACAGGGCAGCAGTGATACCCGCCCTGCTGTATGCCTCAAAGACATGGACCATGTACAGCAGGCACCTCAAAGCACTGGAGAGGTGCCACCAACGCTGCCTCCGCAAGATCCTGCAAATCCATTGGCAGGATAGGCGCACCAACGTCGGTGTTTTTGCTCAGGCCAACATCCCCAGCATTGAAGCTCTGACCACGCTCGATCAGCTCCGATGGACGGGTCAACATTGTCCACATGCCCGATACGAGACTCCCAAAACAAGCACTGTACTCGGAGCTCCGGCATGGCAAGAGAGCCCCAGGTGGGCAGAGGCAAGTTGGGGATGTTGGCCTGAGTGAGGACACTGACGTTGGTGCACCTATCCTGCCAATGGATTTGCAGGATGTTGCGGAGGCAGCCTGGTGGTACCTCCAGTGCTTTGAGGTGCCTGCTGTACAGGGAGATGCATAGAGGGTCGGTGATGGCTGATCCACAGCCAGCATCCACAGGTTCAGCGTTTGGAGTGGTGAGTTGCACGGGGAAGAGATTGGCAAGATTAGTCCCCCGCAGGCATGCTAGACAGGAAGGTCAGTGAGAGAGTAGGATGGAACAGTTGGGGTTGCTACTCGTGTGGAGACAGCAACGAGTGCCATGGTGGGCCCTTCAGTGGATGCCAAGAGAGGCACATAGGGAAGTTGTAGACTTATCTAAGAGGGAGTCAAGCCTGGGACAGCGGCAGGAGAGTAGGAAGGTCGAAGAGTAGTGAAGGGTAGGGATTTGGGAGGGTAGAGTAGCAGAGAGGAGAGATGAAGGGCGGCATGACGACAAGAGAGAGCAGTCAGGGAGGGATAGAGAGAAAAGAAAAGGGGGGGGGGAGAAAAAAGGTGGAAATATAAGTGAACGACTCGGGTCCAGAGCGGCAGCCAACATGCGCATGCGAACGGACATGGAAAAACTCAAGTTACGTAGACCTGGTTATAGGGATGCACATTTTCTGGTAGTAGCAGGGAATGGGTTGGTGACAATAGTAGGGAGTCTAGAGTTCAAGTCGTAGGTCCCGTGGAGGGAAATAGTTGACATAGATAGGTAGGATGGAGTCGGCGTGGAGCATCGACGAACTGTTGTGCAAGTTCGGAGAAAGGTGTAGCAGATGAATGAAGTCCAGAAGCTATTTGAAGGGCAGAGAATCGGTTACGGTGCAGGAAGGTGATGGCGAAGCTGGAGGTCACTGTAGATCAGAAGCAGCAGAGGAAAAGTAAAACCACAAGCCAGCGACCAAAAAAAGCAGAAAAAAATGTGTTTACATTGAGATATGTAAGCATAAAACAGAAATGTTTAGTATTGAATGATTTTTTTGAGGATCTATATAGACCCAAATGTGAAGTAAAGCTAGTCAATACATTTGGAATAGACTAAATTTGTAGTTTCTCCTCGCAGGCTTTATGGGAACAAGCGTCACGTGCCAAATACTCAGCATTACATTTAATTTTCATAGTTGCTATCTCTTAGGCAGTCCCTCGGAACTGAGGATGACTTGCTTCCACACTAAAAATGAGTTCTTGGGTGACTGATGAGTTCAATGCGGGACCTACAGTGTCTGTCACAGGTGGGCCAGACAGTGGTTGAAGGGGGCGGGTGGGTGGGTGGGGTTCTTGGGTTGATGTGCGTCCTTCCGCTGTTTGCGTTTGGCTTCTGCTTGCTCCCAGCGAAGAGACTCTAGGTGTTCGGCTCCTTCCCAAATGCTTCTCCTCCACTTTGTGTGGTCTTGGGCCAGGGATTCCCAGGTGTCGGTGGGGATGTTGCACTTTTTCAAGGAGGCTTTGAGGGTGTCCTTGAAGCATTTCCTCTGCCCACCTGGGGCTGTCTTGCCGTGTCGGAGCTCCGAGTAGAGCGCTTGCTTTGGGAGTTTGCAACCAACTTCAGCCAGAAGTGCCGAGTGGATGATCCATATTGGCCTACTCCCGAGGTCCCCACCATCACAGAAGCCAGTCTTCAGCCAATTCAATTCACTCCACGTGATCTCAAGAAACGGCTGAACGCACTGGATTCAGCAAAGGCTATAGTTTCCGACAACATCCCAGCTATCGTGCTCAAGACTTGTGCTCCAGAACTAGCCGCGCCTCTGGCCAAGCTGTTCCAGTACAGCTACAACACTGGCATCTATCCAACAATGTGGAAAACTGCCCAGGTATGTCCTGTCCACAAAAAGCAGGACAAATCCAACCCGGCCAATTACCGCCCCATCAGTCTACTCTCAATCATCAGCAAAGTGATGGAAGGTATCATCTACAGTGCTATCAAGCGGCACTTACTCACCAATAACCTGCTCACATGCCCAGGTTGGGTTCCTGACCTCATTACAGCCTTGATCCAAACATGGACAAAAGAGCTGAATTCCAGGTGAGGTGAGAGTGACTGCCCTTGATATCAAGGCAGCATTTGACCGAGTGTGGCATCAAGGAGCCCTAGTAAAACTGAACTCAATGGGAATTGGGGGGAATATGCTCCACTGGCTGGAGTCGAACCTAGCACAAAGGAAGATGGTTGTGGTGGTTGAAGGTCAATCATCACAACCCCAGGACATCGCTGCAGGAGTTCCTCAGGGCAGTGTCCTAGGCCCAACCATCTTCAGCTGCTTCATCAATGACCTTTCGTCCAACATAAGGTCAGAAATGGGGATGTTCGCTGATGATTGCACAGTGTTCAGCACCATTCACAACTCCTCGGATAATAAAGCAGCCCATGCCCGCATGCAACAAGATCTGGACGACGTTCAGGCTTGGGCTGATAAGTGGCAGGTAACATTCACGCCACAGAAGTGCCAGGCAATGACTATCTTCAACAAGCGAGAGTTTAACCACCTCCCCTTGACATTCAATGGCATTACCATCGCCGAATCCCCCACTATCAACATCCTGGGGGTCACCATTAACCAGAAACTTAACTGGACCAGCCACATAAATACTGTGGCAACAAGAGCATGTCAGAGGCTAGGTATTCTGCGGCGAGTGTCTCACCTCCTGACTCCCCAAAGCCTTTCCACCATCTACAAGGCACAAGTAAGGAGTGTGATGGAATACTCTCCACTTGCCTGGATGAGTGCAGCTCCAACAACACTCAAGAAGCTCGACACCATCCAGGACAAAGCAGCCCGCTAGATTGGCACCCCATCCACTACCTTAAACATTCACTCCCTCCACCACTGGCGTACCGTGGCTACAGTGTGTACCATCTACAAGATGCACTGCAGCAACTTGCCAAGGCTTCTTTGGCAGCACCTCCCAAACCCACGACCTCTTCCACCTAGAAGGACAAGGGAAGCAGGCGCACGGGAACACCACCACCTCCAAGTTCCCCTCCAAGTCACACACCATCCTGACTTAGAAGTATATCGCTGATCCTTCATCGTCGCTGGGTCAAAATCCTGGAACTCCCTACCTAACAGCACTGTTGGGAGTACCATCACCACACGGACTGCAGCGGATCAAGAAGGTGGCTCACCACCATCTTCTCAAGGGCAACTAGGGATGGGCAATAAATGCTGGTCTTGCTAGCGACGCCCAGACCCCATCAACAAATTTTTTAAAAATTCTCGTATCGGGCATGCGGACGATGTGGCCCGTCCATCGGAGCTGATCGAGCGTGGTCAAAGCTTCGATGCTGGGGATGTTGGCCTGAGCGAGAACACGGACGTCGGTGAACCTATCCTGCCAATGGATTTGCAGGATCTTGGCGGCGGCAGCTTTGGTAGTACCTCTCCAGGGATTTGAGGTGCCTGCTGTACATGGTCCAAGTCTCTGAAGCATACAGAAGGGCAGGTATCACTACTGCTCTGTAGACCATGAGCTTGGGTTTGAAGTCCTGGTCTTCAAACACTTTCTTCCTCAGGTGACCGAAGGTTGCACTGGCACACTGAAGGCGGTCTTGGACTTCGTCATCGACGTCTGCCCTTGTTGACAGTAGGCTCCCGAGGTATGGAAAGTGGTCCACGTTGTCCAAGGCCTCGTTATGGATTTTGATAATTGGGGAGCAGTACTGTGTAGCGGGGGCAGGTTGGTAGAGGACCTTTGTCTTACGGATGTTTAGTGTAAGGCCCATGCTCTCGTACGCTTCGGTGAAGGTGTTGACGATGGTTTGGAGTTCGACCTCCAAATGTGCGCAGACGCAAGCGTCGTCTGCATACTGTAATTCGATGACCGAGGTTGGGACGATCTTGGATCTGGACTGGAGGCGACGGAGGCTGGACAGTTTCCTGTTTGTTCTGTAGGTTAGCTCCACTCCAGTAGGGAGCTTACTGAGGATGAGATGGAGCATTGCAGCCAGGAAGATCGAGAAGAGCGTTGGTGCGATGACACAGCCTTGCTTGACCCCGGTCCGTACATAAATTGGGTCTGTGGTGGATCCATTGGTCAGGATCACAGCTTGCATGTCGTCGTGAAGCAGGTGGAGGATGGTGACAAACTTTTGAGGGCAGCCGAATTTGAGGAGGACACTCCATAATTCCTCACGGTTGACAGTGTCGAAGGCCTTTTGTGAGTTCAAAGAAGGCCATGTACAGCGGGTGGTGCTATCTAGTGTGTAGCTTTCTCAGGTTTCAAAAGTAGAAATAGTTCAGTGGACTATCGGCCCTGGGACTGAATTTGAGGTTTGAAAAACCTGTTGCCAGTTCAAATTTAAATGGTTAAAAAAAATTTATGATTGCTTTCTGAGATGAGTTTCATGGTACTGCAACAAGGCAAATACTAGTATCGCTCAATGTGAGGAGGAAATTTGAGACCAGGAGGAATTGTAGTCTCGATTAAATTAGGGTGAGCTGTTCTTTTCAAGTGCACTAAAGTTCTCGGATGCAAAGGTTTAAGGTTTCTCAACAGCACTGATTTAGTGATTGAATAGGTCAAATTCTGTTATTAAATGGCATTTTGGGATTCTTACTGTGCTAAGCAGTGGCGATCTGATATTTTCTGTGAAAACTGAACTAGTAACCTTGATTGTCAGTTATTCACTGCTCCTAATCAATACTGCTGCTTCTGAACATTTTAAAAGTAAATATTTCTGTGGGAAAGTCGCTCTTGTACAGCTGCCTTTAAAAGAAAAGATCACTTGGTTCTGCTCCATTATATTTTTGTTGGAAAGAATTAGTTGAGAGTTTCACTTGATTTGGCTCTTTTAGGCTTTGCATTGTTCTGAATTGGGATAAACAGTGGAGACTGAATCGGCAGTCAGCAATATATCCATTAAGAAATTCACTTTGATCAGTTGACTTGCCAGCATGAGAGTGTTGTGCAAATGAACTCTGGTTGCGTGGGTGGCTGCGAAACACACCATGTAATGGGTGAACAAAGCAACACTCCTCCTGGCGACATGGAATGATATATTGACAATGTGTAGTGCTGGAGAAACAATACTCCCAGATCAAGCAAACCTTGGTCAGTTGCAGAATAAAGTGCATTCTATGGTGCCTTAACAATACACCCTCAGCACAGTGCTTGCCCTGTAGCAGTATAATGTTTTCACTTCCCCATTCCAGTTGTGATGACTGTGCTGTAGTGCTGTTATGAGCAGTCTTGTGCTATGGACGATTGACCAATAGGGCCTGATGGGATGCAACTTTCTAAGCTCACTTCACATAACTGAAATGGGAGAAGCAGAGATGAAATAATTGTCTTTTGGGTCTACATTCAAATCCAGATCGCAGAAGTGAAAGAACAGTTTGATGATGCAACCAAGCCCCTCTCCTTCATCTCTACTTCCTCACAAAATCTCTTCATGAAATGGCCATTTATCTTTTTGCTTGTTAAGATCTTTTTGTAAGAATGGCTTGTACGTAAGTGACCTGTCTACCTTGGAAACTTGAAATACAAGCATCAGCCGAAGGAATTTATGCAATTTACCTATGGCAACAGCTTCAGTCTCAAAGTATTCAAATATTCTATGGCATGCCAGTTAAAAATAGTTTCCTTTGCTGTATTTGAATCATTGTTTATCTTGCCTGTTCTAAACCTGATTTTCTCATGTAAATATTGCATAGGAGCAAAAATTCAAATGGAAGTAGGAAAAAAAGGTTGCACCACTTTGTGACCCTGGTAAATGACTTGTCTCCTTCCCTTATTGGTGCAATAACCGATCCTGTAAACATCGGCAGTGGTGTGGTCCCAACTCCTCTTGTCTTTGTTTGATAGAAATGCAGAATACCTAATAACGGAATATTTTACCCACAGAGTTTCCCTGTCTTTCTCCGCTTGTTTCTAGTGGGCAATACTTTGTTGCTGCTGGAAACCTTTTCACCTACAATAAGATTTTACACCTAGATTGTGGAGAAAGTGTTTTCAGTGCATCTTTTTCATTACTGTGTATCAGCAGTTACTTTTGTATATCTTTCATATTTTTTGAACTGAGGTAGCTGTTTCGATCAAGCTGAAGAAGAATCGGGATTAGCAATGTGAAATTAGTTTGAACTCCATTTGAAGTTACTTAATTTTTTGATGGTATTTTCTTTTCTTTTTGATAGAAACAAGAGTACAGATTCAAGAATCTGTCAGAGGAAAAGATGTGTTTATTATTCAGACTGTTTCAAAGTAAGTACTGTGGTAAAACATAACTTCATCTCAGCTGTGCATTTTACTGGTCAAACAGGAAAAATAAACTTCTACAGTTTGCATTTGGGTTTTGAGAGGTGTATTTTGAAAGTAAAGCTTTAATTCCAATCTTTGCTATCTTTGATTTCAAGTTGAAGCTGGTTTGTAACTGCAGTGTACAACTGTGATCGAAGAAGGAACGTCCCTCCTGTTTCTTTGATTATAGAAGAATGACCACTAAAGTGACCTTCATTTATTTTGCAGGTGGTGCACATGCATTTAAAAGTTGGAACTCCTTTTTTTCAGCTGCATCGAAATACCAAATTTAGAATAGAAACATTAGGAAAAATCAGTATATAAAGCATTTACTTTCATTTCAGTGATCATTTTGTCTGTATTAATGGATCTTTTTTCAATGAGTATTGGTCATGCTAGTATATCTGTTCTGACTCTGTTCAGGAAACCAGTCTCAACCACAGTTCTGGTAGGAGTTGAAACCCATGATCGTTTTTCAGAAGTATTACTTTGTTTCCCTAGCCTTTTTATTTGGAAAAAAAACCCTACAAGTGTGTCTCTTTCAATGATCTGGTTCAAGCCAATTGACTGAACAAAGCAACTAGTAATGTCTGTGAACTGGTGCTGCATAATGCTGGATGATGAGCCTTTTTTAAATGAGACTAACTTGAGCAGGCTTAAATTAGGGATGTCTACTTTTTTTAAATTTCAGTTTTACAATGGCCACTTGGAGAATGTAATGTTCTCATGAATGGCCTTGTAGCTACAGTACTGAATTTTTGGGACTCCACCAGATCAGAGTTTGAATCCTAGTCTTAAGTCACTTGCATGTTTGGGATCCCTTGGGGAGGAATAAGATTTAACTTGTTTTTACTTGGTACTGATAGCAGGGGATCTTCTCTTGCACTCTTCAAGTTACACAAGGCGTGGCAGTGATATCCTGCAGGTAGACCTTCTGTTGCTCTTGATTGAGGACGGCTTATTTTTAATAAAAAAGGGGGGAAGTAAGGGAGTTAAAAACATAATTTAAAATTTCATTGCCTGATATTAGTGAACAGATGTTTTTTTTAAAATAAATAAATCTTGCTTTTTCTTGTACAACAGGGATGTCAATACCACCATTATGGAACTCCTTATCATGATCTATGCCTCTAAGACCTCATGTGCCAAGAATATCATTGGTGTTGTCCCTTACTTTCCATACAGCAAGCAATGTAAGATGAGGAAACGAGGTTCCATTGTGTCCAAGCTCCTGGCATCCATGATGTGTAAAGCTGGTGAGTTGTGCTTGGGTCGTTCGTTCTGCAACTCAGTTTATGGGAACTGTGTATGAAGTGCTTGTAGAGAAGATGTTTTTATTTAGAAAGGAAAGAACTTTAATTTATGTAGCACTTTTCACACCCTCGAGACATCCCACAGTAACTTTACAGGCGATGAATTACTTCTGAAGTGTAATCACTGTTAGGTAGGCAAACGTAACAGCAAATCTGTGCGCAGCAAGGCCCCACAAACAGCACTGAGATGAATGACCAGTTAATCTATTTTTGGTGGTGATCAAGAGATAAATATTGGCCAGAACACCAGGAGAACGTCCCTGTTCTTCGAATAATGCCAAGGGACGACTTACATCCAGCTGAGAGGGCTGATGGCCTCAATTTGAATTCTGATTTGAACGACGGCACCTCCGACAATGCAGTACTCCTCCGTGCTGCACTGATGTGTAAGCCTAGATTATGTGCTTAAGTCCTAGAATGGGGCTTGAATGCCCAATCTTCTGGCTCTGGTGAAAGAACTACCACTGAGCCAAGGCTGATGCTATTAGATATGTTTTAGAGAGCCAGCATAAGGTATATAACAGCTAGGGCATTGAGATAGGCTGCATGTTCTAAACTTTACAGTCAAGCTTCCCTTTGAGCTACATACCATTTGGGCAAATGGACAACTCTATCCATGCCACACCTTCCTGCATCCTGTGGGATGGGTGTTTGAGAATAGGAGAGGTGTTCTCGCTCAAATCTGAAGTTCCCTACTTGGGGAATTTTAATGGCACTGCCACCCAACCGCGAGAGCTGTTCACTGGGGAGAAATGGTGGTCATAAATCATTGAAGTATATATTTATAGATGTCATCTTTCCTCATCCATAAAAGATTTCTGATTAGTTATTTTACAAGTAAAAAGTGGAGGTTTGATGTTTTTAAACCTTGCCCTAATTCAAATTTTAAATCATTGCAGGGGAGGTTTACACCAAGTTGATTAGAATTTGGTGCCACAAACCTTCATTAAAGCAGAGGGTCCTTAAATTCTTTTAAAATAATTTGATTGTTGCTTGAAAAAGAATGTTAAAGGGTATGAAAAGTGAGCAAGAGAATGTGAGTAGACCAGGTGACTGGTGGAGAAAAACACTGGTGCAGACTCGATGGGCTGAATGGCTGTTTCTGTGCTGTAACATTTTATGATTCTATGAAATATGAACCCACTCTTTTGAATCTCTCCTTGTTTACCCACCTGGACAAGCATTGGATGTTCTGAGACGCTACTCAGTGAGTACTGTCAGTAGTCTTATTTAGTTGCTAATGCTACTGTATCCATCACGAAAGACCTGGAAATTTAAGGTGAGATTTTTGGTGATGTAGTTGCCATGGATGCCCAAAAAAACGCTTTAAGAAGTAAGTTGCACCTAATTGCTCCTAATTATTTGTATTTGGAGTCTCTTTCTGAACTAATGTTGTGTAGAGTGGAAATGTGCTGTGTGTAGTCAGGTTACAATAGCCAGGAAACTGGCTGCAGTTAATTTTGCATATGTTGAATGATGCTGAATTTATTTTTTGAAAACCAGACCCAGTCTTTTCTCCCCAGTTTACAAGTGAGTAGGTTTGCCTGTTTTATTCTTCACTTGGTGACCTAATGTAATTTTTTTTTAAACTCTTGAGGAATTGGTAGTTTGTTGCAACTTAGCAATTTTGAAGGATTTAGTCATTGTTAGAATTTTGGACATTGTGCTGAGGTACTTTGGGAATGTTTTAGACTTTAATACTTAAGTGACTGATCTCATATTTCTTACAAATCTCAAGTGTTGGTGAAAGTTTCTGAGATAGTGTGGACTCTTTCGAGTTCTGGGATGATACGCCAGTAAGGTTAGTGTTTGTGCAATTTAGTTTACTGGGCAATAAAACCTTAGTAGTTAACCCCATCACCAAGTGACAATGTGTTGAGATAGTGTATTGTAAACTGGTTGGTCAACAGACGGGTAAAATGGAAGCTCATTCCACATGAGCTCTCTTCAGTCACCTCATTGACTCATTATAGACTCCATATACAAAGTGGCCACGTAGAGCAGTCTTCAAACCTTCACTATTCTCTTGAGGTTTTTTGGCACCATTGTGGACTTTAGTTTGTAGAGAATAAATAGAACAAAAGTATGCATTGTATGATTTTCTTGAGATTTTTCTGCAGATGTATCTTGTTCCTAGTGTTTATAACTCTACTTTTAAAGAGTATTTTGAACATGAAGACTGGTCTGAGGTGGGGGAGGTCGCACATCAGAAACTATAAAATGATTGGAAAGGCAATTATTGGAAAGTGCCCAGTCACTTTCTTTTCCTGGTGAAGGAGGCCGACTCACTTTAAAGTATGGGGTAACTGAAACACATTCAGAAAACAAGAATAATTAAAGCATGTAGTTTTTAAGGCAAATGAAAAAGTCTTTGTGTTAATATCCTGCTTAAGTACTGTAACTTATTTTTCCTTGTGTGGTTTGATTGCTGCTGCTAGGTCACTAAGTGCATAAGAACTTGAGGTGCTGTTGCAGATTTGTATTTATTTCCACACTCTCCTCAGGCTTGACTCACCTGATTACAATGGATTTGCATCAGAAAGAAATCCAGGGATTTTTCAATATTCCAGTTGATAATCTGCGAGCGTCCCCATTCCTGTTGCAATACATTCAGGAAGAGGTGAGGTTAATGGAGTTACTGACTGATAATGCACTATTTTCAGAGATGAGAAATAAGCACTGGTAGCTGTGTGTGCAATATATATATTGCAGTACTGAATTACAGTTACTTGCCTCATTATTTGAGTCACTAAAATAAAGATGTGGAGGCTTCCCCAATTTTTAAAATTTACTTCTTATTGGCCCTTAAATTGCGGTCGGAGGCGTACCTCCGGAGTATGCCTCTGACCCGCGAAACATTTCCGCACCTACCTGGTGTCGTCCAAGCTGTGGAGAGTTCCCTTCTCTGGCCTCAATGCGTATAGTAGCGTAAAGGCCCACTGATCCCAGGGACGCAGACAGTTCGGAAGCGTCCCTGGGATCACGTGGGCCCGGTTCTCCAATGAGAAAGGAGGATTCCATTGCAGTCATTTAGGAACAGAATCCTCAAATAATTAAACAATTTAGACAATTCTAATAAATATAAATGTTCTGAATTTATATATTATTCATAACTCCCTTCATTACACCAAATACAGTAAAAATAAAAAATTTTGAAAAATAATTTAAACATTTTAATCTGTGCCAATATTTGCATAAACCAATGTTCAGTGTTTGTGCATCATTTTTTATTTTTAAATGTATCATTTAATATTTATAATAACTCTTACGCTGATGAAAGCAGGCCCTGCACCTGCTTTTACCAGCCATAAGAGTTTCGTGGGCAGTTGTTGGGCAAATAGCCCAACTCTGCGCCAGCGAAACTGATTTTACTTTCGGTTCAGATGATCTGTCAAGGCGTACCTTGACGGATCACAAGTTTTGAGTTTTCGCACGGAGAAACCTGGAAGTTGCAAGGCTTTTCAGAAGGATTCGTACGCCATCAAAGACACCGTAATTTCAGGGCCAATGTTCAGTACTGTATATTGATGAAAGAGCTTAAACTCACCAGTGGCACATACTAGTTTGAATACTGAGATCTACTTTGCATATACTGGGGCAAAAATTGCTGTCGACGGCATACTTCGGAGCACGCTGCTGACCTGCGAAAAGAATAGGCACCTACCTGATGGAAGCCCTCTGCGAAAGCTTGCTCTCTGACACTGCAAGTAGGAGGGCATCATCATGGCCCACAGATCCCAGGGACGCAGCCTGTGCGGAAGTGTACCTGGGATCACATGGGCCTGGTCTTCCAATCAGAAAACCGATAGTATTTTAAAGGCTGCAGTAATTTAAATGAATGAAATACAATCAGATTTAGCTTTTATTGTGGGAATCCAATTTATTACTCATAATTCCCACTTCTAAGCAAATACTATGCAGAAAGTTATGACATTTTTAAGAAACCTGCAGCTTTAATATATACTAGGATTGCTTCTCATTAAAGCTTTTAAGTGATTTAATTTTTAAAGTTTTTTTCATTTCGAGTATCCCCTTGCATTGTGGAAATGGGCCCCGTCCCACGCCTGTTTCCACCAGCCGTAAAATTTCCGTACGTAATTGCTGGGCAGTTGGTGGGCAAATAGCCCAACTCCGAGCCAGAAATTAGGTTTTCGGAGATGGAGCGGATGGCCTGTTAACGCATACGTTGACAGATCACAAGTTCGGGATTTCGTGTGTGCGCTT
Organism: Somniosus microcephalus; assembly: GCF_052327205.1. Taxonomy (NCBI): domain Eukaryota; kingdom Metazoa; phylum Chordata; class Chondrichthyes; order Squaliformes; family Somniosidae; genus Somniosus; species Somniosus microcephalus. The sequence goes on from NC_140997.1 coordinate 40,353,241, forward strand.
AAATCCCGAACTTGTGGTGGATTTCAAATGCAGTATGACGGTGTACTCTGAGTACGCTGTCATACCCACCGCAAAATCAGGGCCATTGTAATGTATCAAATAACATTAGTATGATATTAACATAGTTTAATATCGGGCCTGTGCTGTTTTTAAAATTCGGTTTTGGTGTAGCTTGGCAACATAGAGGACAGCAGTTAGTTAATTACCGAATGCATTGCTGTGTAACATTCCTCAGTATAATTTATTGCACAGCACCTTTTCGCTTGCAGAGCCCAATTCCAAGACCCACCAGAAGTGGTCTCTAAGTACTGACGGAAGAAAATTAGAAAATGGAATCGGGGGGTGCGGGGAGTGTACTGTATATACGCCTATCCAAACACCGTTTATTTTAAGCTGTATATTGAACCCAGACTGTTCTTCAGGCATTCCAACTCCGCGACCAAGGTAGTGGAAATGGGGCTGAGAGAGAAGAACTGCTTGGGAAAGTGATCTAACTACAAAAATGGCAGTTGTTCTATATTGTGTGGTTTATGAAATCATTGGTATAAAAAGCAAGTTACAGGGTTGTTGGATTCTAATATGAATTTTGAAATCTGTTATGTTAAGCAAAAATTCCAGTGCTAACGCTTTATTTATTTCTGCTGTAGCACCACTGACTCTCAGATTTGCATAGCACAACAGAAATGCAAGGAACTGGTGTGCTTAGTCAGGACATTAACAGATGTGTTGGTTTCATTTTTTTAAAATTGCACTCCCAAGAAAATGAAACCCAGTTTAGAGCATGTACTTCTGTTTAAAAGATCTGTGTTGGTTTTAAAATACTAAACAATAACTATAATGTGATATGAGTGGAGTATATCAAATAATGCTGATATGCATTACAGTATGTAAGGGTTTGTTAAGGAATACATGCTTGACTCTCTCTCTCTTATGGTGCAGATCCCTGACTACAGAAATGCAGTGATTGTTGCAAAGTCACCAGCATCTGCCAAAAGGTGCGTGCCAGGTTTAGGGATGTGTAAAAGGTTACAGCAGTTGAGTTTTCACTGAGATCCTAGCAGAGAGGACAATGTGTTTTCTTTTAAATGTTTTCTAATCCACTGTCATTTTAAATTAGATATATTGCACGCAAAGTGGACACTCCTCAACAGTGTAATGTTACAAGCAAGTGATGGAAAGTTTCTGTTGGGGTTCTCTTCCATGAAGGCCTTTTCTGTTCTGTTTCAGAGCACAGTCTTTCGCTGAGCGGTTACGTCTAGGAATCGCAGTGATTCATGGTGAAGTGCAAGATGCAGAGTCAGATTTGGTAGATGGCCGACATTCGCCACCTACGGTGAAAAATGCAGTAGCCATACATCCCAGTCTGGAGATCCCTAGTAGGTGTACAGCGTCACTCGCCTTGTTTTTGTTAGGCAAATTGAGTGCTAATACAAGTCAAACTTGGACCAGTATCTAATGTCAATGAAATAATGCTCCATCATTCTATTTTAAAAAGTAGATTAACGGTATATTCCGAGCCAGATTTTTAATTACTAAAAGCATTGATTTTTTTTTTTTTTAAGAATTGATTTGGATGCTGCTATTGCCATGCCATACAGTGCCTATTGGTAACTGTACAATGGAGCTGATTGGATCTGAAGAATTAAAGGCATTAACACATACTGTATTGTGTTCGTACTTTCTAATTCTACTTCAGAAGTCACCTTCATTTTAGCTAGCAAGGCTGAGCCTGCAGCAGCTGCCCAGTAATTGGTAGTGAGAGTTTGTTCGGTGCTAATGTCTGTTGAAACAAGCTCATGCAATGCAACACACGTAATTATTTTGACTTTCCTTTTCCTCTCATCAGTGTTAATTCCAAAGGAAAAACCTCCAATCACAGTCGTTGGAGATGTAGGAGGAAGAATAGCTATTATTGTGGTGAGTTGGTTCTTGAAAGTCTTCGCAAAACATTAAAATTGCATATTACATTTATACATTACTGTGGGAAATGCTTTACTTTAAAAGTACTGGTAGGGAAAAATATTTTCTACTTTTCAAGTATTCAGAGTGTTGCTGAACGTGCAAATAGTATAACAAATAGCTTTTTGTATTTTAAAAGCAGTATTTATTACATGCTTTACCATTTTTTTCTAACTTTCTAGCGTATCAAATTAAAAGCTGCTAAACTTAACATATAGCATGTTTCTTGATTATTACAACAACTTACATTTATACAGCGCATTTAACATAGCAAAACGCCCCAAGGTGCTTAACGAGCAATATCAATAAAAAACACTTTTGACACCGAGCCACAGAAGGAGATATCAGGACAGATGACCAAAAGCTTGGTCAAAGAGGTAGGTTTTAAGGAGCATCTTAAAGGAGGATAGAGAAGCGAAGAGGTTTAGGGAGGGAATTCCAGAGCTTAGGGCCAAGGCAGCTGAAAGCACGGCCGCCATTGGTTGAGTGATTAAAATCCAGATGCGCAAGAGGCCAGAATTGGTGGATCTCAAAGGCTTGCAGGGCTGGAAGAGCACAGATTGTGTGGAACATGTGACTTCCAGAATAAACTAGTTTTTAAACTTTGTGATGAAAGTTAATTCAAACTGGTCTTGTATGTTAATAATTGCACATAAATATATTTATATTCTCAAACCTTAATATTAACCAGCACTTCTAGAATAAATTTGGAATCCTTGAACCTTGTTTGTGTATTTGATGAGTCAAATTAATTATGTTTTCTGCCCCTGATTTAATAAACTTTAAAAACATTTTAACACTAATAATTATACATTGAATAAGGTCAAATGCAGAATTTCAGCTTTCTAGAACATTGGATTCATGTCAGTATTGGCCTAGGTGCGAAAGTCAGTCTGATCGTAAAATGTACAACTATACTCTGAAAGAATTTTTAGAATTGTAAAATGGCTAGCCATTCAGTCACATTTTATCACCATTTTACTAGAAATGTGACAACAAATTGATTTAAAGCTTGAAGACGAGTGTCTGAGTCTCTAATTCATTGAGATTCTGTGTAAATAACAAGTTGGCTTTGTCAACCTTCAGACTTCACTATATAATAATAAACTATATATAAATGAGATCATTGTGTTCGTTATTCTAAGTTGGCAACAGTAATAATTTGTTCTGTGTTGCCATGCCAATAAACCTATAATTGGCTGTTCATCCTACTAAGCTAATTGTCAGTATCTTCCTCCTTAAATTTGTTTGACTTCACTGATAAAGCAGAGGGGAACTTAATGTACAGTTTTTAATGCTGACCATTCTTGAAATTTGAAGTTTCTGCAAGTTCACTGGCTTTATTTGTATAAGGAAATGATCAGTTCTTCTTGTAACCACTCCTAAATAATCCAGTAGTGGGAGGAGAGGGGAAATCTGAAAGGGAAGGATAGCCTGGCGTTTTTTAAAACTAACTCATTGGATTCTTGAGATTGGATTGTGATACTGGAATTGTTGTCTGTTATTGAATTGATTTAGCACTTGAAGATTGGTGGCAGAGCCTTTAGTTTATTTTGCTTCTGTGTAAATAACAAGCTAGCTTTGTAAACTAACTTTTAACCCACTATTCAGTATTCATTTCTGCAGAGATACTATGGGTCTTCAACCAATAAATCTTGTCAAGTGAAGTTCCTGCTGTACTCCAGCCATTTGCATTAACTGTAATCTCTCTACTGCTCCAGCGTGACATTTTGCATTTTCCTGTACCGGCTATTGTTAGTGGTGGTACCAAATGACAAGCGGTTTTTTATGCCTTCGACTCTTGTCTGCAAAAACTTCTTTCACTTAAGACTCTTCCAGTCAACAGAGGGAGGGTGCTTATGTGTCAGTTATTTTCAAACTTTTCTGTTAAGGGATCTGGAGACCCCTGTCCCACTGTCTGAAAGGTAGTAACAGGACCTAAAAGAAGACACTGCTGTTGCTTGCAGAAGATGTTTTGCTGTATAGCAACAGAAATAATATGATAGTGAGTCAATAGGTACCGAAATCTAGTGATCTGTGGGCCCCAGTTTGAATATGCTGGTCTTGTGTCGTCAGTTTGTGATTAGATTTAAACCTAGATTCAAATTTGAGTTGAAAGAACAGTGTGCTGAATCATCCTCCCTCTAAGAAGCTTCTGTAAGAAGAGACACCAGTACTTCATTTGACTTTAGTTGGAAAAACACTTTCCCACAGCCTACATTTAACATAATAAACTCGCACCCTGCTAATGATGGAGACTAGGGGCTCGATTTTGCCAGGCCCAAGGAGGTGGGATTGGAGGCATGTGAGTTGTTAAAATTGCCAAAAATGGCGGCTGGGCCCGATCCTGCCTCCATCCCACCTCCGAGCAATTTTCCCAAATGTGTGTTTTCTGACCCGCTTTCCATCCCGCAGCCTTTAAGGTCTTTAACAATCTCTTAAATGCCTCTATAATCCCATTTTGAGAGGCCTTTCCGATTTTAACACATTTCCCCCATCCTACACGCCTCCTCTGGAACACGCCAGGTAATGCTAACAGCCTCACAAGTGGATTGCTTATGAACAGCTGCAGCTCCACCATTACAAAGGAGTTTTCACCAATGATTGTTTGCAGGTGGCAGAACTTTGTTGTTTCAGGTCTGGGGGAACTTTTAGCAGGCATACTCAGTGTTGTGGAAGTTTGGAGCCTGACACCCATCTCCAGCATGACCTCCTGGGAAACCTCTCTCCCCACCTTGACTAAGCGCTTCCTCAACTGAGGCATATACCAGAAGCATGACGACCATTTAATTCCTTTCCTCCTGGACATCAGATTCGGATGAAGACCAGCCGCGGCAGCAGCAGAACCATGAGCAACAGCAGGAGCATCAACAGGAGCGCCAAGCTGCTGCTCACCCACCTGAAGAGGCACAGGCCAGAAGGCGCCAGAGTGTGACCATATTGCTGCAAGGGATGCACTCATGTTGGTCACATTTGCTTAGCCTGTACAATCAAACACTTTTGCCTCGCACCTTCTTACCAGAGCATCGACAATGGACAAGAACCTGCAGATTCCTATCACTCTGACCACCATAATGACAATTGCAAGTCGCCCTAAGCCCTCAATGTGGAAGTCCCATTTGCGAAATGACACAGGCGACAACTTCAACAGTTTAGCAACAGAATTTTTTATCACAACAAGCAACTGGTGACATTTCAAAAATAAACACAACATAACACCCAAGTGACTACCCTTGTGACTACTTGTGCATTATCTTCCTCTTGCGCGTGCTCCTATGTGGTGCTTCCCCTGTGGCTTCAGCAGATGTGGAGGCCCCTTGCTCACTTTCTTGCTGCTCCTGTCTCGACACCTTTGGCGGCCGTTCTCTGGGGTTGCGAACTTGTGAGGGCTCGGCAACAGTCTGCTGCTCCTGCGGCTGTGCAGGGGATGAGACGCCCATCTCAGTTGGGTGAAGACTCTGGTGGGGCTCTGACCGAGGGCTTTGCAGTGGCATGGTCGTGTGAGTGCTTGGAGAGGAGCCCCCACTTCCTTGTTGTCTGCCACCAACATCTCTCTCATGGATCAGCCCCACTTCAGAGCTAGCAAGTGGCTTGACAGCACCTTGCTGCGCTTCAGGGGGGCCATGAGGACCCATTTCTGCACTGGAAGTCCTACTCCAGAGGACTTCCATGAAGGTCTGGTTTCTCTGCTTAATAGCTGACCATCACTCCTCAAGAGATGTCAGTCTATTCTGAACAATGACCATGTTTTCTACACTCTGGCGACTTAGCTCCTCCATGGCCATAGCCATCCTCTCCTCTACTGTAGCCATCCTTTCCACGGAGGTTGCCATCCTTTCCGTGGTGATGTGTTCGTGCGCCAATACCTCCACAAAGGCTCTGCTCATGTTCGCGATGGACTTCTCCATTCGCTCGACACTCGCAGCGACCCTGGAGACAAAACCTGCCAGAGACTCCTGCACCTGTTCCTGGAGTTCCAGCACCGCTCTCCTGGATGGACCCGGAGGCACAGGGTCGACATGCAGCTGAGCCGAGCGGACAGAGTCCTGTGCCCTCCGATGAGGACTCTCCACTGCTGTCCCTGTCTCCACCATCTACTGATGCTCACTTGTGAGCTGTGATACACCAGGTGCCAACACTACGCTATCTCGCGAAGGTCCCACCGAGGTGTGAGTGTCTGCGCTGGTGCTGGATGCTCTGAATTCTGCTGACGTTGCGCCCTCAGAGGTTGCAGTTTCCTCTGAGGAGTCTAGAAGCTCAGGCTCTTCCTCCTGGACAGTGGGGACGGAGGCTTTCGATGGTCCTGTGGGGGAGTAAAGGAAAGAGTTAGAGATGTGAGGTCAACGTTACATGAACATTGAATAGTGCAGATCATAAGTCAATCTGTTAGAGCATCAGATTCATCATCAGTGACTCATGCAATGTCAACGAGAGAGATGCCAAACTCTGCTGTCACCAGCTTACTGCGATGCGCCCATCTGTCCATCCCCCACTTGGGAATCTTCCTCGATCCCGGCGATTTCCAGGGCCGCCTCCTCCCAGGTGGCGAGCAAGGCTACTGAGGTTGGCCCTCCTCCTGTCCTCGCTCTTTCCCTCTTATTGTGGGCTCTCTTTTCCTGCAATGAGGGACACCAGTGGAGTTTGAGTGAGAATGAAGGAGTGAGTGTAGAGAATCCATAGCATAGATGCTTAGAAGGATACAAAGGGCACCCCCCCCCCCCCCCGTGTGTGTTGTAAGTTGTTGTTGTTATGGCATCACAGTGATAGGGAGTGTGAGGGCTGCATGGTCGAATAGTTAAGTGAATGTGACCTTAGAGAAAGAGGGAATGGGTAAGGGTGCAGGCATGTAAGTGTCAAGTGGGATGTGGAGGAAGAGGTTGGCAAAGCAGGGTGCTGGTGAGGAGAGGCGATGGGGATCAGATTGAGGGTGATGGGAAAGTCATACTCACTTTTCCTGGGCGGAGAAGATCATGAAACCTCTTCCTGCCCTGCAGCCAGGTTCTGCGGCTCAGCGAAATGGAGCTGACCTCCTGGGCCACTTGTAGCCACACAGCTTTTGTCTGCTGGGGTGGCTTTTTTTCTCCCTGAGGAAGGGAACAGCACCTCCTTATTGCATCTGGCTCCGTGCACCAGAGCTTGGCGGGAGGGCTCATCAAATCGAGGAGCACACTTTTGCTTGATCGTGGACATTGTCGGGAAATCAACTCCCCCTTCATACAATTTGCAGAGCCTTTGCAGTCTCCAGAAGAAGCAAGTCTGCTTGCAGGTCTTGAATCCAGCAGCATTGATGATGTCATCGGAGGCGACTTTCTGTATGAAAAGACTAATTGGGCTAAGGGTTCCCACACACAGGAAATCAATTGCCCAATTAGGGGAAAATCCCACTTTTTCAGCACTTCACTTAGGAGGTGGGGTCCTGACACGATTTCCACCTGACACGTCCCAGCCCCGCCCACACTGACAAAATCCAGCCCTAGCTGTCAGGAAAATCAGAGACTGTGGCCTGAATGCCAACAATGTAATGCATCTGGTTTAATCGCTTTTTGGATATGTATCGTCTATTGCCACATTGCAAACCTTTGATTAAGGTAGCTTCTTTTGTCAGAAGTGAAAGGGCTTTGCATTGACAAGTTAGTATTGGAATAGTCTGTATTACTGTACAGTAAATTGGATCTGCATTAGGTATACAGTAGCCCTGGAAATATAAATGTAAGCCCCTAGTGAGATGGTTTACAGATACTTGAAGCATTGCTTCCCTATCATACCCAGAGCCATTGATCAATGTCATTGTTGTGCACCATAAACAAAACTACTTTGTTTCCATCACTTCTGCAGTTTTGCTAATGGACCTTTTTTATCTGAATTTTTGACAGGATGACATAATTGATGACGTTGATAGCTTTTTAGCAGCTGCAGACACTCTGAAGGAGAGAGGAGCTTACAAAATCTATGTAATGGCAACCCATGGTCTTTTGTCCTCGGATGCACCCAGATTGATAGAAGAATCAGCAATTGATGAGGTAACCAAAGCCTGCTGATTAGTAGTTCACAGTATCAAGTTAAATATTTGTAGATTTTTTTTTTTCTGTTGTATTTATAAGGAAGTTTATAATCCAATCTGTCCAGTTGTAAAATGCAAAAATGTCCCATGTTGCACTTTTAGAAAAAAATAGCCATTCCCAGTTGCAGTTAATTATTCAACAGTGCAGACCCGCTGTAAATTATTGGCAGAGTCCTGATACTGAACTAGCGTTTTCCTGTTAATCATAGACATTCATCTTCCGCAGGTGGTGGTAACCAATACCATCCCGCACGAAATTCAGAAACTCCAGTGCCATAAAATAAAGACCGTTGACATCAGCATGATCTTGTCTGAGGCCATTCGAAGAATCCACAATGGTGAATCAATGTCTTATCTATTCCGAAATATTGGTATGGATGATTAAAATGGTGTTCCCTAAGGCCAACTCGAAGTGTACCTTTTACTTATCTTGGCAAGAAAGTATTGTGATTCACTGGTGCAAAACCTTAAGTTTCTATAAAACGAGGCCAACTTTGTAAAGTGAATTTTTAGGAAAAGATGCTGAATATAGAGACTACCTATAAGATACTTCAGATTTCTTTGCTGTTTTGTAAAAGCGAAGAAGTATGACCAAAATACCTCTTTGTTTTAGTTGCTTTTGTATTTAGGAGTATTGTACTATGTTTTGCGTATTGCAGCTCTATCTTTGCTCTTGAAGATAATCTGCTCCAAGCTAAGAGATGGCAGCACAATAAAGAGTAATAAACATAAGCTCCTGAAATAGCCAACCTGGATTGTGCTAATTTCCTACATTGCAACAGTGACTACACTTCAAAAGTACTTAATTGGCTGTAAAGTGCTTTGGGAGGTCCGGAGGTCGTGAAAGGTGCTATATAAATGCAAGTTCTTGCTAATATGTATAAACGGATTTTTTTTTTAAGTAAATGTTTCAGTATTGCATATGGTGAATTAGTTGAATAATTAAATTGAATCACTTGGTATTTATTTTCTGGATAAGGAATAAAACTGGAATGTTCCATGTGGCTTTTAACCCATTTAAAAAAAAATCTTTTACATTAAAAAAAATCTATTTTAATAAAACTTTTCCCCTAAGATTATCCTGATGAAACTCCCATTTTGTGCTGCTTTTTCTGACAACTAGCATGGTCCTCCAGTACTAATTATGTGGCTAGAGTGTCACCTGGTTATTTGGGCCTGGGGAGCATCACAGAGCTAGATCCTGTGCTCATTTAGTTGGTCTACACTGGACAGTAACCAAGAGTGGGAAACTGGCTTGTTATATTTCCTTTCTTCACTCTGTAGCCCAAGGACACTGAACAGTTGTAATGTTGTACTGCCTGTTAAGATCAGAAAACTCTGCACAGACCAGGGATAAAAATCTATGAGCTTATTGATCTGTATTGCTAAATTCCACAGCACATGGTGTATTAACCCACTAAGCTGTGTTGGAAGCTTTTAATGTTTTTTCCAAAAGATTTTTGTTTCCAAGCTTATAGTCTTGATCATTCATATAAAAGCAGCCATGTATCAGGGCTTTTCAAAGACTGTGTAAGATCTGTAGGGCCATAAAATAAGAATAGCCATTTAAATCGTGCCCTGGGTATAGATTTTTGGCTGTAGAAGAAAGTATTGACTTTGTGGGTTTGAGTTGGAAAAACACTTTAGTAGTTTTGAGCTCAAATAAATGATACAGACACCAGTTCACAGATCAACACGAGAACTGAGTGCACATAGTCTAATATATGCTTGGTTACTTTTGTCATTGGGTTGCTGTTTGTACTTTGATGTGCTCCCTCATGATATTAGTGTGATAGCTTTGGATTGCCCTTCTTTCTATAAATGTGAGGTGGCCGTATAACTTACAGCTTCATTTGTCACCATTGAGGCATCCTCCCCTGTGAGAATATAAGTAACATTTTGTGATCTGTCTGCCCTGGACCTATTACGATTGGCAAAATGAGAAAAATCAAATGTTTAGTGCAGTTTATATTTATGCTGGACTGCTTCGGTGAACATGTAACGTAGTCAAGAAGTCCCTGATCCATTAGTGGTAATCGGTTACAGCAGAAAATGCACAACACATCAGTCAGCATCTAAAGAAGAGATTAACGTTTATGTTGGCATGGTGGTAACCAATTAATATATTTCCAGTTTTTGAAAATTAAATGTTCTGAAGGGAATAATTATTTGGTGTAACTGTTTTCTCATTCCATGGTCTGCAAAGACTCTGAGACCAGGTGGAAGGGACTTACATACAGATGTAAACATGAGCAACAGAGTGCAGTGACACCTTTTTTAATATGTAACAAATAACTTTTAAGTATAGGATGAAAAGTAGATTTTTTTTTTTTTAATTGCAGAGCCATGCAGCTTTAATTCAGTAAACAATTTGTGAAGCTGTAACTAAACAGAAATGGATATTGGTGGTGTTTTTCTACAATGTGATGCAATTGCTTGATGACATATTTGTAACACATAATGTAGACTCTAGTATTAAATTTACTTAAGTAGCCATTGCCAACCCAGGAATAACCTTGACCTCAACCTCAGAAGACTGCCCAGTACTGCATAAGGATAATGTTTTTCCATTTCCTACACAAACCATCCTAGAATGAAAATACTAATTTTGCAGATTGTGGTCAGTTTGCACTGTTGATCCAGGGCCCACTGAGCAACTGAATTGAGTGGCCAAATTCACCTCAGCAAGCAGAAACAGGATAGTTTGATCTCTGGATCCTGTGCTAGTTTTAGACTGAGAACCAAGATGAAAGTGTGCTGCCACGTGCACCATTCCCTGACCAGGAACCTCACTTCTTGGTTGATCAGAGGCTGGCTTGCCCTTTTTGTCCGATGAGGATTTTATTTTCTCCTTTTTCTTGTGGAGATATCTCCCATGCTTCAGGTTGTACCTTCACTGCTGGACAGCTAAGATCTGTAACTATGAAATTGCCAGTATAAACCTAAATCTTGCACCTGGGAGAACACTTTAGTATCATGATACTGCTGCAACCAGCCATCTCATTATACATGACCTTAACAAAAATCAGATTTTTTTTTTATTTTTATGAAACTTGAGTGCGCTATTTGCAGTGGTACATTAATGAGATGTAATTTGAATCTTAATTATCACATGTGAAACACACAAGTCCCCACCTTCACAACGTGAAGATTTTTGGTGAGTCTAGCATTGGCTTGGCGTAAAGTCATACATCCTATATAAATGCCTAAGTTGTTAAAAGCAGCTTTTGTTAAATCGGAACAATCCTGTTTAGATACCAGTCACACACAGTGCCATGTTTATATAATCCAATCATAATTTTGAATGACTTAATGCTCATTCCATTTATCAGGGTTCAGCTGTTACCTGCGTTTAGTTGGGAAAATACAAATCCACTGTTATGGTGAAAGGATGGCAATGGTCTGTACCACCTGATAAAGATTAGAATGATCCTATTCCATTTATAGAGAACCTTTGTCAGAAATCACCTATGTGTATATAGCTGATCCACATTATACACATTCAGTTACTAAAAAAAAATGTTCCTTCCAAGTATCTTTTTATTCCCATTGGTGGAGGTATTGGAAAGAAAAAACCGAGGACTCTCTCTTCAAATCTGTCCCATTTAATGAGTGTGTCTCCTCCCTGCCTCCTTCAGCCACTTAAAGCTGAGGAGTTCTGGGATAGTATGTCTTTCCACAAACACTTAATTTGCACCCCCATCATCATGTAAGTCATAGACTTGTGTTCTATAAATAGGTGCTTTGGTAGCCATTGGCGCCTCTATTGACAAATCTCCTGTGGCCTTGCTCTTTGTTAGTTGGAGGGATTGTTATGTCTTTTAACTGAGTTTGTTATAACAGGCTGAGGTTACAGCACCATCTTTGGAGCAAGTAAGACTAACAGGCATTCTTGTTTCATTATTCTTGAGTTAACAGCACCATCCTCTGGAGGATTTAAGACTAGCAGTTGTTGCCATTACATAAAGGGCAAGGGGGCGTTATTGTGACCAACACGGGGATATATATTTTAATAGTCTTGCTTTTAGTGTTGTCTATCAGACTGAAAATGTCCCACTTTGTTCCAGGTATGAAACCAATCAAAAAGCAAAATAGAAAAGGCAGCCATCTCTGTGTGGATATTTCTGACCATGGAAAGAACTAGCGATTTATAACTAGCTGCATCTTCAGCAAAAATAATTCAGGGATCACCCTCTAATTGAATTCAGGAAATCTCAAGAGAGATTGGCATTTAATTGACCTCAAAATCTATTTACAACTCTTAAGACCTTTTGCCCTTAAAGGGAAACTGGTTCCACTAGGTAGCAGAATAATAAATTGTGCATTGTGGTATAATACTACTGTCCTTAATTCCATGTATCCTCCAACTCACCATGAGCAACACCACAAAAGTTCCTCTATTATATCAATACATGCAGAAAGTTTATCAAGCTGTCAATCGAGCTTTTCATCAGGTTTAAGCAGCTCATGCCATTGGGTTGTCTACTAAAACTGGGAATGCTGACGTGTATCTGGGCACCTTAATGTATTTCTTCTCATCAATTGCTCTCAAGTTTGCTTTTCACCAGATGTCACGTGACTCTTGTCTGGTTTCTGATTGTGTTTTGAAAAATAACTTGCTGAAAATTGTGCGCGCATTAATCAGTATGTTCATACACTTTCTGTAAAGTTCACAATTTGTAAATTACTTCCTCTTATCAGACTGTGGGTTCATTTTAAAATGGGCACACTGGGGACTTTCCAAAACACTTACAGTTCCCAATAACTTTGCTGAAAGGGACAAATGTTAAATCCAATGCTCATTAACATTGCAATGTTTTTCAACTCAAATCTGGAAATAATATTTTCCACCGCTTGTCTTGTGCTTGGAGGAGGTTACCTGACTATCTGTCGTTATTATTAAACCTTGGAAAGTTTTTTTTGGAATGACTTTTTTAGTTTCCTCTTGAAGTATCCCAATCTGCTTTACTTTAGCCTGTACCTTGAGTGAAATCCTCAATTTTCTTTCCCTTTCTGTATTAGAAGACAAACACTTTTTTTGGCTACTAGTTGCATGTTTCTTTTTGGGTTTTCTATTCACGATTTAAACATTTGGATATCACTGGATGAAACCCAAACTCCTCGGCAATATTCTTTTTATATAGGAAATCTTGCTCATTTAGAGATTGTGAAGAAGATGGGCTGTTTGTGCTGCATGAAACGTAAATCAAATACATGAATGTTCAGAATTGAGATGCAAATTAACAGTAAAATATCTTTTAAATGTTAATGCAATAGAGAATGTAAATGAAGGATACGTACTTGTGGAATGTCAGTGCACAATATGTGCAGATGAAATTAGCTAGCTTTTGAAAGTAACGTTTTTTGTGTGTTTTTTTTGTTTTTTTTCTTTAAACCTCAGGAAGGCTTCCTGATTAATGGTCAGGTGACCATTGAGGCAGGTAGACTTTTTAATGTATGTGGGGTAACAGTGCTGAAGAGTGGACCCCAGGGACCGCACCAAAGACACCCCTTCTCCCGTCACGTACAGCATAGTAATGCCTCCACCTCAGAAGAGAATCCAAAACCAGGACGTCTCCTGGCTTTTTATTAGAATGAATGCCTCACCAGCTGTGCCCTGAACCAACTTTATAAATATCCTGTTTGATTGTGTGTTAACTTGCATTGTTTGCAGTATATCGTACATTTAGCAAGCATTCTCCTTGGAGAAAAAAAATCTAGTCATTGTATTGCTGTGATCTTAGGAATGTGTAGTCAAATACTGAATAAGAGCTAAGAATATGAGAAAGTGGGGTGATTTTTGTGTGTGAGGAAGCTTGAATGTCACATAATTTGTCGCCTTTTATAATTTTACGCCCAAAATACAAATTGGCTGGCAAATGTATTCCGTGGTGAAACGTACATGTTGGACTGGCACGATGTTTTTAGTAAATTAATTTTTTTAAATTGTTATTTAGTAATCGGCAGAGGGAGAAGTGCAGTACTGCCATTACTTGACATTTTACTTTATCCTTATTTATTATTCGATCTAGGCAAAATGTGTCAGAATTTAAAGAGTTTTGCCATTGCTACCCCATTTTTTTTCTTTAAATTGGGCTTTTTGTGTCTTTCATGCATTTCTTGCATTCTGTTCATCAGGGCAACTGGCTGGAAGGACTTGCTGAACCATTACTGTGTTAGCATCAGTAGTGGTGGTTATTAATCCAAGGGCTTTGAAGCTTCATTTCAGCTGTGTATATTCTTTGAGTTCTATCATACTCAGCCATCCAGTTTCACTGATATGATTACTGCTCACTGATTAAAGTAAAGATTCAAGATAAAAAACACAAATGGACAGAAAGGGGAAATTACTGCTGCTGAGTGTTTTTCAATGCAAAAGCAATGGGACTCTGCTGGAAAACAAATTGAGGTTGTTCATATTCTTTTTATGTAGGATTGATAGCATCTGCCTGAAGAGAGATTTTGCCTTTGTGCCTGGGCAAAATCAACGCCTTGGTCCCAGAAGTAAAAGGACGGTGGTCTAACCTACATAATATGCCGTCTCTCGCCAGCACTCCTGTATGATCAAATCTAAAAATAAAGCTTTAATAGGAAAGATGTATGCTTTTAATTTATTTTTTTAGATTTTGATGTCTTTCATAGACTGTATATTTATAATAGAAAAACTCAGCATTATACGTAATTGTATTTCCAATGTGTAAAGGTCTGCAAAACACTTGAAACAATTGCAAAAGAATTCTGTGCACTTACCCATCTGTTGCTTTACAAAGGTCACTGGGCCATGTTTTTATAGAATGTTGGTAACAGTTTGTAAGTATTGCATTTTAGCTGAAGCATAACAAAATTGATTAAAAATGGAAAAAGGCACTAAATTGCAATGTCTAAGGGTGTGTTTTGTTAAATGTGTGTATGTATGTATGTGCGTATTTGATTTTATATTGTGATGGAAATTTCGGAATATGGTAACTAGGATTTTAGTGCCAGAGGTTTATTTAAACATTGGAATAATAAAAAAATGTGCTGGGCTAGATTGTTTTTAGCTCCCTAGATTTTTCAAACCTTTGAATCAATTTTATGCTCAACAGTGCAAACTGTTTTGGCCTTTAACAATGTTGGAAAAAGTGTGACTTCATTACTGAATGTTCACCTGTAAAAATTCACTTTAGTGATATTTACTCTGCAGTAGAAATGCATATCTAAAATTGGATTTCAGCTATAACTCCATCATATGCTTATGGAGGGAGTCACAGCACACAGGGAGGTTCTCTTCCCTTCCAAGGGCAGAAGAGACCTCCCCAGGACACCAACTTACCTTGCACCTCCACCAACCCCCTCTGCTTCTCTACTTTATCACTTCCTGCACCCCCCCCCCCCCCCCCCCCCAATCTTACTAGCCACCCCTGACACTCGCCCTCATCCTACTGCAAGCATACCAACTAACAACACACAAGGTTAGGCACTTGAGAGGTTTAGCCAATGCCTATGTGAAGTTCCTGGTAATGTGTTGTCACACAGTGTAATATCTTTTTCCAAACGTGACCCTTATTGGACAGATCTGAGCGCACATTGAGAATCGTCTTACTTAGTTCCAGTGATTGTTCAGTCATAACTTCCCCCCCCCACTATAGTGATGTGTGTGCATGGAATGGCTTGGACATTAAAGGGATGCTTCACGGTGCTGGTGTGGGATGGTGTCAACCTAGTGAATCGTGTGGCAACCAGGGTTTACAGCATCAAGTGAAGAAAATCTGGTCATGGTGATGCCATCGCTGGCCTCCCAGCCAGCAATTTTGTCAGGGGCTGATGCCCTGTGTCCAGTGCAGCATCAGGTGATGGTGGAGAAGGTTGGTGATGTTGGTGTTGTGGCTGATCGTGGAAGGATTCGGAGGACCAGGGTCTGATTGTTTCATTGGCTCTGATGTTGTTGGAATAGATGGCAGCTGCAGGTGAGATGACAGAAGTGATCTGTCACTGGTGAGAGGTTCTCCCAATGAGGTGGCACTGGATATACAGATGGATTTAAAAACTTGTAAGCTAAAGCAATCTATGTCGTCATCTTACTTCTTAGGCAGTCCCTCAGAACTGAGGCTGACTTGCTTCCACATTAAAAAGGAGTTCGCAGGTGACTGATTAGTCCAATGCGGGACCTACAGTCTCTGTCACAGGTGGGGCAGACGGTGGTTGAAGGGGCGGGTGGGTGAGGTGCTTGGGTTGATTTGCGCTGCCTGCGCTTGGCTTCCGCTTACTCCCGGCGAAGAGACTCGAGGTGTTCGGCGCCTTCCCGGATGCTTCTCCTCCACTTTGTGGTCTTGGGTCAGGGATTCCCAGGTGTCGGTGGGGATGTTGCAATTTTTCAAGGAGGCTTTGAGGGTGTCCTTGAAGCGTTTCCTCTGCCCACCTGGGGCTCTCTCGCCGAGTCAGAGCTCCGAGTAGAGCGCTTGTTTTGGGAGTCTCATATCGGGCATGCGGACAATGACCCGTCCATCGGAGCTGATCGAGCGTGATCAAAGCTTTGATGCTGGGGATGTTGGCGTGAGCAAGAATACTGACGGTGCGCCTATCCTGCCAATGGATTTGCAGGATCTTGCGGAGGCAACGTTGGTGGTACCTCTCCAGTGCTTTGAGGTGCCTGCTGTGCATGGTCCATGTCTCTGAAGCATACAGCAGGGTGGGTATCACTGCTGCGCTGTAGACCATGAGCTTAGTGCCGGGTTTGAGGTCCTGGTCTTCAAACACTATTCCAAAGGCTGCACTGAAGGCGGTGTTGGACTTCGTCGACGGCTGCCCTTGTTGACAGTAGGCTCCCGAGGTATGGAAAGTGGTCCACGTTGTCCAAGGCCTTGTCGTGGATTTTGATAATCGGGGGGCAGTACTGTGTGGCGGGGGCAGGTTGGTAGAGGACTTTTGTCTTACGGATGTTTAGTGTAAGTCCCATGCTCTTGTACGCTTCAGTGAAGGTGTTGACGATGGTTTGGAGTTCGACCTCTGAGTGAGCGCAGACGCAAGTGTCGTCTGCATACTGTAATTCGACAACAGAGGATGGGATGACCTTGGATGGACTGGAGGTGACGGAGGTTGAACAGTTTCCCGTTTGTTCTGTAAATTAGCTCCACTCCAGTGGGGAGCTTACTGAGGGTGAGATGGAGCATCTTCCACCCATCTTTATATGTATTAAAAATGCAGCAACCAACATTTTCTTTGCTCTGTAACTCGCCATCTGCAACATGGCATCCTTGACACCACTTCTACAGATGTCATCATTACACAAACATCAGAGCAGATTTGCAACACGCTAGGTTGAGCTTGGCATGTTCCCTGACCAGTGGGGGAGAAGCTAAAATTACAGGTAAGCCTCAAAATCCTCTTAAAGGGCTTGTTAAGAGCAAATTTAAAGTACCAGAATTGTCTCCCCCCGCCGCTTGGTGTTGAGTCAGTTCTGCGCTGACAGACCCATCACCTAGGAGACTCATTGTTTTCAACCCGCTGTCAATCTGCGATTTTGACAGCGGTCCCACCTCCAAACCCGCCCCCTCAGCGCGATTAAATTTGCAGCCTTCGTGTCCTCACAACTTACTTTGCCATTTACCTTTGTATCATCAGCAAATTTGGCTACAGTACACTCGGCCCCTTCATCCAGTCATTAATATAGATTGTAAATAGTCGAGACCCCAGCACTGATCCCTGTGGCACCCCACTAGTTACAGTTTGCCAACCTGAAAATTACCCATTTATCCTGACTCTCTTTTCTGTTAGTTAGCCAATCCTCTGTCCATGCTAATATATTACCCCAAACCCCGTGAGCTCTTGTGCAATAAACTTTTATGTGGCATCTTATCGAATGCCTTCTGGAAATCTAAATACCCTACATCTACTGGTTGCCCTTTATCCACCCTGCTCGTTACATCCTCAAAGGACTCTAGTGAATTTGTCAACCACGATTTCCCTTTCATACAATCAAGCAGAGTCAACACGGTTTTATTATGATTTCCCAAATGTCCTGCTATTACTTCCTTAATAATGAATTCCAGCATTTTCCCAATGACAGATGTTAGGCTAACTGGCCTATAGTTTCCTGCTTTCTGTCTCCTTTCTTGAATATGGGTGTTGCATTTACAATCATTCTGGTTGCATTTCATTTTTTTTTTAATCCTGTTTTGTTGATCCATCATATACAAGTGAGTAGGCTGCCATCCAATTCTTTTTGCCCTTTAAAAAAAAATTTGGAACAATACATGACCTGTGTTAATAACAACAGAAAATGCTGGAAAAACTCAGCAGGTCAGGCAACATCCGTGGAGAGAAATTTGAGTTGCCGTTTCGGGTCGAACCCTTCAAAACTGGAAAGAAAAGAAAATAGATCGAAGGCAGGGCTGCGATCGGACAAAAGAAATGAAAGAAACAAAAGAAGTAAAAGCGCTAGACGAGATGGTAATAGGCTGAGATTAGGTGTAAAGTGTACTGGCAGGGCAAGAGATAGCTGCTAGGTGTGAGAGAGAAACAAAAGGAAGGGGGGGGGAAAGGTGTGGAAAAATTACAAGAAAAAATGTGTAATAGGGGCCGAGGTTATGATCTGAAATTGTTGAACTCGACATTGAGTCCGGAAGGCTGCAGAGTGCCTAATCAGAAGATGAGGTGCTGTTCCTCGAGTTTACGTTGAGCTTCCGTGGAACAATACAAGAGGCCAAGGACGGTGAGGTCCGAGTGGGAATGGAGCGGTGAATTAAAATGACAGGTGACCGGAAGCTCGGGGTCACCCTTACGGACTGAACGGAGGTGTTCCGCAAAGCGGTCACCCAATCTGCATTTGGTCTCCCCAATGTAGAGGAGACCGCATCGTGAGCAGCGAATACAGTGTACTAGATTGCGAGAAGTACAAGTGAATCGTTGTTTCACCTGGAAGGGGTGTTTGGGGCCCTGGACAGTGGGAAGGGGGGAGGTATAGGGGCAGGTGTTACATCTCCTCCGCTTGCACGGGAAGGTGCCAGGCGAAGGCGAAGGGCTGTTTGGGGTGATAGAGGAGTGGACTAGGGTGTCTCGGAGGGAGCGCTCCCTACGGAATGCTGAAAGGGGAGGGGAAGATACGTTTGGTGGTGGGATCACTTTGGAGGTAGCGAAAATGCCGGAGGATGATCCGTTGAATGTGGAGGCTGGTGGGGTGAAAGGTGAGGACAAGGGGAACCCTATCGTGGTTCCGGGAGGGAGGGGCAGTGTGTGACCTTTCTTGACTCCATTTACCTCCATCAACAAAGATAAAGGCAAACTAGTATTAAATGTTTTATACTCGCTCATGACCTCTTTTCACAGACTTTTTTGAGATTGCCAAATTAGGAGCAGTTTTCTCCCATAGGTCCAAATTAATTTGTAACTAGGTTGAGAGCTGCAGTTCTGTTTCACGTAAGACCCTTAGATTTTGAAATTTAAGTTTGCCCATTTGGGATTTTTCCCTGGAAAGAGCTTTTGTTCTGTTATAAGTTTGTCAGTTAAGACCAGAAACATTGATTTGTTCTCAACTCTTCCTCACCTTCAGTTGATACTTGCTGGATTGGATCATTCCTAGTGCCTGATGCACACAAATGGGCACTGTCCATTAGTGTTGTGCTGAATTAGCTAGAAAGAAACTACAGAAATAACAACAGAAAATGTTGGAAACACTCAACAGGTCAGGCAGTATCCCTGGAGAGAGAAACTGAGTTAACGTTTCAGGTCTGTAACCCTTCGTAAGAAGAAACTGTACAGATTGGAATGGCTTTACACAGTGCTTGGTACAAAGACACCTTGAGATCCAGCTCCGATAACACATTTGAGTACAAGTGAGGGTTGTACATAGTAATGATCCAAAATAATAGCACCAGTCAAGTAACTTTCAGTGTCACTGCCCCTGCGGGCCCCCACCATCATAGAATCCAGCCAATTCAATTCACTCACTTGAGGTCAAAAAACAGCTGAGTGCACTGGACACAGCAAAGGTTAGGAGCTCCGACAGTATCCTGGTTGTAGTGTTGAAGGCCTCTTCTCCATACAGCTACAACATTGGCAACTACCCGACAATGTGGAAAATTGCCCGGGTAGGTCCTGTCCACAAAAAGCAGGACAAACCCAACCTTCCTATCTTCGGGGAGCATGAAGTCAAAGTTAGAGCTCCGGCACATGTCTTGACACAAAAGACTTGAGCTTTGAGCAGTGCGGTTAACTTTGCTATTTTTTTCAAGGAACAATTCCACAATAAATTGGTGTAAGTCATTGTGACAGAAGCAGATTGTAGTGTCCGCGTATCAATAACACACGGACTGCAGGAGAACGGTAATAACAGGTGTTTACTGAACAGAGGGTATGCTGGAACTAACTACAAATTACTACACGGTGTTATATACAGGTGTGGTCACTACTGGTACTGCAGTATACAGGGGCTGTAAAAGATAGTTCCTCTCTTAAAGGTACATACATTACAATTCCTCCCCTTTTAGATAAACAGTACATAACATTCATTTAACAATTAAATAATAACTAATTACAATTACAATTTTCTTTGTACTATATACATCAGCTGAAAGTAATCATTTATAAATTCAGTCTTTGAGGAGGCTTCCTGATCCTGTCTGGATAGCGCCTTTCTCGAGTATCCTGTTCTTGCGGCGGAGTCGATTCTGGCTCATTGTCATTGGTTGGTTCGTCAGCTTCCAATACCACTGATTCTGAGGTAGACGCAATCTGTACTTCAGGTTCATCACCAGGTGCGTATGATCGTGGCATGGGTTTGACTTGTTCCTGTGACTCTAGAATCTGGTCAGCATGGCGTCTCACGATGCTCTCTCCAACGTCCACTGTGTACATTAGTGGTCCCTGCCGTGTGCATATTGTTTCTGGCTGCCATTTTTCTGTTCAGTAGTCGCGGGCCAAGACTGGTTGCCCTATCTTGAAGCTCCTGGTTGGCTTCTCATTGATGTGCTGGAATTGCTTATTCTCAACATCTCGTCTTATGTTTGGTTTGAGCAAATCCAGGTGACATCTTAACCTTCAGTTAAAGAACATCATGGCTGGAGCTTGGTTGGTGACTGCATGTGTCGCATTCCGGTAAGCAAACAAAAAATTATCCACCTTGTGTTGCAGTAGTATGTTGTCGTTATACATTGCCTTTATTGCTTTTTTAAAGGTTTGAACAAACCTCTCAGCCAATCCATTTGTGGCTGGATGATATGGGGCGGATGTGTAATGCTTTACCCCATTATTCCTCAAAAACCTCCGGAAATCCTCGGACACAAACTGTGGTCCATTGTCGGAGCAAATCTGTTCTGGCAAGCCATTCCTGGCGAAGATGGTCCGTAGGACTGCAACAGTTTTCTCTGTGGTGGTGGAGGACATTTTGATGACCTCTGGCCATTTCGAATGTGCATCCACGGCGATTAAAAACATTGAGTCAATAAATGGACTAGCAAAATCAATGTGTACCCATTGCCATGGAGATGAGGGCCACGCCCATGGGTGTAGCGGGGCCTGTGGTGGAGCGTTTTGGACTTTCTGGCATCCTGTGCATCTCTTGGTCATTTCCTCGATTTCTTTATCGATTCCCGGCCACCACACAAACGCCCTGGCTAGGCTCTTAATTTTTACCCCTCCCAGATGACCCTCATGAAGCTCATTGAGCACTCTATCTCTCAACTTGGGTGGAATTACCACTCGGGATCCACACATCAAGGCCCCCTGGCACACTGACAGCTGTTCTCTCCTTGGCGAGCATGCTGGCAACAGTGAGTCGCCATGTGCTGGCCATCCCTTCACCATCAAATCATAGACCCAAGAGAGTGTCGGGTCATTTCGGGTTTCCTTCTCTATACTTGAGTTTGTAACAGGTAGACATTCGACTATGGTCGAATGAAATATCTCAACAGGGTCCACTGCAGGTGCTTCCTCCACCGTAGGCAGCAGCAGGCGCGACAGCCCATCAGCGTTTCCATGCTGTTTCGTGCCCTTTGATGCGCCATCAATTACTCAAAAGACTGAGGTTAAGCGAGTAACAACCAGGCTTTTATTAACTAAAGAATGAAGGTCTAGTCTCGAGTGGTCGACCCGTCCAGAATACTAAGGGACTGGGAGGTAGTCACTTATATACCTGGAATAGTGGGAGGAGTCAGCCCGGTGGAAGGCCGAGCGGGCCTCTGCCATCAGGGGAAAAGAGGTGGATTTGATCAGCGGACGGGCTTTGTCTGCATAGTAGGGGACCCACTGGGCGTAGTAGGAAAAAAACCCTAGGCACCTCTTCAGAGCTTTTAGGCAGTGGGGCAGTGGGAGTTCCATAAGGGGACGCATCCGGTCCGGGTCGGGACCGATGACCCCGTGTTCCACAACACAGCCAAGGATGGCGAGGCGGTCTGTGCGGAATATGCACTTCTCCTTGTTATATGTCAGGTTCAGGAGTTGGGCGGTGCGGAGGAATTTCTCGAGGTTTGCGTCATGGTCCTGCAAGTCATGGCCACAGATGGTCACATTGTCTAGGTAAGGGAAAGTGGCCTGCAGCGCGTTTTGATCGACCATCCGGTCCATCTCCCTTTGGAAGACGGAGACCCCGTTGGTAACGCCAAAGGGAACCCTAAGGAAGTGATAGAGGCAGCCGTTTACCTCAAAGGCAGTATACTGGCGGTCTTCGGGGCAGATGGGGAGCTGGTGGTACGCTGATTTCAGGTCAATGGTCAAAAAGACGCGGTACTGCGCGATCTGGTTGACCATGTCAGCTATGCGGGGGAGTGGGTAGGCGTCCAGCAGGGTGTAGCGGTTTATTGTTTGGCTGTAGTCGATGACCAGGCGTTGTTTCTCGCCGGTCTTAACGACCACAACCTGGGCTCGCCAGGGGCTGCAGCTGCCCTCAATAATCCCCTCCTTCAGGAGCAGCTCCGCTTCGGTTTTGATGAAAACCCTGTCCCCGGCACTGTATCGCCTGCTCTTTGTGGCGATGGGCTTACAGTCGGGGGTGAGGTTAGCAAACAGTGGGGGGGGTGGGACTCTGAGTGTGGAGAGGTTGCATCTGGTGCGCGGCGGGCAATTTGGAGGCTGCTGGCTGCGGACTGTGAGTGGGGGGAGGGGGCCACCTTACGCCATCGTAACGCTTTTGAGGTGGCACTGGAAATCCAACCCTAGTAGAATGGCAGCGCAAAGTTGGGGCAGGACCAGCAGTTTAAAATTATTGAACACAGTCCCGTCTACTACTAGTGTCACCATGCGGTAGCCGCCAATGTCCGCTGACTGGGACTCGGCGGCCATAGAAATCCGCTGGTGCGCAGGCAGGACTGGGAGAGAGCAATGCCGCACCGTGTCGGGGTGGATGAAGCTCTCTGTGCTCCCAGAGTCAAAAAGGCAGTTTATTGCATGGCCGTTTACCTTAACGTCCATTTTGGACCGAGCTAGTTGGTGCGGTCTCGTTTGGTCCAGCGTAACAGAGGCCAGCGTAGGGGTCGGTGTGTCGCTGCGGGTATCAGATGGGGGGGGGGGTTGGCGGCCTGCTGCGTCCCGGCTGGTGTCCAAGATGGCGGCGTCCATGATTCCCATGTGGCTGGAGTCGTCCAAGATGGCTGCTGCTGCGGTGGTTCGCACATGGCTGGGGAGGCCCAAGATGGCGGCCCGCACGGCCCACACGCGGCGCTGTTGGGGGCCCAAGATGGCGGCTCGCACGGCCCACACGCGGCGCTGCTGGCGTTCGGGGTGGCTTTGGCCTTGCAGACGCTAGCGTAGTGTCCCTTTTTCCCGCAGCCCGAGCAGGTCGCATTCTTCGCCGGGCAGCGCGCTCTGGGGTGTTTGGCCTGGCCACAGAAGTAGCATTTCTGGCCTTGGGATACTGCTGTCTGGCTTTGGGACACTGCTGCGGTGGTTGGGCCGTTGTTGGGCTGTGGCTGGGGTGGCACGGTGCTATGGGGCTGTCCTACCGTGTCCCAGGTTGTCGTTCCCCGCGGCGTCCACGGTGCAGAGGAGTAGGCATCCATGCCCCGGTAGGCTGCGTCCAGCGTTAGTGCGATTTCGGAGGCTTTGTCGAGGGTGAGGTCACTCTGCTCCAGCAGTCGCTGTCAGGTGTAGTTGGACCTGTGGCCCGCTACGAAGGCATCCCGGATCAGTTCCTCCGTGTACTTAGTGGGCGTTACCGCCTTACACCCACAGGCCCGGCCAAGCACGGACAGTGCTTGGAGGTATTCCTCAGTCGATTCCCCAGGTTGTTGCTTGCGACTCCCCAGGAGGTGCCTGGCGTAAACTTCGTTCACAGGGCGCGTGTACTGGGTCTTGAGGAGCTGGAGGGCGGCTGTGTACGAGGTCGCGTCCCGGATGACTGAGTACACTCGGTGGTTCACCTTGGAGATCAGGACAGACAGTTTGTCCGCATCCGTTGCGACCGCAGTGGAGGCAGTCAGGAATGCCTCGAAGCACATGAGCCAGTGAGCAAACTTGGTGGAAGCGTCCGCTTCCCGACTGTCCAGGTCCAGGCATGCTGGTGTGAGGATCTTCTCCATTATAAAAAATTTAGTTAATAAAATTGATGTGCCATCAATTACTCAAAAGACTGAGGTTAAGCGAGTAACAACCAGGCTTTTATTAACTAAAGAATGAAGGTCTAGTCTCGAGTGGTCGACCCGTCCAGAATACTAAGGG
This sequence comes from Somniosus microcephalus, assembly GCF_052327205.1. Lineage (NCBI taxonomy): Eukaryota > Metazoa > Chordata > Chondrichthyes > Squaliformes > Somniosidae > Somniosus > Somniosus microcephalus. The sequence continues at coordinate 40,377,887 of NC_140997.1, forward strand.
ACTGGGAGGTAGTCACTTATATACCTGGAATAGTGGGAGGAGTCAGCCCGGTGGAAGGCCGAGCGGGCCTCTGCCATCAGGGGAAAAGAGGTGGATTTGATCAGCGGACGGGCTTTGTCTGCATAGTAGGGGACCCACTGGGCGTAGTAGGAAAAAAACCCTAGGCACCTCTTCAGAGCTTTTAGGCAGTGGGGCAGTGGGAGTTCCATAAGGGGACGCATCCGGTCCGGGTCGGGACCGATGACCCCGTGTTCCACAACACAGCCAAGGATGGCGAGGCGGTCTGTGCGGAATATGCACTTCTCCTTGTTATATGTCAGGTTCAGGAGTTGGGCGGTGCGGAGGAATTTCTCGAGGTTTGCGTCATGGTCCTGCAAGTCATGGCCACAGATGGTCACATTGTCTAGGTAAGGGAAAGTGGCCTGCAGCGCGTTTTGATCGACCATCCGGTCCATCTCCCTTTGGAAGACGGAGACCCCGTTGGTAACGCCAAAGGGAACCCTAAGGAAGTGATAGAGGCAGCCGTTTACCTCAAAGGCAGTATACTGGCGGTCTTCGGGGCAGATGGGGAGCTGGTGGTACGCTGATTTCAGGTCAATGGTCAAAAAGACGCGGTACTGCGCGATCTGGTTGACCATGTCAGCTATGCGGGGGAGTGGGTAGGCGTCCAGCAGGGTGTAGCGGTTTATTGTTTGGCTGTAGTCGATGACCAGGCGTTGTTTCTCGCCGGTCTTAACGACCACAACCTGGGCTCGCCAGGGGCTGCAGCTGCCCTCAATAATCCCCTCCTTCAGGAGCAGCTCCGCTTCGGTTTTGATGAAAACCCTGTCCCCGGCACTGTATCGCCTGCTCTTTGTGGCGATGGGCTTACAGTCGGGGGTGAGGTTAGCAAACAGTGGGGGGGGTGGGACTCTGAGTGTGGAGAGGTTGCATCTGGTGCGCGGCGGGCAATTTGGAGGCTGCTGGCTGCGGACTGTGAGTGGGGGGAGGGGGCCACCTTACGCCATCGTAACGCTTTTGAGGTGGCACTGGAAATCCAACCCTAGTAGAATGGCAGCGCAAAGTTGGGGCAGGACCAGCAGTTTAAAATTATTGAACACAGTCCCGTCTACTACTAGTGTCACCATGCGGTAGCCGCCAATGTCCGCTGACTGGGACTCGGCGGCCATAGAAATCCGCTGGTGCGCAGGCAGGACTGGGAGAGAGCAATGCCGCACCGTGTCGGGGTGGATGAAGCTCTCTGTGCTCCCAGAGTCAAAAAGGCAGTTTATTGCATGGCCGTTTACCTTAACGTCCATTTTGGACCGAGCTAGTTGGTGCGGTCTCGTTTGGTCCAGCGTAACAGAGGCCAGCGTAGGGGTCGGTGTGTCGCTGCGGGTATCAGATGGGGGGGGGGGTTGGCGGCCTGCTGCGTCCCGGCTGGTGTCCAAGATGGCGGCGTCCATGATTCCCATGTGGCTGGAGTCGTCCAAGATGGCTGCTGCTGCGGTGGTTCGCACATGGCTGGGGAGGCCCAAGATGGCGGCCCGCACGGCCCACACGCGGCGCTGTTGGGGGCCCAAGATGGCGGCTCGCACGGCCCACACGCGGCGCTGCTGGCGTTCGGGGTGGCTTTGGCCTTGCAGACGCTAGCGTAGTGTCCCTTTTTCCCGCAGCCCGAGCAGGTCGCATTCTTCGCCGGGCAGCGCGCTCTGGGGTGTTTGGCCTGGCCACAGAAGTAGCATTTCTGGCCTTGGGATACTGCTGTCTGGCTTTGGGACACTGCTGCGGTGGTTGGGCCGTTGTTGGGCTGTGGCTGGGGTGGCACGGTGCTATGGGGCTGTCCTACCGTGTCCCAGGTTGTCGTTCCCCGCGGCGTCCACGGTGCAGAGGAGTAGGCATCCATGCCCCGGTAGGCTGCGTCCAGCGTTAGTGCGATTTCGGAGGCTTTGTCGAGGGTGAGGTCACTCTGCTCCAGCAGTCGCTGTCAGGTGTAGTTGGACCTGTGGCCCGCTACGAAGGCATCCCGGATCAGTTCCTCCGTGTACTTAGTGGGCGTTACCGCCTTACACCCACAGGCCCGGCCAAGCACGGACAGTGCTTGGAGGTATTCCTCAGTCGATTCCCCAGGTTGTTGCTTGCGACTCCCCAGGAGGTGCCTGGCGTAAACTTCGTTCACAGGGCGCGTGTACTGGGTCTTGAGGAGCTGGAGGGCGGCTGTGTACGAGGTCGCGTCCCGGATGACTGAGTACACTCGGTGGTTCACCTTGGAGATCAGGACAGACAGTTTGTCCGCATCCGTTGCGACCGCAGTGGAGGCAGTCAGGAATGCCTCGAAGCACATGAGCCAGTGAGCAAACTTGGTGGAAGCGTCCGCTTCCCGACTGTCCAGGTCCAGGCATGCTGGTGTGAGGATCTTCTCCATTATAAAAAATTTAGTTAATAAAATTGATGTGCCATCAATTACTCAAAAGACTGAGGTTAAGCGAGTAACAACCAGGCTTTTATTAACTAAAGAATGAAGGTCTAGTCTCGAGTGGTCGACCCGTCCAGAATACTAAGGGACTGGGAGGTAGTCACTTATATACCTGGAATAGTGGGAGGAGTCAGCCGAGGCATGTCCAGACCTGTACCTAGTGGAATACACATACACGTACAAACAGGTATAACAGTGGTTTACCACACCCTTATACTCTACTTCGTATTGATGTGCCCCTAGAAAAAGGGACCATCTTTGCAGCCATTGCGCCGTCATCACCGGAACGCCCTTCTTTGGGTTAAAAATGGAGACAAGAGGCTGGTGATCAGTCAGTAAGGTGAATTTCTGCCCGTGCAGATAGTGATTGAACTTCTTCACCCCCCACACCAGGCTGAGGGCCTCCCTGTCAATCTGGGCATAGTTACGCTCGGCTGAGGTTAACGAGCGTGACGCAAAGGCTATTGGCCTCTCTGAACCGTCAAGGAATTTGTGCGACAGCACCGCTCCAATGTCGTAGGGAGACGCATCACATGCCAACCGAATCGGTAGTGTTGGATTGTAGTGGGCCAATATTTCTTTTGAAGTGATTAGGCATTTACATTTCTGAAAGGCACGCTTACACTCATCACTCCATTTCCATGCTACTCCAGTTTGCAGCAGGGCGTTCAGTGGGTGCAGAATTGTGGACAAATTTGGCAAGAACTTATGGTAGTAGTTCACCAACCCGAGGAACGACCTCAGTTGCGACACATTTTCCGGTGCTGGAGCCTTGACTACTGCCTCAATCTTGTCTGGGGACTTATGTAACCCCTCTTCATCAATCACATGGCCACAATACGAGATTTGTTTCCTGAAAAACTCGCATTTGGGGCGGTTGGCTCGTAGCCCATATTCTTGTAATCTAGTGAGCACCCGCTCCAGGTTGGCAAGGTGTTCACTGTCATTTTCGCCCGTAACCAGGATGTCGTCCAAATAACATTGGGTCCCCGGGATCCCTTGCAGGACTTGTTCCATCGCCCTCTGCCAAATAGCCGGAGCTGATGCTACCCCGAATACCAGTCGGTTGTACTGGTAAAGACCTTTGTGAGTGTTTATCGTGAGGTATTTTCTAGATGCTTCTTCTACCTCCATTTGTAGATACGCTTGGGCCAGATCAATCTTCATAAAGCATTTCCCTCCAGATAGTGAGGCAAAAATATCTTCTATCCGCGGAAGTGGATATTGTACTGTGTGAAGGACTGGGTTCACAGTTACCTTAAAGTCCCCACAGATGCGAACCTTCTTCGGCTCCCCAGGCGTGCTGCTCAATGATTTCTTCATTACAGGAATGATGGGTGTGGCCCACTCGCTCCAGTCCACCTTGGACAGCACACCCGAACGCTCCAGACTCTCCAGCTCTGCTTTGACGGCTGGGCGGATCGCATACGGCACCGGTCTGGCCTTAAAAAAATTGGGCTTTGCGTTATCTTCAATTTTTATCATTGCCGTTACGCCTTTTAGAGTCCCAAGTCCTTGCTGGAACACCTCTTTCGCGTCAGCTAGAATTTTTGACAGTCGTCCAGGTGTGACGTTGTCATCCTTTTTGTCAGCCACAGTTAGCGCCTGAATGGAATGCCAATCCAATTGTATTTTTCGGATCCATTCACATCCCAATAATGGTCGTCCTCCATCTTGTAGTATATATAGATACAGTTTCTGTGTTTCCTTGCCGTTGTATTTAACGGACACCCTTATTTTTCCTCTGGGGTAGACTTTTTGCCCCGTATATGTCTTCAAGACAATGGACGTGTCCTTCAAGGGTATGTGTGAGAATAGCTGCTCGTAGTCTCATCAATTCATGACTGTTAGGGCTGATCCTGTGTCCAATTCCATCTTTACTTGGGACCCTGCTACCATGAGGGTGACCCAAATGGTTCGGTGATCCTCCTTTGCGATCACGTTATGTAACTTTAGACAACTTAGTCTCCTGCTCCCGGAGTCATTATCACTCTTCTGGTCTTCTGAACTACTGTCTGTCATCTTTTGTACTTTCTTGTACTTTTCCTTAGTAGTTCTTTTAGTGTTGGTTTTCTTTCCCGACCTGCAGACTCGTGCTATGTGTCCCACTTTTCCACATTGCCTGCATACTTTGTCCTTAAACCAGCAATCCTTCTGGTCATGGGTTGTTCTGCCGCAGCGATAGCACTTTTCTGCTCCATATGCCACTTCATTGGTGCTATATTCTTGCGGTTTCTGTTGTATTTCCGCAGCTCCCCGTGCTGCTGCTTCGTAGGATACTGCAACGCTGAAAGCCTTTTCTAGCATAAGGTCCTTTTCCGAAAGTAGTCGTTTCTGGGTTCCTTCACTCTGGAGCCCGCAGACAAACTTATCCCTTAAGGTATCTGCCAGTCCTGCTCCGAACTGGCAGTGTTTCGATAACTTGCGTAGTTCCGTAAGATAGTCAGCATTACTCTCGTCTTTGTGCTGGTTTCTTTTATGGAACTTGAATCTTTCTGCTATCAGCAGCGGTGTAGGGTTTAGATGTTCCTGTAAGATATTGACAATCTCTTCAAAGCTTTTCTCCATTGGTTTAGCTGGGGTAATTAAATTCCGCAATAGGCCGTACGTTCTCGCGCCCATCAAATTCAATAATACCGATGCCTTCTTTTCATCGGCCACCTCATTTGCCTTGCAGTACACTTCAATTCTTTCCACATACGTGGTCCAGTCTTCTATTTCGTTGTCGAAAGCTGTGATGCTGCCACTCTTCGGCATCTTGGGTGGTTTAAAATGGCGCCTCACGCGCTTTTCCTTCTTCCCCAATGGATTAAAATGGCGCCTCCCGCGCTTTTCCTTCTTCCCCCGCTGCTGCCAATGCTGCTCCTAGCGTTCTAAATAGTAATGGCGGCGCCCCGCAGCTTTCTGCGCGTCTCTCTTTTGTTAATTAATTTTCTTAGTTTTATTCTTCTTCGACGCTGTCCACTACACGTCTCTTTTCCTTCCCCCTTTTTTAATTTTCTTTAACACTGCCCGGCTCTTGAGCACCGGCCGCGCCCTGTGCGCTCCACCCTCTTTCTTTTTCTTCCCGACGACGCTGCTTGGCCCCCTTGCAGAGCCGCTCGATCGAGCTCTAGCCCGCCGCAGTCCGGGAAGGGTCAGCGCACTACCTGCTACCAGCCCGATTTGCTGAAATACCTTGACTGGAGAACCAAGCCCAGCTCTCCACAGCTTCCCCTGCGATTCTCTGAACTCCGATGGATCACAGGGCGGTTGCCCACGGTCGACGCCCGTTGCTCTGGCTTCGACCTCCAAGAAGCTTCTTTTCAGGGATGGATCCCCGTGAGGTGATGCAGTACTGCAGGTGAGTTTGAACCTGCTCGTCGCCACTGTAGTGTCCGCGTATAAATAACACACGGACTACAGGAGAACGGTAATAACAGGTGTTTACTGAACAGAGGGTATGCTGGAACTAACTGTACAAATTACTACACGGTGTTATATACAGGTGTGGTCACTACTGGTACTGCAGTATACAGGGGCTGTAAAAGCTAGTTCCTCTCTTAAAGGTACATACATTACACAGATCTCTGTCATAAATTTATGTTTTTAATATGCCTTTCAGATAAAAATTGATTTTAGGTAGTTGTACTTTTTTTTTAATAAGCTCTGATACAAACTTGGAGCAGAACTTTCCTGGGCCCCACACCACTGCTGGGGCCGAGCATTCTGTGGTGACTTAATTGGAAAGTTGTGGGCGATGCACTGGCTGGTGGCAGGGTGCAGCTTAAAATTTCTGCCAATACTATCTAAGGATATCTACATTTCTTTGAGACACAATCTGGGCCAACTGGTTTCCTGTGGGAACGTCACTGTACACAAGAGTATCAGAAATTTCCTCATGCCTTTTCAAATGTTAAATATGTGGAAAAGTTGCAGAACCAAATAATTGAAATGCAAACCAGGCATCAAAAGCAATCAAACGCATCACAATAATCAGAGGTCTGTTAATTACCTGAATGGTAAAATTGATAGGGAAAATCAGCAACACTTTATACTATTCCTATTTCCACGGTTCCCTGTTTGCTTGCTTTTTCTCTACACTGCTTCCATGTTGTGACGCCATCCAAACTATATTAATCAAAGACTCTTTAAAAGATTCTAGTTTTAAAAAGGACACCAAGAGTTTGGACTTTTAATTATTTTGGGGAAGTTTTAAGTATTGTGCAAGTCAACCACTGTATTGCTGATTATTTGCTGTATTGCATCTGTAATTTATAAATTCTTGTAAATAAATATGACTCCTAGTTTAGCCTAAAGGATAGGGTCTTGACCCTATGGTGATTTCTGGCCTTTGGATTAAACAACACATGGGTAACCGGCATGGGTCTTGGGTATTTAATATAGTATAAAAAGTGTAATTAGTCTTCCACCATCTGGGAGAAAGCTTGAATATAAGAAATAAGAGCAGGAGTAGGCCGTTCGGCCCCTCGAGCCTGCTCCACCATTCAATAAGATCATGGCTGATCATCGACCTCAACTCCACTTTCCTGCCCAATCTCCATATCTCTTGATTCCCCTAGCGTCCAAAAATCTATCTATCTCAGCCTTGAATATACTCAAAGGGCTAGATTTTCGGGGAGCCGTCAAGCGGGGTTTCAGGCGTGTGGGGAGGGAAAATCCCGACTTTGGGGGTCCCGACACCATCCCGCCCAAAACCCCGCCCCACGTAAGTTTCAGGGGCGGCGGGTACCTGCCCCGCACTGGGACCCGCCGAAACCAGGCGGGAAGGGATTAGTGCCAATTAACTGCCTGCTAACAGGTACTTAACAGGCAGCTTTTAGCCTAATCCCTATTTTGAGGGGTTTCGTGTGGGTTTCCCGACGGCTCCAAAGCACGCCAGGTTAGAGCAGCGGGCCGTTGGGTTGAATGAGTTCGAGGGGTCGCGATGTGGGCGCATGAGTGTAAAGGTAAGTGTGTTTGGTGTGTCTAAAGTGTGTAAAGAACTTTTACTCACCTTTACTTACCTTAACAGCCTTTCTTCCTGTAGCTGTCGGGAGCGCAGCACTCAGCCGGAACTGAAAGCTGAACGGCTGCAATCTGTCAAAAGTGACAGCGTTCAGCTTTTAGTGCTGCTGAGATTTCTAAATGAGTCTGCGCAGAAGGACTCATCTTAGAAATAGACTGTCAGTGTTTGACAGCTTCAAACAGCTGTAAAACACTGATATTTCATGTCAGAAATCTTGACAGATGAAATTTCAGTCTGTGACGTCACCTGTTGCCGGGTGGCCCTTAATTGGCCTGCTGAGCCCGCCCAGCGGGCTCAACAAGGTCAATCAAGGGAATATCGCGCGGATTGGCCAGACGTCGAAGTAGGCGGGTCAGAAACCCGAAAGGGGAAGTCCCGCCTTCTTCCCGACAGGTTCGACAAAATCGACCCCAAGGACTCAGCATTCACAGCCCTCTGGGGCAGAGAATTTAAAAGATTCACAACCCTTTGAGTGAAGAAATTCCTCCTCACCTCAGTCTTAAATGGCCTGAGACTATGTCCCCTAGTTCTAGACATTCCAGCCAGGGGAAACAACCTCTCGGCATCTACCCTGTCAATCCCCTTCAGAATTATAACAATCTTGACAGACTCTAAATGGAGGAATACATTTACATCTCCTCTGTCTCAGTACCAAGTGAATATAGTGTTGGTATAACCAAAACTTTCTATTCTTTGTCTTACACGTCTTGCATGGCTGCAAAATGACACTGCAAATCCCTTTAGTAGAGATGGGATCTAGCAAGGCAAATAAATCCTCCATTTAGGGAGCTTAGATCATCTTCAGCTGGCGGTGTTGTCCAGTAGCAAGTTGATCTCCCAGCAAACAAAGCATATGAGATTTTACTGCAGGAACTGACCTTCGTGGCCAATTGTTTTAATAGGGACATTACATTACTCTTCCCCTCATTCCAATACTCAGATCATTTGCAAGATTAGAGAGAGATAGCAACAATAATTCTGACAATTGCATAATGGCAGAGGAAAGCTTGGTTCTCAGACTGAATGGGACTGATCATCAATTGACTCATATAGACTACATACAGATAAGACCTGATGCAGGTAGAGGGCCAGATATGGTACAGGGTCAGCAGCTCAGAGTGTCGACTAACTAAATTTTGTCCCTTCAGTTGTGGGTACATTGTTGACACTGCACTAAAGTTTTCCAACAAACAAACAGTTTGATTTTTGTTGGCAGGATAAATAACCCTCTGGGACGTTACATTCTAGCTGCCCTCACTTAGCTGCATTACTTATTGACTCTGCGCACATAACCTAGCTCTTCAAAAGTTTTAATGGGAGATGTTTCTGTAAGATTCAATTTGCAATTATCTGATGATATCCAGGTTCCTGAAAGGTGCTTAGCAACTTAAACTGCAGTACTGAGCCACACAGATCATAAAGGTCCCAGGTTTGATCCCTGGTCTATTATAATAAGCTCAGCTGGAGTGGTGATGGGAATATTCCAATTCAGGAACATAGGAGTAAGAATGGGCCATTCAGCCTCTTAAAGCCTGTTTTGCCATTCAATTAGATCATGGCTGATCTGTATCTCCACTCTATCTACCTGCCTTGGTACTGTAACCCCTTAATATCCTTGCCTATCAAAAGTCTATCAATCTCAGTTTTGAAATTTTCAATTGACCCCCACCCCAAAACCGCAACAGCTTTTTGGGGGAAAGGGTTCCAGATTTCTACTACCACTTTATGTGAAGAAGTACTTTTGACATCACCCCTGGACAGCCTAGCTCTAATTTTGTTCTGGAATTTGCATTAACCCCATCTGGGGGGGGGGGGGGGGCGCGGGGGGAAATCGGCCAGCACTCAATGCTTCCCGCTTGAAGGGGTATCTGGGTGTGCGTACAGACATTGGGTGAGCACAGGATTGGGTTCAGCGATGGTGGTTCCTTTCTTTCCACCCACACTGTGCCTCACTATCCTGTTGCTACAGTCTAGGCTCACACGGGCAGAATGTTCATTTGGGTGCAGCTGGCAACCATGGAACTATACCCCAATATGAGGGAATTAAAAAAAAATATATTATGTATTATTTTATTGTTTAATGAGCTTTATCATCCTCTATGGTAGATCTAAGGAGAACTGTCAGATGAATAATCTGACTCCTGTTTGGCACCAAACTTCTAAATGGACAATGTCCACGTGGTATCTCCCGTTCCGATGATGCAGTACTTATTTACATGGAACTTGAACCACGTTCAAAGAATGAAGAAGACCATGCTCTAGGTAGGTAACTGAGCACCAAATAGTGGAAAGTTGTTTCCTTTCCTAGTTCATACAGCAATCTTAGGCCAAATTGTACCTTACTAAATGGAATAGAAAAATTGTGAGGATGTCCCAGTATTAATGACTAACTGTTTCACCGAACCATTTGTCCAAGTGCTTATTATAATAGTTGAGAAGTTCTTGTTTTTTTCCATTTGGCTCGCTTGACAAATGTATTTCATTGGTGCTTGATCTTCTTAAAGTGCTGTTCACAGCTAAAAATGTAACATAACAAAGTGCCTTTTAGCTTAGCTGAGCATAATTCAAGCTTTGGTAAGCACAACACGTTTTCCATTAATCTTGCCTCTTGCTGTAAAGTGACCAGCTGGCAGATTGTTATGTTGTTTGCATACTGACTCACATACTTGGTTACCTCCCATTTGCTATACATTAAAACCAAGACCACTGAAAGGGTTGGCTTTAATAGACTATTGTCCATTATATATGTTTATCATTTCAAAGTCTAAATTCTGTGTTTAGATAATAAGAAAAGTCAAGGATAAGCAATAAGTTTAATTGAAACTCACCCCTCTAGTACTCTAATTCATCTTCATAGCATACAACTGTATTTTGAATGACCCCCAGGTTTGTTTCTAATTCCCTGCCTAGCACATTATTTTAAATATTTATCACTGAGTAAAGAAGTTCTTCCTGATAGCTGCTTCAAAATTTACTTTCACTACTTTTCATTATTGTTCTTTGGTCTTAATTACCTGCCCTACTTTAAAGCAATAAATATTTGCCATTATATAAGATGTAACCCAGATGCCAGAAAGCATCCCTTAATAGGGATGCTAACAGGTGCAGGAAACAAACAACTACAGATCATGTGAGGCTTCCCTACATGTTTGACTGTCAGTGGAGGAACATTTATATGGGAAGGAGGAGGGTGTGAAGGGCATTTTGGTACATCCTGCACAAGTTGTAAATGGTGTTCAGTGATGGTAAAGTGGCTGGAGAATGGGAAACGTGCTTGCTACAGCATGTTGTTACAAGGTGTGATTGGCTCCTGATATCTTGGTTGCTCTGGTAAGGTCAGTGAATTTCTTCCTGCATTAAGTAGCAGTGTGACAATTGCAGGAGGTGGTGCTCGATAGCAAGGTCACCTCCTTCCTCCACTGGGCCTGTATCATGCCCTTTATGGGCTTCCCTCCTTCTGGGCCAGAAAGCTGGGTCTTCCTATGCATAATTCAGTCAATAACTGGGCAGCTGAAGAGTCTGTAAATATGGGAGCAGAACGCCCTGAAAAACCAACAGCCTCAGACATTACAATGTTCCAAAATAATTTTTGACACAAAATGAATGTCATGCCCCTTTAAGCTGTTACTTCCCCCAAGTGACTTTGCTTCAGTGTGAGCCTAAACAGTGAGCATTGATGAGGTACATCACACTATAGCTAAGCGTGATTTTCAATTTCATCTAACATCCATTTTCCAGCGTGAGCCCCTGTTACATTCCCTATTCCTAGACAGAAGATACTGAGGCCAAGTAAATGCCTGCACCCCTGAATGGGATCAGATCTGTCAACCCCGCATAGACCAGAGGTCAAACCTGGGATCCTCTTGGTCTGTATGGCTTAGTAGCAAATCAGGCAGATCCTTTACCTTAGCAAACTAAAGCTGATTTTTAGGTCTTAATAGAGCCATTTTTTAAATGACCTGAAGGATTTATATAATAGTGTAGCAAGTGTTGTACTAATTATTTCACAAGCGATGAAGAAATTACTAATGCTGGAAATCTGAACTAAAGACTGCAAGTATTGGCAACACACAACAGGTGGGTCATCACCTGAAAAGATGTTACTACTTTTGTGTACAGAACCTTCATTGCAACTGGGAAAAGAAAGCTTCCTTTTGCTACTGACTGGCAAACGTTTTTTCAAAAGTTGCAAGGATAAGAACAACGGCAAAATATTTAGAAAGTCTTGTCTAGTTAATAGTTAATGTCAGTCCTGTGGAAGCTGACACATCAAGTTTGGAAAGCAAACTCTTACACTGACCGGTTGGTAATGGTGTGATGTACTTTTCTGTGTGTTTACAGGGATTCCTGTCATACTGATTAAAAGGTTTTCTTTTTTAATTGGGGGAACAAACATGCAATTACCACATGGATAGCACCTACCTCTACTCCAATGCGATACATTTGATTAATGTTCGATTTCCTGTGTTAATCAGTTACCTCATTGGCAATCAAAGTTCGTACAATATCAGTTTGCTTCGTCACACACGAACTCAAGGGAAACAATGGAGGCGAACGGAACTAGCGGCTATTACATCTCTGCGCAGTCCTTCAGCATCTCTGATATTATAGTGATTGTGGTTTATTTTGTGCTGAACGTCTTTGTTGGAATATGGGTAAGTATTCGCCTTTATTTTCCTGTTGCTATTAACTATGGGCTCGTCGGCAATTGCTTACTAATCTCTGCAGTCTGACTCGATTTTGTCCTGTAAAAGCTATTGACCGAATAGGGAGCTGGCAGCGTGAATCGTGGCTGTAGATTTATTTTGAGATTAGTTAAAACCCATCCATCTGGACATCAGACGTGCATTTTACTAGAAGGGGGAATAGTTGAGTAAACTTCAGAGTCGTTCAGAATTCAGTAAACCAACATTTAAGTTCTCGTTGTTATACTAGATGTGTTTAAATTGTCTTTCTGCATCGCCAATATATGGAAAGTTTTGACACTACAGCATTTAATCTTTAAAACCATCAGAATTATGGTAGGCATTATTACTGTTCGGGATTAGATACTTGAAATGTTTTAATTGTTCTATCTATCCATCCACAAGGTATTAGTGCCAGACTGTTGCACAACTTTCTTCTGTTGAAATATTTCCATTTGGAACCCATGGAAAGAAGCGAGCGTCTAGTCTTCCGATTTCCAAATTGTTTGAAAATAGTGTCAGCGGCTACAACACTTGTATATAATTCAGGCCAAGGGCCTCTCTCGAGAGTTCACTGTGACACTGATAGAAATTTGTCCTGCTCTGTGATGAAAGGAAGACTTGGAATCATAGAAACTTCCCGGACAGAAGGAGGCCATTCGGCCTGTTGTACCTGTACTGGCTCCTTGAAAGAGCAGTCGTACTTACACCCACATCCCCGCTTTTTGTCCGTAACCCTGTAAGTTCCTCATTCTCAAGTACCTGTCCAACTCCCTTTTAAAATTATTTATGGAATCCACTTCCACCACTTTTTTTCCCCAAGTACAGTGTTCCAGATCCCGACAATTCTCTGAGTGAAAAAAAATCTCCTCATCTCCCCTCTAGATTGTTTGCCAATAATTTTAAATCTATGACCTCTGGTTATTGACCCACTCGACAGAAGGGATAGTTTTTCTCTATCTTGCATTTATACAGCGCCTCTCATGACCTCAGGATGTCCCAAAGTGCTTTACAGCCAATGATGTACTTTTTTGACATCAAATAGCAAATTGGATTTGTTCCCGTTTACTGGAGAGTAATGGGACTTTAAGAAGCAAAAATAAAAGTAATACATTTCCTTTATAACAGGTGATGCATTAACGGAGAGCAGATCAGTTTATTTTTGCCTGTTAATCTCTGCTCATTAGTTTTGCTGACTGATAGAACAGATGTACCCAACAGTATTCCATTCAGCAGCTTTACTCCTTTAGTTTAATGACTAAATTAAAATGTAATGACTGGGAGGCTGCCTGCAGGATCCTCAGCACTCAATAGTCAAGTGTCTGCCTTTGTAGAAGCAAAATCTGTTTTTTAACTTGGGTTTTCTCTTTCTCGTTTTGTTTCCCGAACTTAATGGGTGCTGACTTGTGCCAAGGTACCCGTGGCTGTCAGCGGTAATGTCAGAATGATAGCAGGGCTTAGATGGTTATCCCTATCCCTGTAATCTCCTCCAGCCCCACAACCCTCCAAGATATCTGCGCTCCTCTAATGCTGGCCTCTTGCACATCCCCAATTTTCATGGCTCCACCATTGGTGGCCGTGCCTTCAGCTGCCTAGGTCTTAAGCTCTGGAATTCCCTCCCTAAACCTCTCTGCCTCTCTACCTCTTTCCTCTTTTAAGACGCTCCTTAAAATCTACCTCTTTGGCTGAGCTTTTGGTCACCTGCCCTAATATATCCTTATGTAGCTTGGTGTCAAATTTTGTTTTATAATGCTCCTGTGAAGCGCCTTGGGATATTTTACTACATTAAAGGTGCTTTATATAAATACAAGTTGTTGTAAATATGAGGACAGGTTGCATAAACTTGGCTTGTATTCCCTTGAATATAAAAGATTGATGGGTGATCTGATCAAAGTGTTTTAAAATGTTAAAAGATTCGATAGGGTAGATACAGAGAAACTATTTCCACTGATGGGGAATCAAGAACAAGGGGACATAATCTTAAAATTAGAGCTAGCAGATTTAGGAGGGAAATCAGGAAGCACTTTTTCACACAAAGGTTAATGGAAATCTAGAACTTTCTCCCCCAAAAGGCGATGGATGCTGGGGGTCAATTGACATTTTCAAGACTGAGATTGACAGGTAAGGGTATCAAGGGATACAGATCAAAGGTGGGTAAATGGAATTGAGGTACAGATCAGCCATGACCTAATTGAATGGGGGAGCAGGCTCGAGGGGCTGAATGGCCTCCCCCATTTCTAATGTGCTGTCGCTCGTTTTGTGCTACCACCCAAGATGAACTTCACCCCTCATAGTCTGTTAGAGTCTTGCTACACGCCAAAGCAATTCCCACCTCTCTCCAGACTTCAATACCCTCTTGAAAACCCCTGAGTGGGAATCAACTCGTGAAGAGAAACCGTGCATTTAGTAACCAGCTGTGGAACTAGTCTAAAATGTTGGCTCTATAGCTCATGAGCAACATCAACAAGTACTTGCTTTTATATAGCACCTTTAACGTAAAACGCCTCGAGGAATTTCATAGCATTATCAACCAAAATTTGATACCGACACATACCGACAGATATTAGGGCAGCCTGAACAGTCGAAGAAAGTAAATTTAAATGTTTACAATCAGCATTTTTCATGAGTTCCACACAGTTCTCCCTCCTCCCCACTTGACTCTTTCAAATGTATTTATAAATTGTGTGACACCAATGAATGACTAATGTAGTCAATACTTTCTGTGTTCACATAAAAAGAAAACATAACTGCAAACACTAGGAAATATGGAATAAAAGCAAAAAAAGCTGTAAATCCTACTTTGCCGATGTCCAAAGAAGGGTGCTTACATCTGAAAAGTTAACCTGTCTTCTGTCTCTGTAGATGCTGACAGATCTGCTGCACCTTGCCATTATTCCCATGTATTCACACAATGGCATGTCTCACCAATGTCAATGAAAGAGTAATTGGATCTTAGTGAACTGTGAGGTTACAGACTGTGAAAGTTCCTGTTTTTATTTTTAAAAACACATTCTGGAGCACTGTTTACAAAAATAAACATAGGTTTTGAAGAATACGAAACATTTTTGGATACCAGCTCTATTCTGTATTTATTTTTTCAAAAGTTAATCTGAGTAATAGAAAGACTTAGATTTATATAGCGCCTTTCATGACCTCGGGACGTCCCAAAGCTCTTTACAGCCAATGAAGTACTTTTGAAAGTGTAGTCACTCTTGTAATGTGGGAAAAGCGGCAGCTAATTTGGGCACAGCAAGGTCTCACAAAGAGCAATGAGGTAATGACCAGATAATCTAGTTTTAGTTATGTTGGTTGAGGGATAAATATTGGCCAGGACACCAGGGATAATTCCCCTGCTCTTCTTCAAAATAGTGTCATGGGATCTTTTATGTCCACCTGACAGAGCAGACAGACCTTGGTTTAATGTCGCATCTGAAAGACGGCACCTCCGACAGTGCAGCACTCCCTCAGTACAGCACTAAAGTGTCAGTCTGGATTATATGCTTAAGTCTCTGGAGTGTGACTTGAACCTACAACCTTCTGACACAGAGGCGAGAGCGCTACCCACTGAGCCACAGCTGACACTGAGTGCTGCTGATGACCAACTTCTCTCCTCCTTCAGTACACCTAGCCATACAAGAGATCAGACAGGGTGATCTCGTCTCAGACTGCTGCTCTGCAAGCAGCCACTAGGAATTGGGTGAAAGCAGCCTTACGAGTCCCAGCCTGTGATCTTGACGCTCATTGAGTCTTCGCCGCAATGGCTTCCTGGTAGATATTGGCACTTAGCGTGGGAGGAGCTGTTGGCTTGAACCAGTATCCAAACACACTGTGTCGCATCTGTACCTCAACTCCACTTACCTGCCTTTGATCCATATCCCCTTGATGCCCGTAGCTAATAAAGATCTGTCAATCTCGGCCGTGAAAATTTCAGCATCCACTGCCTTTCAGGAGCGAGAATTCCATATTTCTACTGCCAATTGTGTGAAACAGTGCTTCCTGATTTCTCGCCTAAATGGCCTAGCTCTGATTGTGATTTTGTTGCATTTAACAAAAACCTCAGCTTCAGGGCATTGTACATCTTTACCTCCAGAGTATTGCCTTAACAGGTTCCCAGAGAAATTGGAATTTTCAATTGAGAAATCTACAGGAGAATGACCATACTGGGAATGTAACTAACTATCTTTCCCCTCCCCTCCCATCCACATCCCTTGATGGTGTTGACCACCTCATGCCAGAGTATGGTTCCACCGATGCTAGTCATCCTAATGCACCTTGAGCAAATGACCTACCTTCATATGTGAACCTAAACAGTGAGCGTCAGCGAGCTAATCAACTGTATGGAGCCTCACAGTTAAGCCTGATGCTGCCCTTGCCTAGTGCCCACGTACACTTTCCAACAGGTGTCAATGGAATGATCTTGAGCATAAATCCTGGGTGGCTTTTCCATACCCTAAAGATGCTGAGGCCAATTGTAGCTATATTGTCAGAGATCAGTTAACTTATCACAGGTATGTTGATAGGGTTAGATGAAGTAGGGTGGCAGGAGGCTCATGAGGAGCATAAACACCAGCATAGACCAATTGGGCTGAATCACCTGTTTCTGTGCTGTTAATTCTATGTAGTTATGCTCTGGTGTAGTAAGTGGTACAGCCCACAGAGGGAGCTCTTCCAACAGATCACTTACAGCATGAAAGGTAGACAGTAAATCTGTACGGTACAGGAAACTCTTTGGTATCCGGCACCGACGGGACCGGGATGGTGCCGGTTGATTAAAAATTCCGGATGACGGAGAGGGTTATCTACCGAAGCTATTTTTAACTAACAAAAATAAAAAAATCAAGAAATGTGCAGTATACAGTAATTGGGTACTCACCTACAGAATGTTGTGTTAAATGGATGGTGGAAGATGCTTGATTAAGTACAGTACTGCCAGTTGAGGGTAATCCATAACTCTTTAATTACTTAACAGTAAAACAAAACTTATACAGTAAACGACAGTATACAGTACTGTAGTTGACTGTACACTTATTCCAAGTCAGCTGGTTCATCAGGAATATCCATGCCAGCTGGGTCATCAGGATCAGGCACTTCAACAGATTCTTCAGGCACTTCCACTGCTTCAACTCTTTTGGAAGCTTTCTTAAACATGTCCCGGATGTCTGCTTGCTTAGTGGACTCTTGCCTTTTTTGTAGAAAGGTGGAATGAGGAATATGGAGGTGCATAACTTGGGCCGAGTAGCAAGGCTGCCTTTCAGCAAATTGGAGGATTAAAGCAAATCCTTCTGCAGCTTTAGCCCAAGAACTCATCTTCTCTTCAGAAATCTCAAGAGACTACCGGCAGCGCGGGAGAGTCAGACTCCTGTTATTGAGGTGTTTGGACTTCCGACAGCGCCAAGAAGCCGCGTAGTGGCAGTTTGGAGAACTACCCCCACTGACTAACTCAGCCACCGAAGGGGGCCTCGGACTCGGCAACATTTTCGGTTATTGAGGTGTTATTTTTGGAGTATGAATTTTGCCGGTTAATAGAGAATTCAGTATATTTAGGTGCCGTTTAAACGAGAGTTTCCTGTACTTCTAAAGATGTTATTACCATTTACTTCTATGATTCAAGCTAATAAAAATGATAAAGCACCAACAATAAATGCAGAGTATTTCTGTTGATTATGTCTGACCAAATGCCATTTGCCTAACCTTACATTTGGACATACTGGGAAACAGTTGAGTAAAATGTGGAATTTTATTTGTTGAAAGGTTGTCTATCAACACATGAAACACTCGCTGTTTCAAGAGTGGTCAATCTTTTGATGCTTGAGCAGGAAAAAGTAATTATATACTGACAGATCCACTTGAAATGCACTGTATACTGGTACACTAACTCCTTCTCATTAACTACAGTACACATGGAAGTCATTTTGAAACCTATCCCATCAATGTACCTTTTAACATTCCTTGATTTCAACTATTTACTTGATATCCAGATTATACACATTCATTTCTCTCTCATAGTTCACCCTCTTTCTCCCAATGCAATGCATTCTTTCCCCGCTCTCCTTCCTCTGTCTCTCATTACCCCAGTTTAATTCCTATGCACCTTTTCTCTTTCTCATTTACTCTTTCCTTCCCTCTCTCCTCAGCTATCTTATTTTCTTCCTTCTTTTCTCACTCTTTCATTCCAGGCCTCTGTTCCTTCAGTGTGTGGTATTCCCATTAAGTTTGGAAGATGTGACTAGTTCATCCTTTCAGTGCAAGATAATAAGAGTGGCACAGGGGAGGGTTCCTGCCTGAGTCTGTTGAGAAGCTCAGAGCTGGTGTGCCTTCCATTCTTCCTCTATTAACTCATTTGTTCTCAATCAATGCCTGTGCTTTGTGGACTGGGTTAAAGAAAGAAAGAAGAAAGATTTGCATTTGTATAGTGCCTTTCACAACCCAAGGACTTCCTATTATGTCCATGTATAATTGAAACACGGACTGCAGGAGTTGATTATAACAAGTCTTTACTGAATGGAGACAACCTGGAAACTGAAACTACAGAAGCCTGCTAGGGCCTTTTATACACGGGTGGCCACTGCCGGTACCGCAGTCAGAGACCAGTTATTCCCTTAAAGGTACATACACAACAATTCCTCCCCTTTTAGACAAACAATACTTAACATTCATTTAACAACTAAATAATAACTAATTACAATTACAATTATGGTTGCTTGATACATTGGTTGAAGTTAAGCAATTGTAAGTTCAGTCTTTGAGGAGGCTTCCTGATTCTGTCTGGATAACGCCTCTTTGGGATATCAGGTTCTTCTGGCAAGGTTGCGTCGGGATCAATGTCGTTGTTTGGGTCGTCTGCTTCCAATATCACCGATTCTGCGGTAGATGCAATTGGTACTTCGGTTTCATCGCCAGGTGTATCAGATCGTGGTGTGGAGTTGACATTTTCCAGTGACTCTAGAATCTGGTCAGCATGGTGTCTTACAATGCTCTCTCCAATGTCCACGGTATACATTAGAGGTCCTTGCCGTGTACAGATCGTTCCTGGCTGCCATTTCTCTGTGCGGTAGTCCCGGGCCAAAACTGGTTGACCTATCTTAAAACTCCTGGTCGGCCTTTCATTCATATTCTGAAACTGCCTGTTCTCCACATCTCTTCTGACGTTTGGCTTAACCAAATCCAAGCGGCATCTTAGTCTTCGATTGAAGAACATCATGGCTGGAGTTTGGTTGGTAACCGCATGTGTCGCATTCCGGTAGGCAAACAAGAAGTTATCCACCTTGTGTTGTAGGGGTATATCTTCATTACACATTGCCTTGATAGCCTTCTTGAATGTTTGAACAAACCTCTCGGCCAATCCATTAGTGGCTGGATGATATGGGGCGGATGTGTAATGCTTAACACCATTGTTCTTTAAGAACCTCCGGAACTCTTCAGACACAAACTGTGGTCCATTGTCAGAGCAAATCTGTTCAGGCAGCCCATTCCTGGTGAATATGGTTCGTAAGACTGTGATAGTTTTTTCTGTGGTGGTTGAGGACATTTTTATTACCTCTGGCCACTTTGAATGTGCATCCACCGCAATTAAAAACATCGAGTCCATAAAGGGACCAGCAAAATCAATGTGCACCCTTTGCCATGGAGATGAGGGCCACTCCCATGGATATAGAGGGGCTTGTGGTGGGGCGTTTTGGACCTTCTGGCATCCTGTACAGCTCTTGGTCATCTCTTCGATTTTTCTATCGATTCCCGGCCACCACACAAACGCTCTGGCAAAGTTCTTCATTTTTACCCCTCCCAGATGACCCTCATGAAGCTCATTGAGCACTCTATCCTTCAATTTGGGTGGAATTACTACTCTGGATCCACACATCAAGGTTCCTCTGCACACTGACAGCTGTTCTCTTCTCGGCGAGAATGCTGGCAGCAGTGGTTCGCCATGTGCTGGCCATCCCTTCACCGTTAAATCATAGACCCAGGAGAGTGTCGGGTCATTTCGTGTTTCCTTTTCTATGTTTGCATTCGTCACAGGGAGACATTCGACTATAGTCGAGTGGAATAACTCCACTGGATCCACTGCCAGTTCATCTTCCACCATCGGCAATGGTAGGCGCGACAATCCATCAGCATTCCCATGCTGTTTAGTTCCTTTGTACTCGATGTCATATTGGTGTGCCCCTAGGAAAAGGGACCACCTCTGTAGCCGTTGTGCCGTCATTATCGGTACGCCCTTCTGAGGGTTGAAAATGGAGATGAGAGGTTGATGATCAGTTAGTAGAGTAAATTTCTGACCGTGCAGGTAGTGATTGAACTTCTTCACCACCCACACCAGGCTGAGGGCCTCTCTGTCAATCTGGGCGTAGTTACGCTCGGCTGAAGTTAACGAGCTTGACGCAATAGCTATCGGCCTCTCTGAACCATCAAGGAATTTATGTGACAGTACCGCCCCAATGCCGTAGGGAGACGCATCACACGCCAGTCTTATCGGTAGTGATGGGTTGTAGTGAGCCAATACTGCTCTTGAAGTGATTAGGTCCTTAATCTTCTGAAAGGCCCGCTTACATTCATCGCTCCATTTCCATGCTACTCCCGTTCGTAGTAGGGCGTTCAGTGGATGCAGAATTGTGGACAAATTCGGCAAAAACTTATGGTAGTAATTCACCAATCCGAGGAATGACCTCAGTTGCGACACATTTTCAGGCGCTGGAGCCTTAACTACCGCTTCAATTTTGTCAGGGGGCTTATGCAACCCCTCTTCATCAATCACTTGGCCACAATACGATATCTGTTTCTTAAAAAACTCGTACTTGGGGCGATTGGCTCGTAGCCCATGTTCACGTAGTCTAGTGAGCACCTGCTCTAGGTTGGCAAGGTGTTCACTGTCATCTTCACCTGTCACTAGGATGTCGTCCAAGTAACACTGAGTCCCCGGAATCCCTTGCATGACTTGTTCCATCGCTCTTTGCCATATCGCCGGAGCTGATGCTACTCTGAATACCAGTCGATTATACTGGTAAAGAACTTTGTGAGTGTTTATCGTGAGATACTTCCTAGAGGATTCTTCAACCTCCATCTGCAAATATGCTTGTGCTAGGTCAATTTTTGTAAAACGCTTCCCTCCAGATAGTGAGGCGAAGATATCTTCTATTCTTGGAAGAGGATATTGTACTGTGTGAAGGACTGGGTTCACCGTCACCTTGAAGTCCCCACAGATGCGAACCTTCCTTGGCTCCTCAGACTTATTGTTTAACGTTTTCTTCATGACAGGAACGATGGGTGTCACCCATTCGCTCCATTCTACCTTGGATAACACGCCTGCATTCTCCAGATTCTCCAGCTCTGCCTCGATGGCTGGGCGAATTGCATATGGTACCGGTCTTGCTTTGAAAAACTTGGGAATTGCATTCTCCTCTATTTTTATCGAGGCGGTTATGCCTTTAAGAGTGCCCAGTTCTTGTTGAAATACCTCTTTGGCGTCAGCTAAGATTGTTGACAATCGTCCAGGAGTGACGTCGTCATCCTTTTTACCAGCCACCGTCAGTGCCTGAATGGAGTGCCAGTCTAAACTTATCTTTCTGATCCATTCACGTCCCACTAACGGTGGTCCACCATCTTGCAGAATGTAGAGATACAATTTCCGTATTTTCTTGCCGTTGTATTCGACAGGCACCCTTATTTTTCCTCTGGGGTATACTTTTTGCCCCGTATACATCCTCAGGACAATAGATGTCTCTCTCAAGGGTATGTGTGAGAATAGCCGCTCGTAGTCTCGTCGATTCATGATGGTTAGAGCTGATCCTGTATCCAATTCCATTTTGACTTGGGACCCTGCTATCGTGAGGGTGACCCAAATGGTTCGGTGATCCTCTTTTGCGATTACGTTGTGAAGTTTGAGACAGCTTAGTCTCTTGTTCCCGGATTCACTATCGCTCATCTGGTCTTCGTAACTACTGTCCGTCATCTTTTGTACTTTCCCGTACGGTTCCTTAGTAGCCTTTTTGTTGTCGTTGGTCTTCTTCCCAGACCTGCAAACTCGTGCAATGTGTCCCATCTTTCCGCATTGCCTGCATATTTTGTCCTTGGACCAGCAGTCCTTCTGGTCATGGTTTGTTCTGCCGCAGCGATAACATTTTGCAAATCCCCATGTCATTTCGTGGGTGCCGTATTCCTGTGGCTTTTGTTGTATTTCCGCAGCTCCCCTTGCTGCTGCTTCGTACGATACTGCCACGCTGAACGCCTTATCTAGCGTCAGCTCTTTCTCTGAGAGTAACCTCTTCTGGGTTCCTTCACTCAGGAGTCCACAGACAAATTTGTCCCGTAAGGTATCTGCCAGTCCTGCTATGAACTGGCAGTGCTTTGATAGCTTGCGTAGTTCTGTAAGGTAATCAGCATTGCTCTCATTTTTATGCTGATTTCTCCTGTGGAATTTAAATCTTTCTGCTATCAGCAGCGGTGTAGGATTTAGGTGTTCCTGTAGGATAGCAACAATTTCGTAAAAACTCTTCGCCTTCAGTTTGGCTGGAGTAATCAGGTCCCGCAATAGGCCGTACTTTCTTGCGCCCATTAAATTTAGCAATACCGATGCCTTTTTCTCATCGGCTATTTCGCTTGCCTCGCAATATACCTCGACTCTTTCCACATATGTGGTCCAGTCTTCACAGAATCACAGAAAACCAGATAGAGACCATTTCAGCCCATCGAGCCTGCACCGACACATATCCCACCCGATCCCCGTAACCCCTATACCAACACATATCCCACCCTATCCCCGTAACCCCACGTATTTAATCCCCCTAACACTAAGGGTCAATTTATCATAGCTAATCAACCTAACCCGCACATCTTTGGACTGTGGGAGGAAACCGGAGCACCCGGAGAAAACCCACGCAAACACGCGGAGAATGTGCAAACTCCACACAGACAGTCGCCCGAGGCCGGATTCGAACCCGGGTCCCTGGCGCTGTGAGGCAACAGTGCTAACCACTATGCTACCGTGCTGCCCTTCTATTCCATTATCGAAGGCAGTGATATCGCCAGTCTTTGGCATCTTGAAAATCTAAGATGGCGCCTCCCGCGCTTTGCCTTCATCCCCGATGGATCAAAATGGCGCCTCCCGCGCTTTTCCTTCTTCCCCGCCAAGTTAAGATGGCGCCTCCCGTGCTTTCCCACTGCTGCCGCTGCTGCCAACGCTGTTGCTGGCGATTATATTTATTTTACTATCCTGTAATGGCGACGCCCTATGGTCTTCGCGCCTCCCCGATCGCTGCTGCCAACGCCGCGCTCCGCGGTATTTTTATTTTTCTATCGCGCTTCAATATTTGCTCCGTTAATTGAAGAACCATTCCCGTCGTGGAGCGGACCCTCTGGGACACTTCCCTCCCTCTTCTTAGGTCCGAACGCTGCCCGGCTTCGAAGCACCGGCCGCGCCCTGTGTGCTCCACCCTCTCTCTCTCTCCTTGCTTCCCGACTCACTGCCCGGCCCCGTTGCAGAGCCACCCGATCGAGCTCTAGCCCGCCGCAGCCCAGGAAGGATCAGTGCACTACCTGCCACCAGCCCGATTAGCTGGGAAACCACAGACTGGAGAACCAAGCCTGGCTCTCGACAGTCTCTCCTGCACTTTTCAATTCGATGATATGGAGGGCGGTTGCCCATGGTCGACGCCCGTTTCTCGAGTTTCTTTGGATTATTTGTTTTTTTTCTCTTCTGGCTTCGACCTTCAATAACGTCGTCTGAGGTGCTGCCGAGTTGCAGGTAAGTTCGTTTCTTACTTGTCGCCATTATGTCCGTGTATAATTGAAACACGGACTGCAGGAGTTGATTACAACAAATCTTTACTGAATGGAGACAACCTGGAAACTGAAACTACAGAAGCCTGCTAGGGCCTTTTATACAGGGGTGGTCACTGCCGGTACCGCAGTCTGAGACCAGTTATTCCCTTAAAGATACATACACAACACTTCCCAAAGTGCTTTACAGCCAATGAAGTACTTTTGAAGTGTAGTGTAGGAAATGCAGCGGCCAATTTGCGCACAGCAAGGTCCCACAAACAGCAATGTGAAAATGACTAGATCATCTGTTCTAGTGATGGTGGTTGAGGGATAAATATTGACCAGGACACCAGGGAGAACTCCCCTGCTCTTCTTCGAAATAGTGCCATGGGATCTTTTACTGAGAGGGCAGGCAGGGCCTAGGTTTAAAGTCTCATCTGAAGCACATACACCCATTATTTACTGAGGGAGTGTTTGTACTGTTTGCAGCTTTTTAGTAAGGTATTTAGTAAGATGCTAATAAAATATCCCTCCTTCCCTAATTGACATTTTTCTGTGTTTCAAATGATATTTTTCTTCCCGGAGCCTATTTTGGGTACTTGTGAAATGAATGTAAATTGTTGTGTGACATGGCATTAAAATACCACGTGCATATTGTGCAGGACCAAGGTACTGCAGCCTTAAATGGGTTCTTCTGTTCTTACTGAAATCTGGGATGTTCTTGTGGACAGTGCGAATTAGCTGCTACAGTTGCAAAATGTTCTTTGTCTTATCTTCCAAAATTTCCATCCAGCTTAATGTCCACTTATTTTCTTTCTTTACAGTCCTCTTGCAGAGTGAGCAGGAACACACTCAGTGGATACTTTCTGGCGGGCAGAGATATGGCCTGGTGGCCCGTAAGTATGGACTTAACCATTTCCCTTTAAAGCGTTAAAACAGTGGATTAGAAATACGGTTGATTCAACCAGCTGCCAGCTTTAGGGGCAAGATGGCAGCCATGGTAGCTCTGGCAGTAGAGTGTTGGGTTGCCAGGTAAAAAACTTCAACTTCGTCTCCTCTTAGCGGTGGTGTTTTGACCATTATTGTCTGGTCTACTGGATGAGGCATCTTGAGAGAATGACTTGACCACGCCCCACAAAAGCTTGCACAATGTCAACTGAAGATCTGCTTGGCCAGCTGACAATTGATGACATAGGTTCAACCCTTCTCTCTAACTGACCTCAATGGGAACCTGCTCTACTCGATGCATCCCAGTTAATTTATCAATGGCATAATGTCATTCTCCTGTTCAGTGTATCGGATGACTTTTTTTAGATCTTCCTGTAATTTAATGAATATTAGGTATTGCTATTACCACGAAGCAACAATTTTGAAATGTCGATACTGTTCTTATAGAATGAAAGCTGATACCATTTATAGGGTAAAGCTTCATGTAGGGCTTAGAGATTTGGATTAGAGACAGTGAGCCAAAGGCCAATGTTGGCCCTTAAAAATGCATTGGAAATAACCCAAAATTTATGTATAAACTGTGCACAAAATACAAACCTCAATGATTTTGGTGGTTAAGTGTACAGGAAGGAACTTGCATTTATATAGCGCCTTTCATGGCCTTAGAACGTCCCAAAGCACTTTACAGCCAATGAAATACTTTTGAAGTGTAGTCACTGTTCTATTGTAAGAAACTTGCACAAAGCAAGGTCCCACAAACAGCAATGAGATAATGACCAGATCATCTGTTTTAGTGATGATCGTTGAGGACTAAATGTTGACCAGGACACTAGAGAGAACTCCCCTGCTCTTCGTGGAAATAGTGCCACGGGATTTTTTACATCCAACTGAGAGGGCATCTCATCTGAAAGATGGCACCTCCGACAGTGCAACACTCCCTCAGTACTGCACTGAGATGGCAGCCTAGATTTTGTGCTCAAGTCTCTGGAGTGGGCCTTGAACTTTCAACCTTCTGACTCAGAGGCGAGAGTGCTACCCACTGAGCCACAGCTGACACTCTTGGTGTGCAATGTCTTAGTGTGTTAAATGAGGGCCAACTCTTCTCGTGTGCGTCCCCAATCTCAACCACGACAAGGTGGAAAGGCCAGCATTCACCTGGGAGTGTAAGGGAAAACCAAAGGCCGGCCGTTCACCTCTTGTGGATCTTCCAGCAGACATCCGCAAAGTAGGATTGGTGACGGTTAAGGCCATCTCTGCTGGTGATGCATGCATGGTGTGAGGGGACTGTGGGAGGAGTGAAAATAAAGTTTAAAAGTCGACAAAGTAAAATGTTGATTAATGACTCCAATACTTGTGAAGTGTTAATTTAGCACGCGCCTGGAACATTTTTCTATGTTGAAGGCCTTTATATTGTTGCAATTTGTTATAATTTGCGATTGTTAAATGGGTCCTCCTTTTATTGTCAACATCATTTCTTTTCTTTTTATGTAAATGCCCTCGGGCAGTTATCGCCCAATATATGATGATGACTTAACGGGCATGACTGCTAAATGGTGACCCGCTTTGACTGTAAAGAAACTCTGAACTGAGTCTCATCAATCTGAATGCAATGCATGGTTTGGGTCTTTAGAGGGCATCCATTAATCACTTTCTAGCAGTCCCAACATAGCAATCCCTTATCATTAGCTCACCCTTTTTCTTCTGTCCATTACAGATTGGGGCATCGCTATTTTCCAGCAGCGAAGGTTCGGGACTGTTCATTGGACTGGCTGGCACAGGGGCAGCTGGAGGAATTGCTGTTGCTGGATTTGAGTGGAATGTAAGATTAACCTGGATCTGCAAAACACACGAGTTAGCCATTGTTTTTTTTTGGGTGGGATGAGGAGGAAATCTGTTTAAATTTGCAATTTTTCCATCATCTATCATTAAAACTCGATGCAGTCTATTTAGTTGCATTTAACAGTTTAGACACTTCAAGATGAGAAGTCGGTGCTGAGCAATAGAACGCTTTATTTTGATTCCCTTTCTTGTTGCATCCAGAGTCAGCATCAAGTAATCCTTGGTCAATTATAGCACGGGTTAGATGTAAAGTAAAGCTCGCTACATTGTCCCAACCTCTGAGGATTAGCATCTACCACAGCAGCTATCCTTGGAGCCTCTTTTCTAGGCCGCAGCTAGAATACGGCGCGCAGTTCTGGTCACCACATCACAGGAAGGATGTGATTGCACTGGAGAGGGTACAGAGGAGATTGACGAGAATGTTGCCAGGATTGGGGAATTTTAGCTATGAGGAAAGATTGGATAGGCTGGGGTTGTTTTCTTTGGAACAGAGGAGGCTGAGGGGAGACCTAAGTCAGGTGTATAAAATTATATGGGACCGAGATAGAATGGATAGGAAGGATTTATTTCCCTTAGCAGAGGGGTCGATAACCAGGGGGCATAGATTTAAAGTAATTTGTCGGCGGTTTAGAACGGATTTGAGGAGAATTTGTCTTGAACGCACTGACTGAAAGGGTGGTAGAGGCAGAAACCCTCGTCACATTTAAAAATTACTTGGATGTGCATTTGAAGTGCCGTAACCTACAAGGATACGGACCAAGTGCTGGAAAGTGGGATTAAGCTGGATAGCTCTTTGTTGTCTGGCGTGGACAAGATGGGCCGAATGGCCGCCTCCTGTGCTGTAAATTTCTATGATTCTTTGAGGGAAATTTCCCAATTGTGGGTTGTCTTGTGCTGCGGGCTTGTACCCACCAGGAACCAGTTTGACACTGGTGCAGGTTATTTTGTTTGAACTCTTCTTGTTGATGGAGGGAGAGAGTTTCTTTTAGTTGGGGCTGACGCCCAACCCATGACCAAAAAGGAGTGAATAACGAGAATGCCACAACTAAGTTAGCTTAATTTAACTCGGAGCCAGTTTATAACTGAGCCCAATCACAAAAATCTGCAAAGCCGGCAGACTGATTGGCATACAGAGGTAGTAAGTGGCTTCTGCCTTTACTGGATAATGGCCTTTGGGCAATATGGGGTTGAGTTCCTCCGTGGACTAGGTGTATCAAAACTGTAGAAGCATTTAAAATGAACAATTTATGATTTTGCTGCACTTAAAACACAGAGCAAAGCTTTGCCCTATATTTGTTGTTCCTAAGCTTATAAAGTCGTAGCTCGAAAACAATAGACGTGATATTCTTATATTTTAGGGCCTTAATAACCCAGCATCGAATGATAACAGGACAGCAACTAGGTTTATTTTACATTCAGCAGCTTGCTGTATCCATTGTACAGCTTGTCTACCCCAGTCTGGTATTAACTGAAATTGAAACTCTAGAGGGCTTGACAGGGTAGATGCTGAGAGGCTGTTTCCCGCCCCCTCCCCCCCCCCCAGCTAGAGAGTCTATAACAAGGGGCTATAGTCTCACATTAAGGGGTCTGCCACTTCGGACTGATGAGGACAAATTTCTTCACTTGGTTGTGAATCTTTGGAATTCTCTACCCCAGAGGGCTGTGGATGCTAAGTTGATGAGTATATTCAAGACTGAGAGCGATTGATTTTGGACACTAAGGGAATCGAGGAATATGTGGATAGGGTGGGGAAAATGGAGTTGAAGTAGAAGATCAGCCATCATCTTATTGAATGGCGGAGCAGGCTCGAGGGGCCATATGGCCTCCTCCTGCTCCTATTTCCTATCTTCTTATGAAACACTGTGGGAACATTCCATAAAATCTCCTGCAAAATCAGATCAGTGCTTGCTAACGCTCAGGTTTCCTGCAGTTTTTCACTTCCGTGTTCCCAACCACCTCCAAAACCTTTCCAGAAATTCCTAACTTCCCAGAACGCCAAAACTTTGCTTGCTTCCCTTGCTAAAGTAGCTTCTTCAAAGTAGGACTTCTTCACCACACTCTATGCACTGTCATTCATTTACCCTCACCACCATGAGTGAATTACTTTGAGCAAGGCCACTCGATCCATTCACCTGGTAAGCCCCACTAATTTAAATTTTTCACTTACTTGCCAATTCTGTTCACAGGATATATTTTGTGTGATTTCAGTAATTTGTCTTTAGAATAGCTGCTGATGTGTATCACCCAAGGCCATATGGCATCAGTATTACTTCCCAGTGCTGCACCCATAAATCGCTCAATACATCTTGAGCAATACTCTTACTTAATGGGTGTTACCAAAATCATCCAACCAATACTTCTTCTTAGGGGGAAACCAGACTTTCAGTGGACATCATGGGCTAGAAATTCAGTAGGCTTTGCGCCCAGTTTTCGCCCAAAGAGGGCTTTTGCACCACTTGCTGAGCTTTCGCCGATATTCAGCGCTGCGGTAATGGCGGCGTTAGCCAGTAGCGCTGCGCCGCCACCGATGACGTCATCGGTGTGCGCAGTGCCCCGCTACCGCCCCGCTACCGGCCCGACCGCCATATTGAGTTGCGGCCGCCTCTTCCGCGGCGGCCGCAAACAGCGACCAGAAAACGGGGCCGAACTGATGCGGTAGTGGGGCGAGTTAAGGTGGAGGTGCGGCTGGCCGCTTTTTCGGCGGCCGCCTGCCCGCACCTCCTTCCCCGGCCTCCTCCACGCCCCCCCCCGCGGCATTGCCGGCTGTTTTCCGGGAGCCCGGCACTTCTCCGTGGTGCCGGGCTCATTTGCCGGCACTAGCGAGCGGCGATCTCGCTGTTGCAGGCACCTCCCCCTTAAGAGAGGGAGGAAGGCCTGCAGTACCGCAGCCTGCCGCTCCGCAGCGGGTGGCGCTGCGGCACTTAGCACGCCGATATTCAGTTTCAGCACCCCAAGCGGGGGCGCCGAAACCCTTGATTTGCGGCCGGCTTCGACTTGGGGCGCTGAAACTGAATTTCCGGCGGGCGCAAGTGGCTCCGCGCGCAGTGGTAATTTCTGGGCGCGAGCGAGCTGGCCGCCCCAAACTTAATTTCTAGGCCAATATTTCTCCAAGCCATGTACTTGCCATCCTAACAGGAATCATTTGTGTATCTGGTTCCACTCATTGTGGGTAATTTAGACTTTGGGAAATAGTGTAAAATGGGCGATATCGGATCAGCGCCCCCGTTTTACAGCTCTCCCGATTTGGGGACTGGAAATGAAAATCAGGAGAGATGTATAACAGCGGTTGATCCAATATCACCCATTTTACACTTTCATCCAAAGTCAAAATTACCCCAACAACAACAACTTGCATTTATATAGCGCCTTTAACGCTAAAGCGCTAAACAGGAGCGTTATCAAATAAAATTTGACACTGGGCCACATAAGAAGATATTAGAACAGGCCCCTATTAATTTTTTACCTGTAATTTTTCCACTCCTTTCCCCCCCCCCTTTCCTTTTATTTCACTCTCCCACCTGGCAGCTATCTCTTGCCTTGCCAGTACACTTCACACCTAATCTCAGCCTATTACCATCTCGTCTGGCTTCGAACACCTTTTATTGTCTCTTCTACTTCTTTTGTCTCTTTCACTTCTTTTGTCCGATCGCAGCCCTGCCTTCGATCTATTTTCTTTTCTTTCCAGTTTTAAAGAAGGGTTCGACCCGAAACATCAACTCAAATTTCTCTCCACGGATGTTGCCTGACCTGCTGAGTTTTTCCAGCATTTTCTGTTGTTATTTATGACCAAAAGCTAGACTGACACTCCAGTGCATTACTGAGGGAGTGCTGCACGGTCAGAGGTGCCGTCTTTCGGACGAGACGTTAAACCGAGGCCCCGTCTGCTCTCGACCACCAGACGTCTCAAAGCGCTTTACAGCCAATGAAGTACTTTTGAAGCATAGTCACTGTTGTAATGTGGGAAACGCGGCAGTCAGTTAGCACACAGCAAGCTCCCACAAACAGCAATGTGATAATGACCAGATAATCTGTTTTTGTTATGTTGGTTGAGTGATAAATATTGGCCAGGACACCAGAGATAACTCCCCTACTCCTCTTCTAAATAGTGCCATGGGATCTTTTACATCCACCTGAGAGAGCAGACGGGGCCTCGGTTTAAAGTCTCAGCCGAAAGACGGCACCTCCGACAGTGCAGCACTCCCTCAGCACTTCACTGGAGTGTCAGCCTAGCTTTATGATAACCCACAGCCTTCTGACTCAGAGGCGAGTGTGCTACCAATTGAGCCACAGCTGACACTAGAATATAACTAGAAAATTGTTTTGTACATTTAAAAAAAAAATCATTTTCAGTAATTTAAAATCGGGTTACTCGCAGGTGGTGGATTGACACTGTGATTTAAAATGCTTATTTTATGTGATAAACCCATTTTCAGCTGTATTAATCAAACTTCACCAAGTTACCACTTTCAAATATATCAAGGAATATTTTTAAAGCAATTTTTTTTTTTTAAATTCGGTTTTAAAACGCTGCCCAATTACGCTGAATCACGGCAGATTTTGCATTCGACAATATGCAAATGCATTTGAGCAGAAACTTGGCGGGTGGGGGGAAGGGAAACACTTTTCAAAATGGGCCCAATTTTGGGCGCATTTTGCACTGGACTCGGCGATTGCGCCCAAAGCGGAAACCCTACATGTACAATAAGCAAGTAGTCAGCTTCTGCAACTGAATAGTAATCTATGCTAGTGAGGGACTTACTCTCTCATTGTCTTAACAGGCCACCTATGTGCTTTTGGTGCTGGCTTGGGTATTTGTACCTGTCTACATATCATCTGGGGTAAGTACATCTGGTGCATCTCGCAAACAACTTCGTTACAGAAAATTGGTGAATGGGTGGATTCTGCTTAGCTATGTTTATGCTAACTTGTTTGTTTCAAAATATTTGTCACAGATAGTGACCATGCCTGAATACCTTCAAAAAAGATTTGGAGGCGAAAGGATTCGGATGTATTTATCTGCCCTGTCACTGCTGTTGTCTGTATTTACAAAGATATCTGTAAGTAAAGTTTCTGGTTCCATTTTTGTTTCTGTGTGTGGTTTAGAAGAGGCCATGGGATCTTTTACATCCATCTGAGAGGGCAGACTGGACCTCGGTTTAACGTCTTATTTGAAAGATGGCACCGCCGACAATGCAGCTCTCCCTCAGTAATGCACTGGGATTATCGGCCGAGATTATGTGCTCAAGTCTCTGGAATGGGACGTGAACCCACGACCGCCTGACTCAGGCGAGAGTGCTACCACTGAGCCACAGCATTCTGTAGAGACTGGAGCCATGAGAATACTAAACCTCTGTTTCAATAACGTTCACGAGGTTGAAGAACAGCCGGAGCAGGTTTACTTCCCTGAGATACTCCTGTAAAGTGTTGTGATAAGACAAAGGCATGCTTTATCCATGCCCTGATGTTTATCCTGCATAGGATGTTCTTTATCCAATACACCAGATCCACCATGAAATTCTGCACAACATACACAGACTTCAAATTGCTGGTCTTTTTAAAGTGTTCTTTTCTTTACTAATTTGGGGTTCCACAGCTGACGGCAAGGGATGGTTTCCGCTACGAAACCATCAACCCTGAAATAACACTATAGGACATGGCCATAGCAACGCTTGACGAGTTTGTCTGAAATTCTCCTCTCTGTTATTTACTGGAGGCATTAACCCATGTTAATCCATTTATTTTAACCAGGGAGTACCTCTGCTGAAATAGCAGAGCAAGCAATTTCAGATGAAGGCATTAAGTTTACAGGCTCATATCGCACTATGTAATTTGAACAGCAACAGTACTGGTACTGTACCATACAACTTGAACAGCAGTGGCCGTGTTACTTCACTGCACGTTACGGGGGACATATGATCCCCTGCATAAGTAACTACATACATGTTTTTATTAAGAATTCTGTTCAGCACAGTCCAGTATGTTCTGGAGGACTGAAAGTGCATGACTGATGCCCATCCGAAGTAATTGAAAACTCCAGCCGCTGTGCCGCTGAAAGGAACTTTGGCGTTCCTACACCATAGCCATTTAAGAACATACACAACCCTTCTTCAGTATAATTACAATCCTACATTCTAAGAATTGGCTGGTAAATCAGACTTGCCTTGCAGGCGATCGCGAATCGGCAACCTTTATCACCCCCAGCACCCTTCCCCTTCGCCCGGCACCTTCCCGTGCAAGCGCAGGAGATGCAACACCTGCCCTTCTACCTCCTCCCTTCCCACTGTCCAGGGCCCCAAACACCGCTTCCAGGCGAAATAGCGATTTACTTGTACTTCTCGCAATCTAGTATACTGTATTCGCTGCTCACGATGTGGTCTCTACATTCACAGAATCACAGAAACCCCACAGTGCAGATAGAGACCATTTCGGCCCATCGAGCCTGCACCGACACATATCCCACCCGATCCCCGTAACCCCTACACCAACACATATCCCACCCTATCCCCGTAACCCCACGTATTTAATCCCCCTAACACTAAGGGTCAATTTTATCATAGCCAATCAACCTAACCTGCACATCTTTGGACTGTGGGAGGAAACCGGAGCACCCGGAGGAAACCCACGCAAACACGGGGAGAATGTGCAAACTCCACACAGACAGTCAC
This sequence comes from Somniosus microcephalus, assembly GCF_052327205.1. Classification (NCBI taxonomy): domain Eukaryota; kingdom Metazoa; phylum Chordata; class Chondrichthyes; order Squaliformes; family Somniosidae; genus Somniosus; species Somniosus microcephalus. The sequence continues at coordinate 40,411,241 of NC_140997.1, forward strand.
CCGAGGCCGGATTCGAACCCGGGTCCCTGGCGCTGTGAGGCAACAGTGCTAACCACTATGCCACCGTGCTACATTGGGGAGACCAAATGCAGATTGGGTGACCGTTTTGTGGAACACCTCCGTTCAGTCCGTAAGGGTGACCCCGAGCTTCCGGTCGCCTGTCATTTCAATTCACCGTTCCATTCCCCCTTGGACCTCACCGTCTGCGGCCTGTGGCATTGTTCCACGGAAGCTCAGCGTAAGCTCGAGGAACAGCACCTCATCTTTCGATTAGGCACTTTACAGCCTTCCGGACTCAACATAGAGTTCAACAATTTCAGATCATAACCTCGGCCCCTATTATATTTTTATATATTTTTTATCCACACCTTTGGTGCGTGCCTTTTCTTTTTTTTCTCTTCTCTCCCACATGGTAGCTGTCTCTCATTCTGCCAGCGCATTTCACACTTCATCTAGAACCATCTTTTGTCTCTTTACCTGTCCTATTACCATCTCGTCTCGTCTTGAATATCTCTTAATGTCTCTTCATCTCTCAGACCTTCCCCTTTGTTCTTTCATCCCCTCCCCCATTTCCCAACCCCCAAACTGGCCTTTTAATCTGTTTCATTTCCTGCTTTTTTCTCAGTTCTGTTTCTCTCTCCACGGATGTTGCCTGGCCTACTGAGTTTTTCCAGCGTTTTCTGTTGTTATTTCCGTTTTACACCCCGCTCGACTGCCTTTTCCATTGACTTCAACTGAGTGTAAAACGGGATGCCGATTCGCGATCGCCCATTTTACACTGCCACCCAAGAGAAAATTCACCCCCACCATATTAATCTACATCAGTCAGACATTTTCTTTTTCTTGAGAACGACTGTTGCGCAATAAACTTCATGGCAGTAGCAGTGAATATCAAAGTCATTTTGTGTCGATCTAGCAATGTGTAGCTGAAAATCATTTTACCCCGTTTTTAATATATTTGGATTGACACTGTCGAGACAATCCTTCGAGCCAGCCGCTTTGACCTGTACACTCATCTTTGAGTTCATCAAAAAATTGCCACACCCTGTTGAGAGATTGTTGTGGGGGTGGAAAAGTGGAAAGGTGAGTAGACATACACACCTACAAATTATATTACACTTAAATCACTTTCTGTCGATCTTGTTTAGCATGGCACACCCAGACATAGTAAGACCCGTCTCAACTCAGGATAAATCTCTCCAAATTAACTATTATCACTATTTATTCAGGCCGTACATATCTGCACTGTTAGTTGTCAATTTTTAACAACTAATTTCAATAGTAGTACCTCTTGACTTGTCGAACAGTTAGACATTAAAACTTTAACCAGATTATATTAAGCGTTTGGAAACAAACTTCTCTTCCTTCCTTCCTACCCCAGCAACACACACCTTCTGCAGAGGGCAGGCATGTGATCAGTGCCAATGACATTGCCAGTGTCACTGTGTACCTTGTCAATGGGAAATGTGTTGAGAGCAGCTCAGGGTAGCTTGCCTTATGATTTCCCTACCACCTGATGTGGAAATGCTGACCTCCCTCATTAGATTCTGTTAATAGCACAGATAAGGCATGGCTCAGTTGGTAGTACTCTCGCCTCTGAATCAGAAGGTCGTGGGTTCAAGTCCCACTCCAGAGACTGGTATCACATTATCTAGGCTGACATTCCAGTGCAGTGCCAAGGGAGTGCCGCACTGTCGGAAGTGCCATTGTTCAGATGAGACATTAAACCGAGGCCCTGTCTGCCCTCTCAGGTGGATGTATAAGATTCTACGGCACTATTCGAAGAAGAGCCGAGGCATTCTCACACTGTCCTGGACAATATTTATTGCACAATCAACATCACTTAAAAAAATAAAAGATGATCTGGTCATTTATTTCATTGTGGTTCATGGGAGCTTGCTGTATTCAAATTGGCTGCAGCATTTCCTACTTTACAATAGTGACTACACTTCAAAAGTATTTAATTAGCTGTGAAGCGCTTTGAAACATCCTGAGGCCGTGAAGGGTGCTATAAAAATGAAATTCTTTCTTTATAAAATTGAGTGAGCTCCATTTAAAGTACAGTCAATGAAGACCTGTGTCCTGTCACTCTGGACAGTCCATTGGTACTTTGATAACCTGCACCCGTTGTTCTGCCTCAAGGTTTATTCTCTTAGTTCACTAACAATTTCTTCAATTTCCTTTTGTGACATTAAGGAAATTGCTTTGTAAGAACTTCTGCAAGATTAAAAAGTGTTAGTTACCTGCCCGCCCTGGAATAGCCTGGAGCTGACAGATTTGCATTTTAGTCTGCTCTACTAAGCAGGCGGCAAGGATACCTGCCCAAAGCCGGCAGGGGCCTTTTTGGCATTTGCATGTCGGGTTCCAATGACGTCTTCAGGTCCCGACCACAATTTTTACGAGGAGGCTTGAGCGGAAAGGGGCAGGGCGTTTCCCGTTAGGCCTACCCAGCATGGAAGTGGATGGGGGCCAGAAGAGGGAAAAAGATAAGTTTTCATTTTTTAAAATTTCCTTCTGGAGCCAGAGGAGGAGGATCAGATTGCCTGAAGACTAAGGCCCAGCCTCACTATGAATTAGGCCTCGGGCCTCATATCCATAAAACCACAAGCTGCGGGCGCCAATCGGGTGTCCCGATGTAGCTGGCCGGTCGGGGCCTTCGCAAAGTCAGCTGCCCGCAGGTAACCCCAGGGAGGGATGGAGGCGAATGGGTTGAGGGCGAGCACGGGCCAACAGAGGACCCTTTAAGGACTGCTGGTTAGGTCGTGGCAGACCTGGAAATACTGACCGATCACGCTCAGCGCACTCTCTGCCCAGTTTGTGCTGAATTTGGCAGCGGGGATGCTAAAACTGGTGTTCGGCCCCTGATTAGTATATTTAATGGGCCTAACAATTTTAGGCGGGAACCCTGGGCACTCAGAAATTGGTAGCCGGCACACTTCCGGAGGAAAATTGGTCTCCCGAATATAGAATCATACAACACAGAAGGGGACTGACATGAATCAGTCATTCATGAAAGAAAGACTTATGAAATAATACTGAGCGGCCTGCGGGTGGCGCTGTCCAGGGAGAGTATAAATACTTGGGCACGGGCCCAGCTTGCGCAGGACATTCTTAACAGGAACTAGTGAAGGACACAACTAGACCTCCATGTAGTAAAACAGTTGATTAAAGCTTTGTTTACCGCTTAGACCAAGTGCCTAGTAGTTTTCTTACGTCAGGGACCATTTGGCCCATCGTGCCTGTGCCAACTATTTCAAAGAGCTATCCAATTAGTCCCTCTCCCCTGCTCTTTCCCCATAGCCTGCAAATTGTTCCCCTTCAAGTATTTATCCAATTCCCTTTGAAAGTTATTATTGGATCTGCTTCCACTGCCCATTCGAGCAGTGCATTCCAGATCACACCAACTCGCTGTGTAAAAAAATTCTCCTCATCGCCACCCTGGTTCCTTTCTCATGTTGTGCCCAAAAAGCGGGAGAGACAGGTACCGATTTCTCCCTCAGTATCTCTCTGTCTTGCCATCTGGTGATCTCCCAATAGTTTCCAATGATAATCATGAGAGTAAAAGCTTACTGTGATATCCCGAATACCAGCTTAGGTTTAGCTCCAGTCTTCAGTCTCTTGAAAAAGTACTGCATTTAAGAACATAAGAAATAGGAGCAGGAGTAGGCCAATCGGCCCCTCGAGCCTGCTCCACCATTCAATAAGATCATGGCTGATCTGATCCTAACCTCAAATCTTCTTTCACTCTCCATCCCACCCGAACCCATGTGATCTCCCGGGAGAGGCGAAAAACCAGATAAAAAACCCAATGGCCAATTTGGGAGAAAAAATCTGGGAAATTCCTCTCCGACCCATCTAGGCGATCGAAACTCTTCCAGGAGATCACTCTGTCCCTATATTTTCTACAGTACTTACCTTCTGTAAAGGCAATCGCCAACCCAGCCAGGAACATGAATAAAACCATCTCCTGAAATCTAACACAGAATTAGAACACAAGAAGTAGGAGCAGAACCAGGCTACACGGCCCCTGGGCCCGCTCCACTACCCACAGGGCCATGACCATTCCGAACCTAGACTCATGTCCAATTTCCTGCCCGCTCCCCGTAACCCTTAATTCCCTTTACTTCTAGGAAACTATCTATTTCTGTTTTAAATTTATTTAATGATGTAGCTTCCACAGCTTTCTGGGGCAGCAAATTCCACAAACCTACCACCTTCTGAGTGAAGAAGTTTCTCCTCATCTCAGTTTTGAAAGAGCAGCCCCTTTTCTAAGATTATGCCCCCTAGTTCTAGTTTCACCCATCATTGGGAACATCCTCACCGCATCCACCCGATCAAGCCCCTTCACAATCTTATATGTTTCAATAAGATCGCCTCTCATTCTTCTGAACTCCAATGAGTAGAGTCCCAATCTACTCAACCTCTCCTCATATGACCACCCCCTCATCTCCGGGATTAACCGAGTGAACCTTCTTTGTACTGACTCGAGAGCAAGTATGTCTTTTCTTAAGTATGGACACCAAAACTGTATGCAGTATTCCAGGTGCGGTCTCACCAATACCTTGTGTAACTGCAGCAATACCTCCCTGTTTTTATATTCTATCCCCCTAGCAATAAAAGCCAACATTCCATTGGCCTTCTTGATCACTTGCTGCACCTGCATACTAACTTTTTGTGTTTCGTGCACCAGGACCCCCAGATCCCTTTGTACTACAGTACTTTCCAGTTTCTTGCCATTAAGATAATAACTTGCTCTATGATTTTTCCTGCCAAAGTGCATAACCTCACACTTTCCAGTATTGTATTCCATCTGCCAAATCTCTGCCCACTTAGCCTGTCTATGTCACTTTGCAGGTTTTTTATGTCCTCCTCACTCACTACTTTCCCTCCCATCTTTGTATCATCTGCAAACTTTGATATGTTACCAGCTGGATGAAATTGTATTGACTACAATCTTCCCATTGTAAGTCATAGATCTTGTTTCCATTTGTCCTAAATGGAAAGAAAACTTTTACCCCTTTTTATGACTGCTTAAATGAACTACTCAATTTGTCACATTAACAGATATGTGGGGCAGGATTTTCATTGGGCCGTGGAGGCGGGATTGGAGGCGTGTGGGGGGTTAAAATTGCAAAATCTGGCATGCAGGCCCAACCCCGACTCCATCCCGCCTCCAAACAATTTTCATTAATTCGTGTCCAATGGTCCCGTCTCCGTCCCGCCTCCAATTAAGGCCCTTAACAAGCACTAAATTGGCTCTATAATGCCATTTTGAAAGGCCTTTGCAATTTTAACCCTTTTCCCATGTGAAACACGCCTGTTCTGAAATAGTGAAACCTGGTGGGAGCACAATTGGATTGCTGACTATCAGCTGCAGCTCAACCATTAAATAGGAGATTTGATCAGCCATCATTTGCAGGTGGCAGGACTTTGTAGTCTCAGGTCTGGGGGAACTTTTAGAAGGCATAACCACAGTTGTGGAAGTTTGTAGCCTGATGCCCATCTCCAGTGTGACCTGCTGGGAAACCCCTCTCGCCACCTTCACTGAGCGCTTCCTCAACTGAGGCATATACCAGAAGCATGGGAGCCATTTATTTCCTTCCCTTCTGGACATTAGATGAGGACAAAGACCAGCCGTGGTACCAGCAGAACCAGGAACAACAGCAGCACCAACAGCAGCAGCAACAACAGAAGCACCAAGCTGCTGCTCACCCACTTGAAGCTGCACAGGCCAGAAGGGGCCAGCGCATGGAAGCCCGTCGGCGCAGGAGATACCCCCTAAACAGGGTCTACAGACACAGGGTCAGCTACCTCAACATGTCTGAGCAGCAGTGCCAAAGGCGGCTCCGACTTTCATGAGAGGTAGTGGGTGACATCTGCACAATGCTGCAACAAGACCTGCAGCCCAGAGGACCAGGTGGACAACCCTTGCCAGTGGACGTCAAAGTCACCACCGCACTCAACTTTTTTGCCTCAGGCTCATTCCAGGGATCAGCAGCAGACATCAGCGACATCTCCCAGGTGGCCGCACACACTTGCATCACGCAGGTAACCGATGCCCTCTTTGCCATCGCGCACAATCACATCCATTTCACCAAGGATCAAGCAAGTGTCACGGCGCGTGCGGTTGGATTAGCTAATCTGGCAGGCTTTCCAAGGGTGCAGGGCGTTGTTGACTGCACACATGTGGCCCTTAGGGCACCCCATCGCAATCCAGGTATTTTTGTCAACTGCAAGGGCTTCCACTCCCTTAACGTTCAGCTGGTGTGTGACCACACGAAGGAGATTTTGCATGTTTGTGCCAAGTACCCTGGCAGTTGCCATGACTCCTTCATACTGTGCCAGTCTAGTGTGCTTCCGCTATTCAGTTTGCCAGACCAACTTAACGGATGGCTACTTGGAGACAAGGGCTATCCCCTGAAGACATGGCTAATGACGCCTTTGAGGAGAGCATCCAACGAAGCTGAGGAGAGCTACAACTCCAGCCACATGTCCATCAGAGCCATAATCGAGCAAACCATCGGTTTGCTGAAGATGCGCTTCAGATGCCTGGATAGATCAGGTAGAGCCCTGCAGTACTCAGCAGCCAGGGTCTCCAGAATCGTCATGGTTTGCTGTGCACTTCACAACATAGCACAGTGTCATGGCTTGCAGATTCCTGAGGACCAAGTGGCTCTTCACATCTCCTCCTCCTCCTCCTCCTCCTCCAAGGAGGAGGAGGAGGAGGAGAGCGAAAACGAACATCTTGCAGAGGCCCATCAACCAGCGGCAGCAGTACGCAAGAACATTGCTGCCCAGGATGCAAGGAATGCACTCATCTTGGCCAGATTTGCTTAGCCTAGCCAATCAAGCACTTTTGCCTCGCAGCTTCTTACCTGAGCATCGACAATGGCCAAGGACCAGTGGATTCCTAGCAATTTGACCAGCATACTGACAATTGCAAGTAATCCTAAGCCCTCAATGTGAAAGTCCCATTCGCGAAATGACAGACGCCACAACTATAGCAGTAGCCATCAGATTTTTTATTTACATTATTCATCTGATGGCTTTTTCACAGAAAACATCAAATTTCACCCAAGTGACTATCCTTGTGACTATTTGTGCAGTATCGTTCTCTTACACGTGCTCCTACGTGGTGCTTCCCCTGTGGCTTCAGCAGATGTGGAGGCCCCTTGCTCACTTTCCTGCTGCTCCTGTCTCGACACCTTTGGCGGGCGTCCTCTGGGGTTGCGAACCTGTGAGGGCTCGGCAACAGTCTGCTGCTCCTGCGGCTGTGCAGGGGTTGAGACGCTGATCTCAGATGGGTGTGGACTCTGGTGGGGCTCTGACCGAGGGCTCTGCAGTGGCATGGAAGTGTGAGTGCTTGGAGAGGAGCCCCCACTTCCTTGATGTCTGCCACCAACTTCCCTCTCATGGGTCAGGTCCCCCTCAGCGCTTGCAAGTGGCTTGAGAGCACCTTGCTGCACATCAGGGGGGCCATGGGGACCCGTATCTGCACTGGCAGTCCTACTCAGAAGGACTTCCATGAAGGTCTGGTTTCTCTGTTCAATAGATGACCATCGCTCCTCCAGAGATGTCATTCTATTCTGAACACTCACCATGTTTTCTGCACTCTGGCGACTTATCACCTCCATGGAGGTTGCCATCCTTTCCATGGTGATGCGTTCATGCGCCAATGACTCCACAAAGGCTCTGCTCATGTTTGCAATGGACTCCTCCATTCGCTCCACACTCGCAGCGACCCTGGAGACAAAACCTGCCAGAGACTCCTGCATCTGTTCCTGGAGTTCTAGCACCGCTGATCTTATGGATGGACCCAGAGGCAAAGGGTCGACATGCAGCTGAGCCGAGCTGGCAGAGTCCTGCGCCCTCCGACTAGGACTCTCCACTGCTGTCCCTGTCTCCACAATCTGCTGATGCTCACTTGTGAGCTGTGATACACCAGGTGACAACACTACTCTATGTCCCGAAGGTCCCACCGAGGTGTGAGTGTCTACGCTGGTGCTGGGTGCGCTGAATTCTGCTGACGCTACGCCCTCAGAGGTTGCAGCTTCCTCTGAGGAGTCTTGAGGCTCATGCTGTTCCTCCTGGCTAGTGGGGATGGGTGCTTGTGATGGTCCTGTGGGGGAGTAAAGGAAAGAGTCAGAGATGTGATGCCAAGGTTACATGCACATTGCATATTGCAGATGATCATTAGTTCATCTGTTAGAGCTTCAGAATTATTATCAGCGACTCATGCAATGTCAATGAGAGAGATGGAAAACTATTCTGTCACCAGCTCGCTGTGATGCACCCCTCTGTCCGTCCCCCACTTGTGCATCTTCCTCCACTCCTACGGTCTCCAGGACCGCCTCCTCCCAGGGGGTGAGGTGGGCTACTGAGTGTGGCCCTCCTCCTGCCCTTGCCCTTTCTCGCTTATTGTGAGCTCTCTTTTCCTGCAATGAGGGAGACAAGTGGAGGTTGAGTGAGAATGAAGGAGTGAGTGTAGAGATTCCATAGCATAGATACTTAGAAGGAGACAAAGATGGAGTGAGGTGGCAAGACCAAGGGCCCTCCCTGTGTGTTGTCAGTTATTTTCATAGCATCACAGTGATTGGGAGTGTGAGGGCTGCATAGTCGAATAGTTAGTTGAATGTGAGCATAGAGAGAGAGAGGGAATGGGTAAAGGTGCATGGATGTCAGTGTCAAGTAGGATGTGGAGGAAGAGATTGCTAAAGCTGAGTGCTGGTGAGGAAAGGCAATGGGGAGCAGATTGAGGGTGATAGGAAATTCATACTCACTTTTCCAGTGCGTAGAAGGTCATGAAATCTCTTCCTACATTGAATCCAGGTTCTGCGGGTTACTGATAATGAGTTGACCTCCTCTGCCACCTGGATCCACACAGCCTTGATCTGCTGGGGAGGCTTCTTCCTCCCTGAAGAATGGAAGAGCACCTCTTTATGTGCTCTTGCTCCCGCAACTAAAGCCTGCAAGGCAACGTCATCAAACCTCGGAGCAGCCCTAGCTCTCTGGCTAGCCATTCTTCCTCCAGGTCCCTGTAGCTTGAAAGGCCAAAAGGTTGGCAGTCTGCAGAAGAAGCAAGGCTTGTTGCAGACCTTGAATACAGCAGCAATGATGACATCATTGGAGGCGACTTTCAGACTGGAAAAACTCATTTGCCATGGGTTCCCACACGTTGGAACTCAATTGGCCAATTAAGTTAATCTCCCACATCGATTTAGATTCGGGTGGATAACACGAAATGCGGATTACACGACCCCAACCCGCCCCTGCATTAAAATCCAGCCCGTGGTCTCCCAAAGCACACTTCTGTTGTTCTTTCTCTTATTGCAAAGAGTTTTATATATTTAACATTTATGATTACAAACTTTTTGTACCAGTATTGATGCCCAAACATGTCATTTGAAACCTGTTGTTTTCAGCAGACTTTCATTCCATTACTATTAATCATGGATGCCCTCTGGTTAGTTTATCTAAAGTCTACCTTTAGCACTGGAGATTATAGGGATTTTCTTTCTCAAAAACCTGTCTGACTGATCAAGGAAAATAAATCCAGGTTCCAAAGACAAAAGGAGCCATTATATCATTGAAGTTAGTAAAAGGTGTTGGTTCAGGGTTCAAGAAGAGGTTTCATTAGCTCTTTCTACAGAACCTACGGAGATTCAGATAGAGAAGGAAAAGAGTAGAAGTCAAAGACAGAATGGTTGAGTGAGTGGGAGGACAACACAATGACAACAATGTCATAGAATCATACAACACAGAAGGAGGCCATTTGGCCCATCATGCTTGTGCTGGCTTTTTGGTAGAGCTATCCAACTAGTCCCACTAACCCCGTTCTTTCCCCATAGCCCGGCAAATTTTTTTCCCCTAAACAATAATATATCACTTTTATCTCACTAGACAGACCTGTACTCGGGAGCCTTGTTTGTGCAAGTGTGCCTTGGATGGAACCTCTACCTCTCGACGGTTCTGATGCTGGTCGTCACAGCTCTCTACACCATAGCAGGTAATAAGCCGTTGGACTGTCAACGTAGATCTGCTACAAATCTGAAATATATATTTTTTAAATTGCTGGAAATGCACAGCAGGTCAGTCTGCAATTGTAATGATAACGTTTCGCGTGTAATACAGAAATGGGAGGGCCCAGAATTTTGTCGGAGCTGTTCCCGTTCCGCTGCCGTAACTTTGCCAGAAATCCCTAGGTTTCCTCCATACTTCTGGCAAAAATGTGATCGCCAAGCAGGAGCAGGTGCGAGGAAGTTGGTCTTGCACCTGAAACATTAACCTGTCTTTACTCTTTACAAATTAGGGTTTCCAACCCTCCAGGTTTGCACCGGAGTCTCCAGGAATTGAAGACTAATCTCCAAGACACTGCTGCCAGCAGCCCAGGGAGTAAAATCAGAGGGGCCTTAAAGAAATATTTTGAACACATTTGTCTATTAGTAATAAAAATATTGGACATGGGGAGGAAAAAACGGTTGTTTGACTGATGGTCAAGAATCATCCAATCGGGTAATGAAGAGTCTTTTTGCTTTCCAATTGGCCGTGGGAAGGCGATGCGCCGCGAGGGTGACGTGTCGGGCGACCAATGGCGGGAGTGTGGGGGTGGGGTGGCTGGAGGCAGGAGATCATGTGATGACACCTCCAGGAATATGTCCAACCAGAGTTGGCAACCCCATGGCAGGTGTGGGGAAGTTGCTCTTGCAACCAAAACATGAACCCGTCTTTACGCTTTACAAGTGCTGACCTGTATTTGGAGACTGTAAGCCTATACTGCGAATGATTCAAACTAGCACTACTGATGTATGTCAGTCCATTCTAAAGCTGTTGTTGATTTCATCCATATTAATTTCTCCTGCTCACAAATGTTGTATTCTGTTATAACCCAGTTATAGCTTTACAAGATAGATACAAGTCTCCAAAGTGGGTTATTTCATTGCAATAGTAATTACTTGTCTATTTGGTGTCTAATTACAGAGGTAGATTTCTCAAGCAATCTTACAGTCCGTGTTATGATGAATAGAAAAGAATACTTACTCCTTTAGTTTAAAATGTTGAACTAAATAACTGACTCCAATCTTTCATCTGAGTCTATTGTTGACATTGTATTCTTTGCCAAATCCATTGTGTGTGTGTCTAAGAGCCCTGGTGTGATTGTCCTCTATTTTAATTCGTTTGAAATTAGTGGAGAAGTGTTTGATTTTTTTTTTGTGTTAATAGCTGTTGTACATTTTGGTTGGTGGTAAAGTACACATGACTGTCCATTGTCCCAGAAGATCTGTTACAGGCATTTTGGCAGCACCAAGATAGGAAAGTACTTCATGGGAATGTGGAGTGAATGGGTGGAGCTGAACTCCTAGTCAGGTAGGGCTGTCAGGGGATACTGGATATTGGATACTGATAAATTCCAGGTGATGCCACCTTTAGCCGCCTGCCCTAATATCTCCTCCTTTGGCTCGGTGTCAGTTTTTGTCCGATTATGCTCCTGTGAAGCGACTTGGGATATGTTACGATTTGTGTCTCAGCTGTGACTCAGTGGGTAGCACACTCGCCTCTGAGTCAGAGGGTTGTAGGTTCACAGTCACATAAAGCTAGGCTGACACTCCAGTGCATTGCTGAGGGAGTGCTGCACTGTCGGAGGTGCCGTCTTTCAGATGAGACCTTAAATAAGACCCCGTCTGCTCTCTCAGGTGGATGTAAAAGATCCCATGGCGCTATTTCGAAGAAGAACAGGGGAGTTATCCTCGGTGTCCTGGCCAATATTTATCCCTCAATCAACATCATAAAAACAGATTATCTGGTCATTATCACATTGCTGTTTGTGGGAGCATGCTGTGCACAAATTGGCTATCGTGTTTCCCACATTACACTCCAAAAAGTACTTCATTGGCTGTAAAGCCCTTTGAGTCATCCGGTGGTCATGAAAGGCGTTATATAAATGCAAGTCTTTTTTTTTAAAACGCCATATAAATGCAAGTTGTTGTTGTTGATGATGATGTTGGAACATAGGAACAGGAGTAGGCCATTCAGCCCGTGGAGCTTGTTCCTCCATTCAATTAGATCATGGCTTATCTATATCGTAAATCTATCTATCCACCTTAGTTCTGTAACCCTTAATGTCCTTGCCTAAATTTCTGTTTTTTAAATTTTCAGTTGACCCCCAGTGTCAACAGCTTTTTAGGGGAGAGAATTCAAGATTTCCACTACCCTTTGGGTGAAGAAATGTTTCCTGACATCACCCCTGAACGGCCTAGCTCTAAGTTTAAGGTTATGCCTCCTTGTTCTGGACTCCTCCACCAAAGGAAAGGCTTTAAACTAGTAAGATGGGGGGAGGGATCTACAAGAAACATAACCAGCCTAAATATAAACAAAACAGGAAAAGATAGCAAAGGAAAGAATAAAGTAAGGGAGGACATTCATGGCAAGGGAATAAATAGAGCTATAGAACAGAAGTCTAAAAAAGATGGTTAAACGTGAGGTGAGAGGAAATCCTATTAAAAATGAGTTAAACTGTCTGTACAGCAATGCACACAGTGTCTGTAATAAAACAGGGGCACTGGAGGCAATCATACGTTGTGAGGAAACAGACATAGTAGGATTACTGAGACATGGCTACAGAAAAATCAGGACTGGGAATTAAACACTACAGGGCATAACATGTTTAGAAAAAATAGGGAGAGAAAAAGGGGAGGTGGAGTAGCTGTACTTATTAGAGATAACATAATGGCAGTAGAGAAAAGTGACATAGATATCAGCAAGACAAAAATAGAATCCATATGGATAGAGATAAAAGATAATAAAGGATCAATCACACTAATAGGCATAGTCTGCAGACCACCTAATAGTGGAAGGGAGGTGAAGGAAGAAATATGCAGACAAATTAGGGAAATTAGTAAAAAACATAGAACAATAATCATGGGAGATTTCAACTATCCTGATATTAATTGGACAAAAGAGATAGGTAAAGGGGATAAAGGAATGGAGTCCTTACAATGTGTACAGGACTCCTTTCTGACCCAATATGTAAAAAGCCCAACAAGGGACGATTCGATATTGGATCTAGTAATGGGAAATGAACCAGAGCAGATACGAGAAGTAAAAGTAGGGGAACATATAGGCAGTAGTGACCATAATATAATACGCTTTAAGATGATCATTGAGAAGGACATAAGTATGATGAAAACCAGGTTAATGGATTGGAGAAAAGCTGATTTTGAGGGGCTGAGAATAGAACTTGGGAAAAAGAAATGGGCAACAATATTGGTAAATAACTATGTTGAACGGCAATGAGAAACATTTAAAACGGTGTTCAACAGAGTGCAGGAAAAATATATTCCGCTTAAAGGAAAGAACAAACTAAACAATAATGAGACTCCATGGATGAGGGTAAGGAAAGAGGCTTCCATTAGGTACATAGACAGCAGGGGAGTGCATGATAAGAGAGAATACGAAAAGGTTAGGAGAGAAGTCAAAAAAACAATTAGGGAGACAAAGAGGAACTATGAAATTAAATTATCAAGGAACATAAAACAAAATAGTAAAATATTTTATAGGCACATCAATAAGAAAAGGAAGGTTAGGCTGGGTATAGGGCCATTAAGGGATAGTTAGGATAATACCACTGGTAACGATAGAGAGATGACAGAAATATTAAATAATTATATTGCTTCAGTATTTACCAGGGAGATAGAACAGGTGGACATGACATTGGAAGATGAGATTAGTAATGAGATAAGCACATTTAAAATAAAAAAGGGGATATATTAAATAAATTAATCAAACTCAAAAAGGATAAAACCTCTGGTCCGGATGGATTGCATGAATGCATTTTAAAAGAATCTAGGGAAAAGGTAGCAGAGGCATCACTACGCATATTTAATAATTCATTAGAAAAAGATGTAGTGCCAGAGGACTGGCGGATAGCTAACTTAATACCGATATTTAAGAAGGGGGATAGAACATGTCTAGGGAATTATAGACCAGTCAGCTTAACATTGGTGGTAGGAAAAATAATGGAATCCCTACTAAAGGAGAAAATAGAAGAACATCTAGAAACCAAAAATATAATAATGAATAGTCAGCATGGATTTCAAAAGGGAAAGCCTTACTTGACAAACCTTACTGAATTTTTTGCAGAGGTAACAGAGAGTAGACAAGAGTAATGCAGCAGATGTAATTTATCTGGATTTTCAAAAGGCCTTCGATAAGGTACCTCATAATAGACTGATGAATAAGGTCAGAGAATGCGGAGTCAGGGGACAAGTAGCAGAATGGATTGCTGGCTGGCTTCAGGACAGAAAGCAGAGAGTGGGGTAAAGGGTAGCTATTCACGGTGGTAGTAGGTGAGTAGTGATGTTCCACAAGGATCAGTGCTGGGACCACTGCTGTTCACAATTTATATTAACGATTTAGACTTAGGAATCAAAAACACAATTTCTAAATTTGCGGATTACACCAAACTGGGGGGGCGGGGGAATAGTCAATACTGAGGAGGACTGCAATAAGTTACAGGAGGACATTAATAAACACTAATAAACTTGCAGAATGGGCATATAATTGGCAAATAAAGTTCAACACAGATAAATGTGAGGTATTACATTTTGGTAGGAAGAATAGGGAGGTTACTTATCACTTGGAGGATGCGAGTCTAGGTGGGGTAGAGGAATAAAGGGATCTAGGAGTACAAATACACAAATCACTAAAAGTTGTGACACAGGTTAGCAAGGCCATTAAAAAACCAAACCAAGCACTAGGGTTTATTTCTTGAGGGATAGAATTGAAAAGTAGGGAAGTTATGCTAAACCTGTATCAAACCTTGGTTAGACCACACTTAGAGTACTGCATACAGTTCTGATCACCATGTTATAAAAAGGATACAGAGGCACTGGCAAGGGTGCAGAGAAGATTTACAAGGATGATACCAGAAATGCGAGGGTATACATATCAGGAAAGGATGAACAGGCTGGATCTCTTTATTCTTGAAAAAAGGCTGAGGGGTGACCTAATAGAAGTCTTTAAAATTATGAACATAATAAAATAATAAGAAATAGGAGCAGGAAGCACTGAGTGCGAGTCAGCAGAGAGTGCTGTGAGTTTGGGTAAGTGTGAGAGTTCTTTAATTGTTATTTCTCTTTAAATCATTCTTGATAAGATTACTTAAGCAGTTTAAGTAAAGGGGAAAAGTTAAATATTTGGGATTCTGTTGGTTTAAGAAGAGTAAAACAAGGTTAAACTGCAGTAGGAGTAAATTGGCACAGCAGGCAGTGGAAACCAGTTTTCTAACCAATCAGCAGGGGTGACTCATTTGGCTGTAAACAAACAAACAGTATAAAAAGACCAGTGCTAGTGTGAGCAAGCACTGAGTGCGAGTCAGCAGAGAGTGCTGTGAGTTTGGGTAAGAGTGAGTTAGGGTAAATGGGGTGTTAGGTGCTCTTTTCAAACTTTAACTCTGTGGGTTGTAGTTAATAAGGCCTTTCTGGTGCAGAGTGACTGTTGGTAAACCATTTAACTGGTGTAATTAGAGAGATTGATTTAATTTAAATCCAATTAATTAAAGGGGATACTAGCATCTAAAATCGGGCAGAGGGTGTCCATAACTAACAATAAAAAATTTAATTAATTACATAGAATGGAGCAGGTGATGTGTTACTGTTGCGAGATGTGGGAGCTGGTGGACCCCATTGAGGCTCACGGTGATTACGTCTGTGACAAGTGTCTGCTGCTACAGGAACTCCAGCTCCGTGTTGATGAGCTGGAGTCTGAGCTTCAGACACTGCGACACATCAGGGAGGGGGAGAAGTACCTGGACTCTGTGTTTCAGGAGGTGGTCACACCTATGAAGTTAATTAATTCAGATGTAGCCCATGGTCAGGGACAGGACGGTGTGACTACGAGTGAGGCAGGTACGGGGATCCAGGAGGTAGTGTTGGAGGAGCCACAGCCCTTGCTCTTGTCCAACAGGTTTGAGGTTCTTACTCCCTGTGGGGACAGGAGCAGGGACTGCAGGGAGGAGGAGCAACCTCGCCACAGCACCGTGGAACGGGGGGCCATTCAAGAGGGGGGAGTAAATAGAAATGTTGTAGTGGTAGGGGATAGTATTATTAGGGGGATAGATAGAGTTCTCTGCAGCCGAGAGCGAGAGTCCCGAAGGCTGTGTTGCCTACCCGGTGCCAGGGTTAAGGACATCTCCTCTGGGCTGGAAAGAAACTTGCAGTGGGAGGGGGTGGATCCAGTTGTCGTGGTCCATGTTGGTACAAACGACATAGATAGGACTAGGAAGCCGGTTCTGTTAAAGGAGTATGAGCAGCTAGGGGTCAAATTAAAAAACAGAACCTCAAGGGTAATGATTATTACCTGAGCCACGAGCGAATTTGGCTAGGACAAATAAAATTAGAGAGTTAAATGCGTGGCTCAAAGACTGGTGTGGGAGAAATGGGTTTTGCTTCCTGGGACACTGGCACCAGTACTGGGGCAGGAGGGAGCTGTTCCGTTGGGACGGGCTTCACTTGGCCAGTGCTGGGACTAGAGTCCTGGTGGATCATATAACTAGGGCTGTAGAGAGGGCTTTAAACTAACTAGTGGGGGGGAGGTTCCTAGAGAGCAAATAATAAAAATGACAACAGAGAAGGTCATAGACTTAGGTAGCAGTGGGGAAATTAAAAACCAGAGTGTGTCAGGAAGGGGCAGAAGGTATGGAGTAAAAGGTAAAGTAATAAAAAGGGCAAAAGCAGGAACTAAGTGTCACAAAACATATTTGAAAGTTCTCTATCTGAATGCATGTAGCATTTGTAACAAAATAGATGAGTTAATGGCACAAATAGCTACATATGTGTATGATCTTGTGGCCATTACAGAAACATGGCTGCAGGGTGACAATGCCTGGGAATTAAACATACCAGGTTATTTAACGATCAGGAAGGACAGGCAGGAAGGAAGGGGAGGTGGGGTGGCTATGTTAATAAAGGAAGGAATCACTAATACAGAGAAATGATATTGGGTCAAAAGATCAGGATAATGAAACAGTTTGGGTGGAGATAAGGAATAATAAGGGGAAAAAAACACTAGTGGGCGTAGCCTATAGGCCTCCGAACAGCTGCAACTCTGTTGGACGGAGTATCAATCAGGAAATAGTTGAGGCTTGTAATAAGGGAACATCTATAATTATGGGGGATTTTAACTATCATATTAATTGGACAAATCAAATTGGGCAGGGCTGCCTTGAGGATGAGTTCATTGAGTGTATTAGTGATGGGTTTCTTGAGCAGTATGTAACTGAACCGACCAGGGGGCAAGCAACCTTAGATCTGGTCCTGTGTAACGAGACAGGATTAATTAAAAATGTTCGAGTAAAGGATCCCCTTGGAATGAGTGACCATAACATGGTTGAATTCCATATTCAGTTAGAGGGTGAGGAGGCTGTATCTCAAACAAGCGTGCTAAGCTTGAATAAAGGAGACTATGAAGGTATGAGAGCGGAATTGAGTAAAGTGGATTGGGAAAATAGGTTAAAGGATAAGACGATACATGATCAGTGGTGTACATTTAAGGAGTTATTTTACAAATTCCAAAAAAAGTATATTCCACTGAGAAAAAAAGGGTGTAAACGAAAAGACAGCCATCCGTGGCTAAGTAAAGAAATTAAGGATAGTATTCGACTAAAAACAAGGGCATATAAGGTAGCCAAATCTAGTGGGAGGATAGAGGATTGGGAAAACTTTAAAAGACAGCAAAAAATAACAAAAAGATTGATTAAGAAAGGGAAGATAGATTATGAAAGTAAATTAGCAAAAAATATAAAGACAGATAGTAAGAGTTTTTATAGTTATATAAAAAGAAAAAGGGTGGCTAAAGTAAATGTTGGTCCCTTAGAGGATGAGACCGGGAAATTAATGGTGGGAAATATGGAGTTGGCAAAAACACTGAATGAATATTTTGTATCAGTCTTTACAGTAGAGGACACTAAGAATATCCGAACACTGGACAAACAGGGGGCTATAGGGGGGGAGGAGCTAAACACGATCAAAATCACTAAGGAAGTGGTACTCGGTAAAATAATGGGACTCAAGGCGGATAAATCACCTGGACCTGATGGCTTACATCCTAGGGTCTTGAGGGAAGTGGCGGTAGGGATTGTGGATGCATTAGTAATAATTTTCCAAAACTCCCTCGACTCAGCAAAGGTCCCGGCAGACTGGAAAACTGCTAATGTAACACCCTTATTTAAAAAGGGCAGTAGACAGAAGGCTGGAAACTATAGACCGGTTAGCCTAACATCTGTGGTAGGTAAAATTTTGGAGTCCATTATTAAGGAGACAGTAACAGGACATTTGGATAATCATAATTTAATAGGACAAAGTCAGCATGGTTTTATGAAGGGGAAGTCATGTTTGACAAATTTGCTGGAGTTCTTTGAGGAAGTAACATATAGGGTGGATAAAGGGGAACCAGTGGACGTAGTGTATTTAGACTTCCAAAAGGCATTTGACAAGGTGCCACACAAAAGATTATTGCTTAAGATAAAAAATCACGGGATTGGGGGTAATATTCTGGCATGGATAGAGGATTGGCTATCTAACAGAAGGCAGAGAGTTGGGATAAATGGTTCATTCTCAGACTGGCAATTAGTAACTAGTGGTGTTCCGCAGTGGTCAGTGCTGGGTCCCCAACTCTTTACAATCTATATTAACGATTTGGAGGAGGGGACCGAGTGTAACATATCAACGTTTGCAGATGATACTAAGATGGGAGGGAAAGTAGTGAGTGAGGAGGACATAAAAAACCTGCAAGGGGACATAGACAGGCTAAGTAAGTGGGCAGAGATTTGGCAGATGGAATACAATACTGGAAAGTGTGAGGTTATGCACTTTGGCAGGAAAAATCGTAGAGCAAGTTATTATCTTAATGGCAAGAAACTGGAAAGTACTGAGGTACAAAGGGATCTGGGGGTCCTGGTGCACGAAACTCAAAAGGTTAGTATGCAGGTGCAGCAAGTGATTAAGAAGGCCAATGGAATGTTGGCTTTCATTGCTAGGGGGATAGAATATAAAAATAGGGAGGTATTGCTTCAGTTGTACAAGGTATTGGTGAGACCGCACCTGGAATACTGCATACAGTTTTGGTGTCCATACTTAAGAAAAGACATACTTGCTCTCGAGTCAGTACAAAGAAGGTTCACTCGGTTAATCCCGGGGATGAGGGAATGGACATATGAGGAGAGGTTGAGTAGATTGGGACTCTATTCATTGGAGTTCAGAAGAATGAGAGGTGATCTTATTGAAACATATAAGATTGTGAAGGGGTTGGATTGGGTGGATGCGGGGAGGATGTTCCCGATGATGGGTGAAACTAGAACTAGGGGGCATAGTCTTAGAATAAGGGGCTGCTCTTTCAAAACTGAGATGAGGAGGAACTACTTCACCCAGATGGTGGTAGGTCCATGGAATATGCTGCCCCAAAAAGCTGCAGAAGCTACATCATTACATAAATTTAAAACAGAAATAGACAGTTTCCTAGAAGTAAAGGGAATTAAGGGTTACGGGGAGCGGGCAGGAATTTGGACACGAGTCTAGGTTCGGATCGGACATGGCCCTGTGGGTAGCGGAGCGGGCCCAGGGGCCGTGTAGCCTGACCCTGCTCCTATTTCGTGTGTCTAATTCTGTTAGATTCAGGAGATGGTTCTGTGATAGTAGATTGGCGGTTAGGATCAGATCAGCCATGATCTTATTGAATGGCGGAGCAGGCTCGAGGGGCTGATTGGCCTACTTCTGCTCCTATTTCTTATGTTCTTATGAATAGGCCACATGGCCCCTCGAGCCTGCTCCGTCATTCAATAAGATTATGGCTGATCTAGGGCTCAAAGCCACTTCCCTGCCTGCTCCCCATAACCCTTCACTCCCTTATCTTGCAAAAATTTGTCTATCTCCACTTTAAATGTATATAATGACCCAGCCTCCACAGCTCTCTGGGGCAGAGAATTCCATAAATTTACGACCCTCTGAAAGAAGTTGTTCCTCCTCATCTCGGTTCTAAAAGGGCGACCCTTTATTCTGAGACTGTGCCCCCGAGTTCTAGATTTCCCCACGAGGGGAAACATCCTCTCTGCATCTACCCTGTCGAGCCCCCTCAGTATCTTATATGTTTCAATAAGATCACCTCTCATTCTTCTAAATTCCAATGAGTTTAGGCCCAGCCTGCTCAACCTTTCCTCATAAGTCAAACCCCTCATCTCTGGAATTAACCTAGTGAATCGTCTCTGAACTGCCTCCAATGCAAGTATATCCTTCCTTAAATAAGGAGACCAAAACTGTACGCAGTACTCAAGGTGTGGTCTCACCAATACCTTGTACAGTTTTAGCAGGACTTCTCTGCTTTTATACTCCAACCCACTTGAAATAAAGGCCAACATTCCATTTGTCTTTTTGATTACTTGCTGCACCTGCATGCTAACTTTTTGTGTTTCATGCACAAGAACCCCCAGGTCCCTCTGACCTGTAGCATTTTGTAATCTCTCTCCATTTAAATAATAGTTTGCTTTTTTATTTTTCCTGCCAAAGTGGATAACCTTGCACTTTCCCACATTATACTCCATCTGCCAAATGTTTGCCCAATTTTGATAGAGTGGATACAGAGGGAATGTTTCCACTTGTGGGGAAGAGCATAACTAGAGGCCATCAATATAAAATGGTCACCAAGAAATCCAATAGGGAATTCAGAAGAAACTTCTTTACCCAAAGAGTGGTGAGAATGTGGAGCTCGCGACCACAGGGAGTGGTTGAAGCGAATAGTATTGATGCATTTAAGGGGAGGCTAGATAAGCATATGAGGGAGAAGGGAATAGAGGGTTATGCTGATAGATTTAGATGAGGAAAGATGGGAGGAGGCTCGTGTGGAGCATAAACACCGGCATAGACTGGTTGGGCCGAATGGCCTGTTTCTGTGCCGTATACCCTATGTAATCATATGAAATAGTTTCCCTCTATCTACCCTATTAGATCCTTGCTGTGTTCATATTTTAGGAGCCAGGATTCCTGTGGAATATTGGAATTTCCTTTAAAAATGGGAGAACTGTAAACATGAGCTCTCAGTAATTTTGCATTTTTAATGTACAGTTAGCAGGGTTGTCTAATGATTTGTTCTTGACTTATGATAAAAACTTGACAAAAATACCCAGTAATTTGAGCAACAAAAATTTTCCAAACTCCAGTAAATGATGGAATTGACTTCTGAATCCATGCTATTGACAGCACTTTGTGACCTGTGCCCATTATCCAAATCCCCAACCATTATACATTCAGGAATTAAATACAATTGGTGTTAAATTCACTCCTGGCCAACTGGTTTTTCATTATTTGAATTTACTTGTTAGCGAAAATGGATAAATCTTAATGGGGCAGAAAACTAAATTATTTAGAAAAAAAATTTGAATCTATTTTTATAAAAAAGCTTGAATATATTTCCATGGTTTAGACTTGACTGTATAAATGAACAATTAATATTTTAGAATGGACAATTATTAGAATATAGCTATAAACCATAAAGCTATGCACTGAAGAAATTTGTCCTCATTTCTTAATACCAACATGCCTTTACAGGCAAGATATATTCTGGTTTGACATGGTTGTGTGAGTGTATATGCAAATAATGATTAATCATGTGCCATGTGGCAAATTGGCACACCTATGTTATTTTGGTACGATCGCAAAATACTGCAGATGTTGGAAATCCGAAATAACAACAGAAAATGCTGGAAAAACTCAGCAAGTCAGGCAACATCCGTGGAGAGAAATTTGAGTTGACGTTTCGGGTTTGACCCTTCTTCAAACCCGAAACGTCAACTCAAATTTCTCTCCACGGATGTTGCCTGACTTGCTGAGTTTTTCCAGCATTTTCTGTTGTTATTTATGTTATTTTGGATGTGTACTAGGACATCTTTGCATCACAATAGTACTAGGTAAATAAAGAAAAGCAAGAACTTGCATTTATGTAGCACCGTTCATGACCTCAGTCTCCAAGCACTTTACAGCCAATGAAATATTTTTGAAATGTAGTCACTGTTGTACTGTAGGAAATGCTGTGACCAGTTTTCCACACAGCAAGGTCCCACAAACAGCAATGATATAAAAGACCAGATAATCTGTTTTCTTAGGTGTTAGTTGAGGGATAAATGTTGGCTAAAATATTGGGAATCTCCCCTGCTCTTCTAGATCTTTTAGGTCCACCCAAGAAGGCAGACAGGTCCTCAATTTAATCTCTCATCTGAAAAACAGCACCTCCGACAGTGCAGCACTCACTCAGCTCCGCTCTGAAATGTCAGCCTAGGCTATATGCTCAAGTCTTTAAAGTGGGGCTTGAACCCACAACCTTCTGACTCTGAGGCGAGAGTGCTACCCACTGAGTCACGGCTGATGCATAATCAGTTGTTTGGTGACATTTTTGTTAAAGATTTCATCGTTTTTTTCTCTTTTTGTATTTAATATTTTAACCAATTACAAAACGGTAAATTTGAAATGCACTAATTCTGTCCTCTCCCATCTTACCCCACTCCCCCTAAAAATTGGTGTTTAAATTGGGACTAAAAGCTGACCACAAATCCTGTGACTATCAAGAACTAATCATCAGACTACAGGGTGGCTCAATGGAGACTACAGGATGACTCAATGGATCCACTCATTTACATATGACCACATTTCTAAACATGCCCCTTATCAGCCTAGATGCAGACCGGCTCCTTGCATTCCTTAAGAACATAGACTAAACATTCTAGACTGTTTAGACTCAATGAAGGTAACAGAAGCAGTGAATATTTTCCTCACTGAAGATGTGCGAGGGAGGGTGACTGCTGAACTTTAGGGACAGAATTTTCACAAGCTCTGAGCTACTGGTGGGGCTCGCAGAGGACTTGCTGGGTGCTTTGCTTGAAATTTGCCCTCCATTTCATGCTGAGGTCGAGTTTGGTGGTCTTAAATAATTAGGCCAGCTCCAACTTGGCGGGAGGATAATACATTGGGGTTGAAATTAGTATGTGTTGCGCCTGTTTTTGGGGTGTAACGTGGGCACATAGCTTAACAATTTAGCAGTGGGACGGCCTGCGTCCAATCTGCATATGCCTTGGCCCTACAGCTAAATTACTGGGGACAAAATGTTTGGCATCTCAATCAGATGTCTAAGACAGACGATATTTGTTAATTCAGGGCCTAACGCCTGTTGAAGGAACCCTTGAGAAATTAGTTCTCGGGATTCTTCAGTGGCCCCCGCGCTTAAATTGGGACTAAGAGCTGACTAAAGAGTAAGTATTTTTCGTTTTTAGTTCTATTTTTATACACTATATGTGACCAGTCCCACACAAACTTGGTTGACTCTTAACTGCCCTCTGAAGTGGCCCAGCAAGCTACTCAGTTGTATCAAAAACTGCTGCCAGCGGTTCAAGAAGAAGGCTTACCACTGCCACCACCTTCTCAGGTCTACTAGGGATGGGCAATAAATGCCGCACTTGCCAGTGACGTCTGCATCCCGAGAATGAATTTAGAAAACCCTTGGCCTGTGTTGTGTATGTCCCTTTAAGGGAATAACTGGTCTCAGACTGCAGTACCGACAGTGACCATCCCTGTATAAAAGGCCCTGGCAGGCTTCTGTAGTTTCAGTTTCCAGATTGTCTCCATTCAGTAAAGACTTGTTAAACCAACTCCTGCATTCTGTGTCTCCATTAACACACGGATTTAATACTGGCGACGAGTAAGAAACGAACTTACCTGCAACTCGGCAGCACCTCAGACGACGTTATTGAAGGTCGAAGCCAGAAAAGAAAAAAAAAATAATCCAAAGAAACTCGAGAAATGGGCGTCGACCGTGGGCAACCGCCCTCCAAATCATCGGATTGAAAACTTGCAGGGGAGACTGTCAAGAGCCAGGCTTGGTTCCCCAGTCTGTGGTTTCCCAGCTAATCGGGCTGGTGGCAGGTAGTGCACTGATCCTTCCTGGGCTGTGGCGGGCTAGAGCTCGTTCGGGCGGCTCTGCAACGGGGCCGGGCAGCGAGTCGGGAAGCAAAGAGAGAGAGAGAGGGTGGAGCACACGACGCGGCCGGTGCTTCGCAGCCGGGCAGCGTTCAGACCTAAGAAGAGGGAGGGAAGTGTCCCAGAGGATCCGCTCCACGACGGGAACGGTTAAAAATAAAAATACCGCGGAGAGCGGCGTTGACAGCAGCGGCAGCGGCGGGAAAGCGCGGGAGGCGCCATCTTAACTCGGCGGGGAAGAAGGTAAAGCACGGGAGGCGCCATTTTGATCCATCGGGGACGAAGGAAAAGCTCGGGAGATGCCATCTTAGATTTTCAAGATGCCAAAGACTGGCGATATCACTGCCTTCGATAATGCAATAGAAGACTGGACCACGTATGTGGAAAGAGTCGAGGAATATTGCGAGGCAAATGAAATAGCCGAGGGGAAAAAGGCATCGGTATTGCTAAATTTAATGGGCGCAAGAACGTACGGCCTATTGCGGGACCTGATTACTCCAGCCAAACCGAAGGCGAAGAGTTTTAACGAAGTTGTTGCTATCCTACAGGAACACCTAAATCCTACATCGCTGCTGATAGCAGAAAGATTTAAATTCCACAGGAGAAATCAGCATAAAAATGAGCGCAATGCTGATTACCTTACGGAACTACGCAAGCTATCAAAGCACTGCCAGTTCGGAGCAGGACTGGCAGATACCTTACGGGACAAATTTGTCTGTGGACTCCTGAGTGAAGGAACCCAGAAGAGGTTACTCTCAGAGAAAGAGCTGACGCTAGATAAGGCTTTCAGCGTGGCAGTATCATACGAAGCAGCAGCAAGGGGAGCTGCGGAAATACAACAAAAGCCACAGGAATACGGCACCCACGAAATGACATGGGGATTTGCAAAATGTTATCGCTGCGGCAGAACAAACCATGACCAGAAGGACTGCTGGTCCAAGGACAAAATATGCAGGCAATGCGAAAAGATGGGACACATTGCACGAGTTTGCAGGTCTGAGAAGAAGACCAACGACAATAAAAAGGCTACTAAGGAACCGTACAGGAAAGTACAAAAGATGATGGACAGTAGTTCCGAAGACCAGATGAGCGATAGTGAATCCGGGAACAAGAGGCTAAGCTGTCTCAAACTTCACAATGTAATCGCAAAAGAGGATCACCGAACCATTTGGGTCACCCTCACGATAACAGGGTCTCAAGTCAAAATGGGATTGGATACAGGATCAGCTCTAACCGTCATGAATCGACGAGACTACGAGCTGCTATTCTCACACATACCCTTGAGAGAGACATCCATTGTCTTGAGGACGTATACGGGGCAAAAAGTATACCCCAGAGGAAAAATAAGGGTGCCTGTCGAATACAACGGCAAGAAAATACAGAAATTGTATCTCTACGTTCTGCAAGATGGTGGACCACCGTTATTGGGACGTGAATGGATCAGAAAGATAAGTTTAGACTGGCACTCCATTCAGGCACTGACGGTGGCTGGTAAAAAGGATGACGACGTCACTCCTGGATGATTGTCAACAATCTTAGCTGACGTCAAAGAGGTATTTCAACAAGAACTGGGCACTCTTAAAGGCGTAACCGCCTCGACAAAAATAGAGGAGAATGCAATTCCCAAGTTTTTCAAAGCAAGACCGGTACCATATGCAATTCGCCCAGCCGTCGAGGCAGAGCTGGAGAATCTGGAGAATGCAGGCGTGTTATCTAAGGTAGACTGGAGCGAGTGGGCGACACCCATCGTTCCTGTCATGAAGAAAACGTTAAACAATAAGTCTGAGGAGCCAAGGAAGGTTCGCATCTGTGGGGACTTCAAGGTGACAGTGAACCCAGTCCTTCACACAGTACAATATCCTCTTCCAAGGATAGAAGATATCTTCGCCTCACTATCTGGAGGGAAGCGTTTTACAAAAATTAACCTAGCGCAAGCATATTTGCAGATGGAGTTTGAAGAATCCTCTAGGAAGTATCTCACGATAAACACTCACAAAGGTCTTTACCAGTATAATCGACTGGTATTCGGAGTAGCATCAGCTCCGGCGATATGGCAAAGAGCGATGGAACAAGTCCTGCAAGGGATTCCGAGGACTCAGTGCTACTTGGACGACATCCTAGTGACAGGTGAAGATGACAGTGAACACCTTGCCAACCTAGAGCAGGTGCTCACTAGACTACGTGAACATGGGCTACGAGCCAATCGCCCCAAGTACGAGTTTTTTAAGAAACAGACATTGTATTGTGGCCACGTGATTGATGAAGAGGGGTTGCATAAGTCCCCTGACAAAATTGAAGTGGTAGTTAAGGCTCCAGCGCCTGAAAATGTGTCACAACTGAGATCATTCCTCGGATTGGTGAATTACTACCATACGTTTTTGCCAAATTTGTCCACAATTCTGCATCCACTGAACGCCCTACTACGAACGGGAGTTGCATGGAAATGGAGCAATGAATGTAAGCGGGCCTTTCAGAAGAGTAAGGACCTAATCACTTCAAGAGAAGTATTGGCTCACTACAACCCATCACTACCGATAAGACTGGCGTGTGATGCGTCTCCCTACGGCATTGGGGCGGTACTGTCACATAAATTCCTTGATGGTTCTGAGAGGCCGATAGCTTTTGCATCACGCTCGTTAACTTCAGTCGAGCGTAACTACGCCCAGATTGACAGAGAGGCCCTCAGCCTGGTGTGGGGGGTGAAGAAGTTCAATCACTACCTGCACGGTCAGAAATTTACTCTACTAACTGATCATCAACCTCTCGTCTCCATTTTCAACCCTCAGAAGGGCGTACCGATAATGATGGCACAACGGCTACAGAGGTGGTCCCTTTTCCTAGGGGCACACCAATATGACATCGAGTACAAAGGAACTAAACAGCATGGGAATGCTGATGGATTGTCGCGCATACCGTTGCCGACGGTGGAAGAAGAACTGGCAGTGGATCCAGTGGAGTTATTCCACTCGACTATTGTCGAATATCTCCCTGTGACGAATGCAAACATAGAAAAGGAAACACGAAATGACTCGACACTCTCCTGGGTCTATGATTTAACGGTGAAGGGATGGCCAGCACATGGCGAACCACTGCTGCCAGCATTCTCGCCGAGAAGAGAACAGCTGTCAGTGTACAGAGGAACCTTGATGTGTGGATCCAGAGTAGTAATTCCACCCAAATTGAAGGATAGAGTGCTCAATGAGCTTCATGAGGGTCATCTGGGAGGGGTAAAAATGAAGAACTTAGCCAGAGCGTTTGTGTGGTGGCCGGGAATCGATAGAGAAATCGAAGAGATGACCAAGAGCGTACAGGATGCCAGAATGTCCAAAACGCCCCACCACAAGCCCCTCTACATCCATGGGAGTGGCCCTCATCTCCATGGCAAAGGGTGCACATTGATTTTGCTGGTCCCTTTGTGGACTCGATGTTTTTAATTGCGGTGGATGCACATTCAAAGTTGCCAGAGGTAATAATGTCCTCAACCACCACAGAAAAAACTATCACAGTCTTACGAACCATATTCGCCAGGAGTGGGCTGCCTGAACAGATTTGCTCTGACAATGGACCACAGTTTGTGTCTGAAGAGTTCCGGAGGTTCTTCAAGAACAATGGTGTTAAGCATTACACATCCGCCCCATATCATCCAGCCACTAATGGATTGGCCGAGAGGTTTGTTCAAACATTCAAGAAGGCTATCAAGGCAATGTGTAATGAAGATATACCCCTACAACACAAGATGGATAACTTCTTGTTTGCCTACCAGAATGCGACACATGCGGTTACCAACCAAACTCCAGCCATGATGTTCTTTAATCGAAGACTACGATGCCGCTTGGATTTAGTTAAGCCAAACGTCAGAAGAGATGTGGAGAACAGGCAGTTTCAGAATATGAATGAAAGGCCGACCAGGAGTTTTAAGATAGGTCAACCAGTTTTGGCCCGCGACTACCGCACAGAGAAATGGCAGCCAGGAACGATCTGTACACGGCAAGGACCTCTAATGTATACCGTGGACGTTGGAGAAAGCATTGTAAGACGCCATGCTGACCAGATTCTAGAGTCACTGGAAAACCTCAACGCCACACCACGATCTGATACACCTGGTGATGAAACTGAAGTACCAATTGCATCTACCGCAGAATCGGTGATATTGGAAGCAGACGAACCAAACAACGACATTGATCCCGACTCAACCTTGCCAGAAGAACCTGATATCCCAAAGAGGCGTTATCCAGACAGAATCAGGAAGCCTCCTCAAAGACTGAACTTATAATTGCTTAACTTCAACCAATGTATCTAGCAACCGTAATTGTAATTGTAATTAGTTATTATTTAGTTGTTAAATGAATGTTATATACTGTTTATCTAAAAGGGGAGGAATTGTTGTGTATGTCCCTTTAAGGGAATAACTGGTCTCAGACTGCAGTACCGGCAGTGACCATCCCTGTATAAAAGGCCCTGGCAGGCTTCTGTAGTTTCAGTTTCCAGATTGTCTCCATTCAGTAAAGACTTGTTAAACCAACTCCTGCATTCCGTGTCTCCATTAACACACGGATTTAATAGCCTGTACTCTGGATCGGATCTACGAATATCTCCCCCCCACCCCTAGAATACATCTGCATTTGTCCTGTTCCTTCTCTACCATCAAGAAAGGCATTTGAGAAATAAATTGTAAGGTTGCATTACAGCTGTAACAAAACCTGGCTAGATTTAGTTTAACTTCTGTGGAGAACGTGGTTTCAAGCAGCTGAAAAATTATCACTTTGACTAAATAAAATTAGATCTGTCAACGAATAATTGGTTTTAATTGCTGTTTTTAGTTTGTGGGCGGTTACCAATTATCGCAGTCATTAAATGTGTGCTAGTAATATAACCCCGTGTTAACAGTTCCCATTCTGCAGGCAAGACCGTAAAATTATTGCCCATTTGGAAATTTTCTCCACCACCGCCCCCCCACTTTCACGACAAGGCCTAAGAAGCCTTTTAATCAGGCCTGTGTCAGGAGTCAGGACCCATCAAACCTCATTTATTTTTATTTGGCATGGGGGGGCGGGGGGACACATCTTTAAAAATGGGTTGCAGTCTATCTCATTTTTTGTGACGGTAGATCTCACTCGCACCATTTCCCTGATGTCAGCAGCTCTGTGGTTAGCTGATGTCAAAAAGACTTTTTAAAATTGATGCTTAGGATTACCTAATGAAAGTACTAATAAGCACCTGACAGCAACCTTGAGTGCTTTCAAGATTTAAGATTTATTAAGTCTCTGAAGAAGATGTGCTGAGTAGAAGGTAACACCTGAAGCAATGTAGATCCGTGACCTTGATAAATGTCAAAAATTCCCTACTGTCTGACCTAGCCCTTAAATAAAATGTATCTGCCATCATTTTTTCAGTACATGAAAACCGATCTGTCAATTTGACTTTGTAAAGACCTCCAACCATCTGCCTTTATACAGTCATTCTAAAATTGGGATTTTTAGAATCCTCATTGATGACTTGTCTTGTGGGGATTTTGCAGAGGCTGATTCATCTGGATCAGAAGAAGTTTGTTGAATTCAGACACTCAACTAATTCTCAGATCCTCCAACCCCATTACAAACATTTTTGCTGTACAGGCAATTGCTGATTCAGGATATTTTAAATTTAAAAAACTCATTTGAACCAATGACTGGAGTTGGCTAGTTGGTTAAAGGTAAAGTTTCTGGCTCCTTTAATGTCATTTTGTTTGTGCCAGTGGGGAGGTGGATTGCATTACAACCAACAACACAATGCAGTGACAGGTAGTGAGTACCCTGGTGTGAGAAACATGGGAGGGGGGCGATTTTGCCAGCCCTGGGGAGGCAGGTATGGAGGCGGGACTGCTGGGAAAATGGCAGAATTTGGGGGCGGGTGACAAAGGTGTCCCTATACACCTGCTAAGAATACCCACATGTATCACTGCCTAATGGGTTAGGATTCAGTGATGAATCAGTTTGTATTTAATTAACTAAGTTTACAGACCGAGGAGAATGACAAGTTTTAAAATACAAGCCTGACCAACTGGCTGTTCAATATGCCTCACCAAGTGTCAGAATTTGAACAGTGGTCCGTGTGCTCTTTCTGGTGAACAAGCGTTTAACTGGGCACTTTGATTCTTCATATTTGTTTTCCTTGTGAAAAGAAAGACTTGGCATTTATGTAGCGCCTTTCACAACCTCAGGGCATCTCAAAGTGCTTTACAGCCAAGGCTTCACTTTTGAAGTGGAGTCACTGTTGTAATGTAGGAAACGTGGCAGCCGATTTGCACACAGCAAGGTCCCACAAACAGCAATATGACTGTTATGTCTTCTAGCGCTCGTAGTGCTTTGTAAAGATGCCTCTGGACTCGGTAGTTTGTAATTATAAACTACTATTTTATTTGAGTTGTAATGGCTGCCTGCCGCATGGTGCAGGGTGATATTTCCCAGTGCCCTGTGCGGCGCCTGCGCACTACTTTCCCAGCATCGTAGTGCTGCTACACTTGATTTGAGTGTTAGTACACTTGTACAATGTAGTCCCAACATAACTATGTAACATCCCTCTTTCCCAACAAAACTAATGACATCAATTTTTCTATTTTACAATGTTTCCAGTTGAATAACATTAACAAAATACAGAACGTGAGCTTTCTTTGCTCAATTTATATACAGATATTTGTCCATGTTGTTTTACTGTTCTGTGCGAATTATAATTGTCTTTATAATTATTCGCGATACCGCTCAGGTGATTGTATGTTACTCCTCCATCTTGTGGACTTGGCTGTAACTATTCCTTTCTGCGGTGTTTTGGTGTGTTCATTTCTTGTTGCTGGTGCTGTCATGTTTGGCTCTGGAGAGTGCATGTTTGCAGTTGTTGTATTTGAGGTGTTTGTTTCTGGCGTTATATTGTTTTCCGTGTCTGGTACCGTAACTGCTGTTAATGTTGTCCG
The DNA here is from genome assembly GCF_052327205.1 of Somniosus microcephalus. Classification (NCBI taxonomy): domain Eukaryota; kingdom Metazoa; phylum Chordata; class Chondrichthyes; order Squaliformes; family Somniosidae; genus Somniosus; species Somniosus microcephalus. The sequence continues at coordinate 40,442,195 of NC_140997.1, forward strand.
CTGTTTGACAGCTTCAGGTGAGGGTCTGATATGGATCCTGTTTCGCCTGTATTGGTTTCCAGGTTCTGTCTCTACCAAGTAAGATCTTGGAGTATCAGCTTTTCCAATAACCTTGGCTGGACTCCATGTTCTCAACAACGGATCTTGTATATGCACTGATTGCCCATTTAGCAGCTCCGGTAGTGGTTTTGCATGCTTGTTATAGTGTGTGCTCCCCGTAGCTTGTGTTTCCATCAGCTTCTGCCGAACGTCCTCTTGGTCCTGGGGAGGATATATCTTTGCTGGTAGAGTTGTTTTGTATTTTCTACTGTTTAGTAGTTCTGCTGGTGATTTCGAGTCTGCTCTCAAAGGTGTCGATCTGATTGCCAAAAGGGCGAGGTCTTGGTCTTCTCCCACCTCCTTGCTTTTAATGAGAGCTCTTTTGACTGTTTGGATCTGTCTTTCAATAAATCCGTGTCCCCTTGGGTAATGTGGGGATGAGGTAATTATTTTAAATCCGTATTTTCCAGCCAGTGCTCTGAATTCGCTGGAGGTGAATTGTGTCCCATTGTCGCAGATGACCTTCTCTGGGATGCCCTGTTCTGCGAATAAGTTTTTCGCAATTTTTGTGATTGTTGTGGCTCTCATGTTGTTTATCCTTCTGACAAAAGGAAATTTTGAGTAGTAGTCTGCTACTATGATGTACCACTCCTGGTTGCACAGGAACAGATCTGTTCCGACCGTGTGCCATGGTCTCGGGGGTACTTCCATTTGAATCATCTCCTCCTTCTGCTGTGTGTTTTGGTATTTCTGGCATATGCAGCATGTGGAGACCATTTGTTCTATGCTTTTGTGCATGCCTATCCAGTACACAGCTGATCTGGCTCTTAGTTTACATTTCTCCATCCCCATATGGCCTTGGTGTATTAAGCGGAGAAGTTCCGTTTGCATCGTTTTTGGTATTATGATTCTTGAGCCAGCAAGGAGAACACCGTCCTCCACCGAGATGTCATCTCTGATTGTCCAGTACTGTCGGATTTGGTTTTGGACCTGCTGGATCTTCTCCGACCACCCCTGTATTACCTGTTGCATGAGTAGTAGCAACTCCTCTTCTTTACCAGTCTCCTCTTGAATTTGGCTAAGCTTTGTGGGAGTAACATTTACGAGGTGGTGTATTTTTACTGTCAGGCCCTTCATCTCGTGTTTTTCATGTGGTGACAATCGAGACAATGCATCTGCCAGTGCCATTTCTTTTCCTGGCCGGTATTTTAATTCGAAGTCGTAACTTTGGAGTCTTAACAGTAACCTTTGCAGTCTTGCTGGGGCCTTGCTTAGGTTTTTCTTGTAAGTTTGCTCGAGTGGACGATGGTCACTCTCTACCTCGAATTTTCTTCCGTATAAGTAGGTGTGGAACTTTTCGCATCCGTATACTACTGCCAATAGCTCTCTTTTGATGTTTGCGTATCTTGTCTCTGTTGATGTCAATGCCTTCGATGCGAAAGCTATTGGTTTTCCTTCCTGCACAAGGGCTGCCCCTAGCCCCCTGGTAGAGGCATCTACCTGTAGGGTGACAGGTTTTTTTCTATCGTAATAAGACAGGCTGGTTTCTTTACATAATAATTCCTTTAGTTGTTTGAAGTTCCTCTCATGGGATTCTGACCATTGGTATTCGGTGTCTTCTTTTAGTAATTCTCTTAGGTTCATTGTGTAGTCTGACATGTTCGGGATGAAAGAGCTCATATACTGGACCAAGCCGAGGTAGCTTCTCAGCTCCTTCTTGTCGTTTGGAGGTTTCATCTCTGCTATCACCTCGACCTTTTCGGGATTAGGCTTGACACCCTCCGGTGTGTAGATCATGCCAAAAAATTTGCATTTTGTACTTTTAACGACGCACTTCTCGGCATTCAGCTTGATGCCAGCCATTCTGGTGCGCTCCATGGCCTTGTGCAAGTGCACGTCGTGGTCTCTCATTTGTTCCGTAAACTTGGATGTCATCAGCGATTCCAATGGCTCCTTCACAGCCTTTGTATGTTTCATCGATCTTTTGTTGGAAGATGTCTTGGCTGACTTTCAACCCGAATGGCAGCCGTAGGAATTTATAACGCCCCAATGGTGCTAACTGACGCCCAGTTTGGGTTCCGCCAGGGCCACTCAGCTCCTGACCTCATTACAGCCTTGGTCCATGTGGTAAACCACTGTTATTGTTTACACTGTTGTTATCACTACACAAGGTTACCTCTTGCCTCGCACGCTGTTATACCTAGGCATACCTCAGCTGACTCCGCCCATGGCTCCGCCTGCTTGCCCAGGTATAAAGGTGATTGCTTGGCTAGTATTCTTCCTTGCTGGAACCGATCACCCACGAGGGTGGGCTCTGTTATTTAGCCAATAAAAACCTATAGTTACTATCTTAACTCGTCGCTTTTCATGGAATGAATTGATAGGTATATCAGTCCAAACATGGACAAAAGAGCTGAACTCAAGAGGTGAGGTGAGAGTGACTGCCCTTGACATCAAGGCAGCATTTGATCAAGTGTGGCATCAAGGAGCCCTAGCAAAACTGAAGTCAATGGGAATCAAGGGGAAAACTCTCCATTGGTTGGAATCATACCTAGCACAAAGGAAGTTGGCTGTGGTTGTTGGAGGTCATTCATCTCAATCACATGACATAACTGCAGGAGTTCCTCAGGGCAGTGTCCTAGGCCCAACCATCTTCAGCTGTTTCATCAATGACCTTCCCTCCATCATAAGGTCAGAAGTGGGGATGTTCGCTGATGATTGCACACTGTTCAGCACCATTCGAGACTCGTCAGATACTGACGCAGTCCGTGTCCATATGCAGCAAGACCTGGACAACATTCAGACTTGGGCTGACAAGTAGCAAGTAACATTCGCACCACACAAGTGCCAGGCAATGACCATCTCCAACAAGCGAGACTCTAACCATCTCCCCTTGACATTCAATGGCATTACCATCGCTGAATCCCCGACTATCAACATCCTGGGGGTTACCATCGATCAGAAACTGAACTGGACCAGCCATATAAATACTGTGGCTATAAGAGCAGGCCAGAGGCTGGGAATTCTGCGGCGAGTGTCTCACCTCCTGACTCCCCAAAACCTTTCCACCATCTATAAGGCACAAGCCAGGAGTGTGATGGAATACTCTCCACTTGCCTGGATGAGTGCAGCTCCAACAACACTCAAGAAGCTCGACACCATTCAGGATAAAGCAGCCCGCTTGATTGGCACTCCATCCACCACCTTCAACATTCACTCCCTCCACCACCGGCGCACTGTGGCTGCAGTGTGTACCATCTACAAGATGCACTGCAGCAACTCGCCAAAGCTCCTTCAACAGCACCTTCCAAACCCGCGACCTCTACCACTTAGAAGGACAAGGGCAGCAGACGCATGGGAACATCACCACCTACAAGTTCCCCTCCAAGCCACACACCATCCTGACTTGGACCTGTATCGCCGTTCCTTCACTGTCGCTGGGCCAAAATCCTGGAACTCCCTTCCTAACAGCATTGTGGGTGTACCTACACCATATGGACTGCAGCGGTTCAAGAAGGCGGCTCACCACCATCTTCTCAAGGGCAATTAGGGATGGGCACTAAATGCAGGCCTAGCCAGCGACGCCCACATCCCATCAATGAATTAAAAAAAAAAGTCGTCAGGTTACTTGATTCTTCATCCAGTTTTACGTTCCAGTAGCCATTTCTGGCATCCAGTTTTGAGAAAACTTTGGCTCCTGCCAGTGCTGGTGTGATTTCTTCTAATGTTGGTGTGGGGTAGTGGTCCCGCTTTATTGCCTGGTTTAAATCTTTGGGGTCCAGACAAATTCTGAGCCGCCCGTTCGGCTTTTCCCGTACCACAATCGAGTTTACCCAGTCTATGGGTTCAGTGACCTTTGCGATTATTTCTTTCTCTTCCATTTCTTTTAGTTCGGTGTATAATTTTTCTTTTAGCTCGATGGGTATTTTTCTTGGAGCGTGGATGACGGGTTTTACCTCTGGATCTATTGTTATATGGTACTTGAACTCCCCGAAGCATCCTACAGTGTCATCAAAACACTCTGGGTACATGTCCATCAAATGTTGCGTGTCCATGATTTGTGGATGATTCTCCAGTGGGGTGTTGCTGTCGACTTTCAGTGATGTTTTTGTTAGTTCGTGGTTTACCGAGATTAACCCCAGCTTCTCGCAGCTGTTTAATCCCAGGATCGCCGGTCCCTCGGAGTCGGTCACATAGAACATGCAGTTGATGTTTCTGCTTTTGTGTGTTCCTTTTATATAGGTTGTTCCGAGTTGTCTGATCTCACTCCCCCCTTTTACTGTCAGCGTGACGTTGTTTGCTTTTAAACATCCTCTTTTCGGGTATCTATCTTCGCCCAAGTTTTCGGGGAAGATCCTCTGGTATAGCCTTAGTGGAAGGATGTTGCTCTGAGCTCCTGTGTCCAACTTTACTTTTAGATTGACGGTTGTGGGCTGTCCTTCGATCCTCTTTTTAAGCTGGATGATAGTGTGCCATTCTTTCTTTGGGCTGCTTTCCGCTCTGGACGTTTCGTGTAAGGGAACCTTTATGGTTTCAATGTTCAGAGCTTTGTCGTACCCGCAGTCTTCGTCATCTTGCTCACCCATGGTATGGATTTTGTTTTTCTTTTGTTGGTTCTGCTGTCTACCTCTGCTTTTGGTCTGCAAATCTTTTGCCAGTGGTTTGCTTTACCACACGTGTTGCAGCTTGTTCCATACGCTGGGCATTTTCTTCTGTCTGTGTAGTCGTGTTGTCTTCCGCATTCTCTACACGTATTCTTCCCGCTGTCATATACTTGTTTTTGTGTGCTGTGCTTTTCACGCACTGCATCTACTCTGTGATCCGGTTCAGGAGTTGTCCACACGTCAGCCGTATGAGTATTCAACGTTTTCATCTGTTGTTTTGTGGCTTTGTGAGCCCTCGCTGTATCTATGGCTTCTGATAATCTGAGCTTTTCTTTTCCTATTAGTTCTTTTTGCACTTTTGTATGTGCTGATCCCCATATTAGTTGGTCTACCAGCCTTTCTTCTAGTTCTGTAAACTTGCATTTGCTGGCTTCGTTTTTTAATCTCGTCAGGAAATTGTCAGCCGTTTCACCAGGTTCCTGTCTTAAGCTTTGGAATTTATACCTGTGTATGCAGTGGTTTGATTTAGGCTCGAGATGGTTACTGAACTTTTCATAAATCTCCGTAGGGTTCGTTTTATCCTCTTTGGATAAACTCCAGCTGTTATAGAGATCTAAGCCTTTTTCTCCCACCCACAGTATAATGTAGCTGACTTTTTCCTCATTGGAGGAGCCTTTCAGGAAACTTTTAAATGTAAGCTCACATTTTTGCTTAAATTTCCGGAAAGCTTCCACGATATCGTTGGCTTCCCAGTTCATGATGGGGAGCATATTCGCGGTCAGTGCATTGGACGCCGCCACTTTAGCTGCCCGTACGATTCGCAGTTAAAACGCTGCAGAGTTTACTTTTAAATTTCTTTCTTCAATCTGATATCATTTTTATTTGCGTAAGTTTTACTCACTTATACCGCTGCCACCATGTTATGTCTTCTAGCGCTCGTAGTGCTTTGTAAAGACGCCTCTGGACTCGGTAGTTTGTAATTATAAACTACTGTTTTATTTGAGTTGTAATGGCTGCCTGCCGCATGGTGCGGGGTGATATTTCCCAGTGCCCTGTGCGGCGCCTGCGCACTACTTTCCCAGCATCGTAGTGCTGCTACACTTGATTTGAGTGTTAGTACACTTGTACAATGTAGTCCCAACATAACTATGTAACAATGACGATGGCCAGATAATCTGTTTTAGTGATGTTGCTAGAGGGATAAATATTGGCCAGGACACAGTTGGGAGAACTCACCTGCTTTTCTTCAAAATAATGCCGTGGGATCTTTTACATTCACCTGAGAGGGCAGACGGAGCCTCAGTTTTAACGTCTCATCCAAAAGACAGCATCTCCAACAGTGCAGCGCTCCCTCAGTACTACACTGGGAGTGTCAGCCTAGATTATGCGCTCGAGCCTCTAGAGTGGGTTTTGAACCCACAACCTTCTGACCCAGAGGTGAGAGTGCTACCCACTGAGCTACAGCTGACATTTAAGTTGGCGAAATATTTTTAATTAATGTTTTAGGAGTGCATTTACACAACAAATTTAGTGTCAGTATGGAGTGGCTGTGCATTAGAAATTTAGGCCACGATTTTATTAATGGAGGAGGGTTGGTGCGGGTCAGGTGGTTTCCGGCTTCCAGTCCTGCCCCCAGCTGCATCCGGCCCACAGACGTGATTTTGCCTTGATTGACCTTGTTAAGCCCGCCCTGGGGGCTTGCCGGCCAATTTAGAGGAAGCGGGTCAGATGACGTTATTTGATGATGCATCATCTGCCGGTTTCCTCAAAGGGACCAGGCACAATTTTATTTTGACAGTTAGATTTCTCAGTGTTTGACAGCATTGAGGTGCTGAATACACTGACAATCACTGCACAAAGGTAACCTCTTGCATCCAGGCTCTCCAATGATTCCCTCCATAGGCTGGAATAGATGGCAGCTGCAGGTGAGGTGGCAGAAGCGATCTGTCACTGGTGAGAGAGGTTCTCCCAATGAGGTGTCACTGGACATGGATTTAAAAACTTGTAACCTCTGAGACTCACCAGTGCAACATTGGATCCTCACACCACTTCTGCAGCTGTCATCAATCCAGAAACATTACAGCAGACTCGCAACACGCCACACTTACCTGGCGTGGTGTCCGGACATCGGGAAACCCGAGCCAGAAGCGGCAAAATTCAAAAATAGGCTGACAACTACTGGCAAGTACCTGTTAATAGGCAGGTAATTGCCTTTAATCCTCTTCCCGGCACTAGGTGTCGGGTCCATTCACAATTCGGGGACCCGACACTTGGGAAAGTTGTTTGGAAGCGGGCTGACGGCAGAATCGCAACCCGTCGTCAATCAAAATGATTTTAACCTTTGACCCGCCTCCAAACCCGCCCTCTGAGCGCTGGCAAAATCACAGCCTTAGTGTTGAGACCCAATTTGACTCCAGAATGAAGCAGAGCGAGACTCCCTGCAACAGGGGACCCGTTCCACTTTGTTCCGGTGTAAGATCAGGCTCTGATTCCAGATTCAGATGCTGTGTACACTATTATTCAGTGCATAGGAACAGGAGTAGGCCATTCAGCCCCTCGAGCCTGTTCTGCCACTCAGTTAGATCCTGACTGATCTGTACCTCAATTCCATTTACCCTCCTTTGCTCCACCATATCCGTTAGCACCCTTACCTAATAAAAATCTATTTAAGCCAAACTGCTTTTAAATCGACGTTCTGGTTGTAATATAAACACAGCCTAAGACTGCTTAATTGTGAGTTTGGGCCATTAATACAACAGAATAATTTTCTACAGATTCTAGCCTTCAGAGAAACTCCAGGCTACTATTTGCATAGATAACTGAACTCCTGACAAACACATTTTCATTACACAAGGCGTCAGTGTGGGTGGATATCAATTACAATTTTTCTCTATACTGGTGGTGCACTTTCATAATCAGCTAAATTTCCTCCCAATACTGAATTTCCAGATGTTGCATGCGTCATACAAAGAGTGGAAAAATCTGAACTATTCACTTTACCTGGACAAGGAAACTTGAACAATTTGCTCCCTTTGAGTGAGCCACGAAAGGGATCAGATACTTTGCAAACTCGATTGTCATTAAGTTAACCTGTTTTTAAAAGACAAACTAGGTGTGGTCAGTTCAGAATTATTAAAGGCTTCTCTTTAGTGTAAAATAAATCTCTTTTAAGAGATGTGTCCCCATGGATGTTGTAAAAGTAACCTAGCCGAGTGTCTGTGGAACACAAAGCATTCTGATTCACTGAAAAATTCCCAGGAACCAATCAAAAAATACTATGTCATACACCTACCTGTCTCTGAGTGCATCTCTGACAAAACTGTTCCTAAGCCCTTTCAATGGCCATGTTGCTTCCTTAGCTTGGCTCCCGGACCGACAACACCTCAATTTTAAAATTCTCATCCTTGTTTTCAAATCCCTCCATGGCCTCGACTCTCCCTATCTCTGTAACCTCCTCCAGTCCTACAACCATCTGAGATCTCTGCGCTCCTCCAATTCTGGCCTCTTGCGCATCTCTGATTTTAATCGCTCCACCGTTGGTGGCCTGAGCTCTGGAATTCCCTCCCTAAACCTCTCCATCTCTCCTCCTTTTAAGACACTCCTTAAAACCTACCTCTTTAACCAAGCTTTTGGTCACCTGTCCTAATATCTCCTTATGTGGCTCGATGTCAAATTTTGTTTGATAACGCTCCTGTGAAGCATCTTGGGACATTTTACTACGTTAGAGGTGCAAGTTGTTGTGGGGGGGGGGGGATGGGCAAGTATGAGGAAATATTCTATTTTCATCAGTTATTCAACAGAATCTATGGATAAGTTAAATGTGCAGTATTCCATAGACAATTTGGAATCCACAATTTGCAGCTGACCTTGTTCACTGAGCAGCAAGTATATGAAGATCATTTTCATTGATACTTGTAAATTATGAACCGTTATTTGCAATGTAAAAGTAGCAAGGACTGGCTTTGTTTTGCTGTCTGACTGCAGGCAACAGTGGAGCTGCCATTCAGTACAAAATTGGTTTTTACAACTGAGGTCTGGTTGAAGGCAAATATTGAAAGACCCAAGGTGCTAGTTTCATACATTGACACCTGTAGTCATTAGGACCTGGAATGCACTGCTTGAAAGGGTGGTGGAAGCAGATTCAATAGTAACTTTTAAAAGGAAATTAGATATATGCTTGAAAAGGAAATAATTGTGGGGAAAGAGCAGGGGAGTGGGACTAATTGGGTAGCTCTTTCAAAGAGCTGGCACAGGCATGACGGGCCAAATGGCCTCCTTCTGTGCTGTATGAGGCCATTCAACAAAAATAAGTTGCATTTATATAGCACCTTTAATGGCCCAAATGGTATATGCTGGTGTTTATACTCCACACGAGGCTCCTCCTATTCTAATTACCTCTTGGCACTCTGCTCCCATATTCTTCCATTCCCTTCTCCCTCATGTATGCATGAAGCCTCCCCTTAAATGTGCTTCAATGGAGCGAGCCTTTGGGACTTCTGCCGGATGACTCCTGCAAGACTTGCAAGGAGAGCAGCCATTTCAAATTACCATATCTGGATGCATGCCAGAATTGCCTGAATGTATTAATGACTTAGCTATTTGCCTCCATCTGATAAAGATGTTGGTGGCTGGCCAATTTCTATTCAAGGGAACCCATTGAAACACTTGGTCCCTTATTGTTGAAATGAGCTTCATTTTTTACCTCTGTTAAGAGATAGAAAAGGAGCAGGAACTTTGTGCCATAAATCTTAGAATCTCTAGTTCAATTTCATATCAATTGTAGCTTAAAGCAAGAATTCCCTCTGGGTAAAATGGAAAGGAATGGGGCCGTGTTATACACAAATATTTTCATCCACCCAAAAAACCAACATTCAGCTCAAGTAGCGATAACATTTTTAATAGCACATTCAGATAGCGTAAAACATGGCTAACAGACACGGTTAATTGCTGGCTTCCTTTCCAGCTAGGAGCAAGAACAAAGAAACACACCTAGTCAATCAGGTTAGCACGATATGGGAAGAAAACTGACCTAGTGGGAGAAACCTCTCTCATTTTGAGCTTAGAGCCAGTCAGATGCAGAGGGATGATTAACCAGAATGTACCATTTAGCCTGCTAATAGAGACAGCGTAGCATGTCTTCATATTATCTATACAAGAAGGGGAGGGTTAACTATAGTGTGACACCCAGTTTGATTGAGGCTTTGATCATTTTAGATGTGGCAATGGTTGTTGTCGACCAAGTGAACTGTTTACAATTAAAATAATAGTTGACACCAATGACTAAGCCGTAATAAAGTTAGAAACAAGCTTTTATAATTTGCTAACTTTTATTTCACTTTTCACAGTGACATTGGTAGTGACTTTCAGCCGTGGCTCAGTCAGTAGCACTCTCACCTCTGAGTCAGAAGGTTGTGGGTTCAAGTTCCTCTCCCGTGATTAGAGCACAAAATCTAGGCTGGCGATCCCAGTGCAGTACTGAGGGAGTGCTGCACTGCCGTCTTTCAGATGAGACATTAAACCGAGGCCCCGTTTGCCCTCTCAGCTGGACGTAAAAGATCCCACAGTACTCAGTTCCCCACATTACAACAGTGACTCCACTTCAGAAGTACTTCATTAACTGTAAAGCACTTTGAGATGTCCGGTGGTCATGAAAGGCGCTATATAAATGCAAGTTTTTCTTTCTTTTCTTTTACTATTTGAAGAAAAGCGGGGAATTCTCCCTGGTGTCCTGGCCAAAATTTTTCCCTCAACCAACATCACTAAAAAAACAGATTATCTGGTCATTATCACATAACTGCATTTCCTACATTTCAGTGGCAACTACGGCCGTGAATTTAATAGAGAAGGTGGGACGGTGGTGTGTGAGCTGGTTTCCTGGTTCCGGTCCCACTCCCGGCTGCAGCCGCTCTATCAAAGGGATTTTCCCTTGATTGGCCTTGTTAAGCCCGCCCTGCAGGCTTCCCGGACAATTAACAGGAAGCGGGTCCGATGACGTTATTTGATGACGTGTCATCAGCCGGTTTCCTTAACGGGACCACGGCCACATGGAGTTTGACAGTTGTTCTGTCAGTGTTTGACAGCATTGAGGTGCTGCAAACACTGACAAACACTGCACAAAGGTGGACGCTTGCACCCAGGCTCTCCAATGACTCCCTCCATATGCTTATGGAGGGTGTGTCAGCACGCAGGGAGGTTCTCTTCCCTTCCAAGGGCGGAAGAGACCTCCCCAGGACACCAACGCAGCCTGGTTGCACATTGCACAGTAGGGCAAAAGCAGGGATGTCGTCAGGAGTCCCTGGCTGCAGTGGCGCCAACCTTTCAATGATCTCAGTGGATCACGAAACGTTACTGCAAAGCCACACTCAACACATCCCCATCACTCTGTCTTCCATACCCTTCTCCTGCACATCCTTACTCACACCAAATTACGTTGCAACTCCACCCATCCCTCTCTATCTACTTTATCACTTCCCCATCTCACTAGCCACCCCTCACACTCACCCTCATCCTACTGCAAGCATACCAACTAACAACACACAAGGGTGGGCACTTGAGAGGTTTAGCCAATGTCCATGAAGTTTCTGTTAATGTGTTGTCATACAGTGAAATCTATTTTTCCAACACTGCCCCTTATTGGACAGATCTGTGCGTACCTTGAAAAGTTTCTTACTGAGTTCCAGTGAACGTTGAGACACAATTTCCCTCTTCCTCCCCCCCCCTCCCCCGGCCCCCCACTGTAGTGATGAGTGTGCATGGAATGGCTTGGACATTAAAGGGATGCTTCACGATGCTGGTGTGGGATGGTGCCAGCGTCAAATGAAGTAAATCTGGCCATGGTGATGCCATCGCTGGCCTCCTGGGCAGCAATGTTGTCAGGGGCTGATGCCCTGTGTCCAGTGCAGCATCAGGTGATGGTGGAGAAGGTTGGTGATGTTGTTGGTGTGCCTGGTGATGTTGGTGTTGGGGCTGATCATGGAAGGTTTCGGAGGACCAAGGTCTGATTTTTTTCAAGCACACCAATGTTGCTGCAATAGATGGCAGCTGCTGGTGAGATGACAGAAGCGATCTGTCAATGGTGAGAGAGGTTGTTCCAATGAGGTGGCACGGGACATACAGTTGGATCTAAAAACTTGTAAGCTAAAGAAATCTCTATGTATTAAAAATGCAGTAACCAACAGTTACTGAGCTCTGAAACTCACCATCTGCAACATGGCATCCTTTACACCACTTCTGCAGCTGTCAGCTTATAAGAAACATCAGAGCAGACTCAAAACACTCCAGGTTGAGCTGGCGTGTTCCCCGAACAGCGGGTAACTCATGGGGGAGAACGTAAAATTAGAAGTAAGCCTCAAAATAGTCTTAAATTGGCTCTTAACAAGCCATTTAACAAGCTGAATGGTATCCCCCGCCGCTTGGTGTCGGGTCAGTTCTCCGCTGACAGACCCGACACCTGGGAGACTCGCGTGTGTTATGTTCATTAATAACTAGACATTCTTATTATGAACACAGCTAGCTTCTAGCTAGTTATTTATTCAGTACACGTTCTCTAGGTACAGTATCTGTAGAGGCTTCCATGTGTGCTCCTGTGTGCAGGCTGCCATCTTGACTGTTGCCTTCTGGGTAGCCTAGTGCCTCATGGGTAATGTAGTCTTAAACATACAGCTATATACAGCTCTACACAGCTCCACCTAGTGCCCACTATAGAATGACATGCTATTGATCACTACAGCGTGGAGGCGGGTTGACAGCGGGTTTCCTACCCGTTGTCAATCTTTGCTATTTTACCAGCAGACCCGCCTCCAAACCCGCCCTCTGAGCGCTGGCAAATTTGCGGCCTACACTTCAAAAAGTAACTCATTGGCTGTCAAGCGCTTTGGGGCGTCTTGAGGTTGTGAAAGGAGTTTTATAAATGAAAGTTCCTTCCTTCCTTCTTCATTATGGCAATGGCTTTTCTGTAATCTTAAAATTTTTAGCAATTAGGAAGAAAAAACTTGTATTTATTTAGCAACTCATCACATCCTCAGGATATCCTAAAACATATCACAACCAATTGGGTTATTTTCGCGTGTAGCCACGATTATTATTTGGCAAACACATCTCACATGGCAATCAAAGTCTTACAATGCAATCCTGTTGGGAGGGGTGCTTCTTGATACAGAGAGAGGGAGGGAAGGATCAGAGAGAGAGAGAGTGTCGCTCCACCATACAGCAAAATTATTTAAAGCAGCATAAGCAGAGAGCTGGGAATGAGCTGTAAGTCTGTAACTCAGCTGGGTTGGCGTGTGGGCTGGGAAAACCTGAATAAAGGAAAAGGGGAGGGCAATTGTGTTTTTTTTTTAAAGGCCAGATGTATATATTGTAAATACACCGAAATCTAAGATAATCTCAATGCCAAAATGTATAAACAATCTGACCATTGTAATCAAGAACCGGGCAAAGTTGCATATCATTGTTCCATCGTGATATTATATTCAGGTCTGCAGGCTGACTCTTTTTCCCAAGACAATGCATCGATGAATAATGCAAACCCTCAACAACTACTTCTGTTACCTCTACGTAGCTGTGGTAGCAGTCTTGTCACTGAGTCAGAAGGTTGTGTGTTCAAGACTCACTCCAGAGACTTGAGCACAAAATCTAGGCTGACACAGCATTAATTGTTTAATTCATTTATAAAAATTCTCTACCATCACAGGTAAGAGAGACATTAAATTATTGAAATCTGGAGCCCTTCTCCAAAGAGATGTGGATGCTGGGACAATTGGAGCTTTCAAGATTGAGATAGATAGACTTTTGTTGGATAAGGGTATCAAGGGAAATGGAGCAAAGGCAGTTAAATGGAGTTGAGGTGCAAATCAGTCTAGTAGAATGGCAGAGCAGGCTCGAGGGGCTGAGTGGGCTACTCCTGTTCCTAGGTAGAAAAAGAAAAAAAACCTATCCAGAATAGTAAAAGATAAAACTATTCAGCTCCTTTAGGTTTAAGGCACAGTTAAGGCCAGCCATACCAGATGAGGTAACCTGTTACACTGACCAAACTAGTCAGGGCATGCAATTCTAGATGGCCTTGGTGACAGCTGACAATATATCTGCCTGTGTTGTTTGTTATAATTAAATAAAAGGATTAGAAATGCTTTCAAGTAATTGGCTGTGTCGTTCTGAATAGAAAGACTAGCACTCACCAGGGTTTGTCCTGTTTTGTAACAAAAGAAAATAGCTGCCTTGCACACACGCCACCCTAGAAAACTAGCCAACAGCTCTGAAAAAATTGACGTGGGCCCCCAAAAATTGATGCCTCAAGACTGACATGTGGAGCAAATAGTTACATGGGTTTGATGTAACTACTTCCCGTCTACAATATACAAAGACTGGAATCACTGACATTAGCGCTAAGAAGGACTTAAGAGGAGCCCGCTTTGATCTATTAGCAGTCAGGCCCGTGTAGGAAATGACTGAGGGGAGAGGGGCCCAATCTGTGCCAATTTTTGTCAGCAAATGCTGGCACGCTGATTGGAATTTGAGAACTGCTGATGGTTGGTATGTATGTGGTTAGTAAAGAGTTAGGAAATATGTTGCATGGGGATCTGCTGGTTTGGTGGGTTAGCACATAGTCCATTCCGCTCTATGATCTGTGATCAACTCCAGCCCAGACTGACTCTGAAAATCTCCACTCACTTGGCTGAACGGTAAATTAAATTGGGTAATCTCAACCTAATTTTTATGATCTTGCAACACAAAACTGTAGCTCAACTGATAATCTCACTCAAAACACAAGGACATCTGATACAGGAAATAGAAAATGCCAAATTGGTGCAATACTTTTCTGAAGTCGGGGATAAGGCACTTTGTCGTGACACAGTTGATGAAACTTTATTCTGCGGCTGCCTGTGCTATCACAGACTTGGAAGTGCTTGGTGCTAACATTGGGTGACTTAAGCAGGGAGGTGTTCTATTCCCTAACATTCTTTGCATAGGTAAGCGCAAACATTTACCACTATGTTGTAGCTACCCAATGTAGCATTCTATGCTTGTTTAACCTGATAACCTTTCCTACAAACGTGCAGAAACAGGTTCCAGTTCTGATCTTCTCTTTCGAAAATGCACGTTTCCATTCAGCCAACACTAAAATCAGTTATACGATAGCAAAATACTGCGGATGCTGGAAATCCGAAATAACAACAGAAAACGCTGGAAAAACTCAGCAGGGCAGGGCAGCATCCGTGGAGAGAGAAACAGAGTCAATGTTTCAGGTCGATGACCTTTCGTTCTAAAAGGTCATCGACCCGAAACGTTGACTCTGTTTCTCTCTCCACGGATGCTGCCCTGGCCTGTTGAGTATTTCCAGCATTTTCTGTTGTTATAACTAAAATCAGTTTATTGCTCCCTTCCTGTTGCTCAGGAATTGTTTATTCTGTTTGCCAAAGATATTGAATATATACTTGAGATGGAAACATTTACAAGGGCTATGGGGAAAGAGTAGGGGAGTGGGACTAATTGGATCGCTCTTTCAAAGAGCCAGCACAGGAACGATGGGCCGAATGGCCTCCTCCTGTGCTGTGTGATTCTAAGATTAACTTCAAAGAAACTGCCTTTAACTTCAAGGGGGAATGTATCCTTTGAACAGGTTGATGTTTCAGTGCTCTGCACTTTTGGCATTGTTGTGGGGCTGCACAGATGCTTGTGTATTACAGTCGGAGGCTGTCATTGCAAGGGTTGACCAGTAGGAAACAGCACATGGACTCTCTTTTAAACTCCCATTACCATTGTATGTGTTGCAGTTTACCACTTGTGTTATCAACATCAGAGGGGAAAAGTAGATTTTTCCATCAAACCTAAAACGTTATCATATTTTCCTCCTTCAAAAAGAAAGACTTGCATTTCTATAGCGCCTTTCACAACCTCAGGCTGTGCCAAAGCGCTTTACAGCCAATTAAGTACTTTTGAAGTGTCGTCACTGTTGGAATGTAATCTGATACGGATTGACTTGCTGTGCATCCTGTTTTAATTTTACAAGTGAGGTCATGTTAATATCACTACTGCTTTTGATTCCTCCCCTCCCTTGTATAGGTTATATTTATAAATCTAAATATCGCGTGTTAACTTCTTTGCACACAAACGAGGGATCATTTAAGTGTTATGTGAAAAAAGCTGAAACCGCGTTGGCTGGGACATTCTATCTACATATTAAAATGCCATCATGATCATGGTATGGGTTGATAGAAGTGAATGACTGAAATGCCTTATTTTCATTCCTTTCTGATCTGGTTTCAGGTGGCCTGGCAGCAGTTATCTACACAGACACTCTTCAGACAGTTGTCATGATTATCGGAACTGTGATACTAACCATTGCAGGTATAGCTGGCAAACTGTTTCCATGACACGTGGGGGCAGGGGTGCGGAGGGGACATTTCACTGGCTTCACCAAGTAGAAATGGGGTGGTGGGTGGCCAGAGGCGGGGTGGGGGGTGGTGGGGGCGGGTGTAGGTAGTTCCCCCGAAAACAGTGAGGAAAACTTACTGCCTCCTTCCCATTCCTGATCCGGTTAAATGTTGCCAATTCTGGAGGTGTCATCACACGACCTCTTGCCTCCAATCACCCCGCCCCTACACTCATGCCATTGGTCGCCCGACAGGTCCATCCTCGCGGCGTCCCGCCAATTGGAAAGCGAGCAGACTCCATTACCCGAATGGATGATTCTTGACTTGTCAGCCAAACAACAATTTTTTCCCCCGTGGCCGATATTTTTAGAACTAATAAACAGAAGTGTTGAAAGAATTTTTTTTTAAAGTTAGAATTATCCCCAAGGATGGTGTTGAAATAGCTAAAGATGAAACTGAGCGAAACCCAGGAGCATCGATCAACAAAGTCAATAGAATGTTTAGCTAAAAGAGTAGAATACACGTCAGGAGGTAGTAATAAAACTGTACAGTGCTCTGGTTAGACCTCACCTTGAATACTACATCCAGTTCTGGTCGCCGAGAAGCAAGAGAAACATTCAAGCACTAGAGGCAGTGCAGAGAAGAGCCATGAGGCTGAGCCCTGGGGGGGGGGGATTTTAACCCCAAAAAACGGGTGGGGGGGGGATTTGAACCCCAAAAAACAGGTGGGTTGGGAGATTAAACAGTCAAAAATTTTAATCCCAACCCCCGCACCTCCGGTTTTAACGGACACGGGACAGGCAGCCAACCCGCTCGCAGGGGACGGGTTGGGACTTTAAATATTATAATGAAGCTGCGTGCCTCTTGGTGATCCACCATTTTAAATTTAACTGTGGGCGGGCGGGTTTCCCAGGCCTCGGGGAACCCGCCTGCTAAAGGAAGGTGAGGACTGCTGAATCCAGGAGTTACGTGCCTTTCCACTTACCTGCTGGATCCAGCGTTCCTACCATGCCAACCCCCATGATCGGCCACCCCGACCCTTCACGAGGCCTCCGATCTCCGACCGCCCCCCGACCTCCCCTCCAACGATCCAGACCCTGACTGTTGTGTATGTACCTTTAAGGGAATAACTGGTCTCAGACTGCAGTACCGGCAGTGACCACCCCTGTATAAAAGGCCCTAGCAGGCTTCTGTAGTTTCAGTTTCCAGGTTGTCTCCATTCAGTAAAGACTTGTTATAATCAACTCCTGCAGTCCGTGTCTCAATTATACACGGATATAATACTGGCGACGAGTAAGAAACGAACTTACCTGCAACTCGGCAGCACCTCAGACGACATTATTGAAGGTCGGAGCCAGAAGAAAGAAAAAAAAAATAATCCAAAGAAACTCGAGAAATGGGCGTCGACCGTGGGCAACCGCCCTCCAAATCATCGAATTGAAAAATTGCAGGAGAGACTGTCGAGAGCCAGGCTTGGTTCTCCAGTCTGTGGTTTCCCAGCTAATCGGGCTGGTGGCAGGTAGTGCACTGATCCTTCCTGGGCTGCGGCGGGCTAGAGCTCGATCGGGTGGCTCTGCAACGGGGCCGGGCAGCGAGTCGGGAAGCAAAGAGAGAGAGGGTGGAGCACTCAGGGCGCGGCCTGAAGCTGGGCAGCGTTCGGACCTAAGAAGAGGGAGGGAAGTGTCCCAGAGGGTCCGCTCCACGACGGGAACGGTTCTTCAATTAACGGAGCAAATATTGAAGTGCGATAGAAAAATAAAAATACCGCGGAGAGCGGCGTTGGCAGCAGCGATTGGGGAGGTGCGAAGACCATAGGGCGTCGCCATTACAGGATAGTAAAATAAATATAATCGCCAGCAACAGCGTTGCAGCAGCGGCAGCGGTGGGAAAGCGCAGGAGGCGCCATCTTAACTCGGCGGGGAAGAAGGAAAAGTGCAGGAGGCGCCATCTTAGATTTTCAAGATGCCAAAGACTGGCGCTATCACTGCCTTCGATAATGCAATAGAAGACTGGACCACCTATGTGGAAAGAGTTGAGGAATATTGCGAGGCAAACGAAATAGCCGATGAGAAAAAGGCATCGGTATTGCTAAATTTAATGGGCGCAAGAACGTACGGCCTATTGCGGGACCTGATTACTCCAGCCAAACCGAAGGCGAAGAGTTTTAACGAAATTGTTGCTATCCTACAGGAACACCTAAATCCTACACTGCTGCTGATAGCAGAAAGATTTAAATTCCACAGGAGAAATCAGCATAAAAATGAGAGCAATGCTGATTACCTTACGGAACTACGCAAGCTATCAAAGCACTACCAGTTCGGCGCAGGACTGGCAGATACCTTACGGGACAAATTTGTCTGTGGACTCCTGAGTGAAGGAACCCAGAAGAGGTTACTCTCAGAGAAAGAGCTGACGCTAGATAAGGCTTTCAGCGTGGCAGTATTGTACGAAGCAGCAGCAAGGGGAGCTGCAGAAATACAACAAAAGCCACAGGAATACGGCACCCATGAAATGACACGGGGATTTGCAAAATGTTATCGCTGCGGCAGAACAAACCATGACCAGAAGGACTGCTGGTCCAAAGACAAAATATGCAGGCAATGCGGAAAGATGGGACACATTGCACGAGTTTGCAGGTCTGGGAAGAAGACCACGACAACAAAAAGGCTACTAAGGAACCGTACAGGAAAGTACAAAAGATGACGGACAGTAGTTCCGAAGACCAGATGAGCGATAGTGAATCCGGGAACAAGAGACTAAGCTGTCTCAAACTTCACAACGTAATCGCAAAAGAGGATCACCGAACCATTTGGGTCACCCTCACGATAGCAGGGTCCCAAGTCAAAATGGGATTGGATACAGGATCAGCTCTAACCGTCATGAATCGACGAGACTACGAGCTGCTATTCTCACACATACCCTTGAGAGAGACATCCATTGTCTTGAGGACATATACGGGGCAAAAAGTATACCCCAGAGGAAAAATAAGGGTGCCTGTCGAATACAACGGCAAGAAAATATGGAAATTGTATCTCTACATTGTGCAAGATGGTGGACCACCGTTATTGGGACGTGAATGGATCAGAAAGATAAGTTTAGACTGGCACTCCATTCAGGCACTGACGGTGGCTGGTAAAAAGAATGATGATGTCACTCCTGGACGATTGTCAACAATCTTAGCTGACGCCAAAGAGGTATTTCAACAAGAACTGGGCACTCTTAAAGGCGTAACTGCCTCGATAAAAATAGAGGAGAATGCAATTCCCAAGTTTTTCAAAGCAAGACCGGTACCATATGCAATTCGCCCAGCCGTCGAGGCAGAGCTGGAGAATCTGGAGAATGCAGGCGTGTTATCTAAGGTAGACTGGAGCGAGTGGGCGACACCCATTGTTCCTGTCATGAAGAAAACGTTAAACAATAAGTCTGAGGAGCCAAGGAAGGTTTGCATCTGTGGGGACTTCAAGGTGACGGTGAACCCAGTCCTTCACACAGTACAATATCCTCTTCCAAGGATAGAAGATATCTTCGCCTCACTATCTGGAGGGAAGCGTTTTACAAAAATTGACCTAGCACAAGCATATTTGCAGATGAAGGTTGAAGAATCCTCTAGGAAGTATCTCACGATAAACACTCACAAAGGTCTTTACCAGTATAATCGACTGGTATTCAGAGTAGCATCAGCTCCGGCGATATGGCAAAGAGCGATGGAACAAGTCCTGCAAGGGATTCCGGGGACTCAGTGTTACTTGGACGACATCCTAGTGACAGGTGAAGATGACAGTGAACACCTTGCCAACCTAGAGCAGGTGCTCACTAGACTACGTGAATATGAGCTACGAGCCAATCGCCCCAAGTGCGAGTTTTTTAAGAAACAGATATCATATTGTAGCCACGTGATTGATGAAGAGGGGTTGCATAAGTCCCCTGACAAAATTGAAGCGGTAGTTAAGGCTCCAGCGCCTGAAAATGTGTCGCAACTGAGGTCATTCCTCGGATTGGTGAATTACTAACATAAGTTTTTGCCGAATTTGTCCACAATTCTGCATCCACTGAACGCCCTACTACGAACGGGAGTAGCATGGAAATGGCGCGATGAATGCAAGCGGGCCTTTCAGAAGAGTAAGGACCTAATCACTTCAAGAGAAGTATTGGCTCACTACAACCCATCACTACCGATAAGACTGGCGTGTGATGCGTCTCCCTACGGCTTTGGGGCGGTACTGTCACATAAATTCCTTGATGGTTCAGAGAGGCCGATAGCTTTTGCGTCACGCTCATTAACTTCAGCCGAGCGTAACTATGCCCAGATTGACAGAGAGGCCCTCAGCCTGGTGTGGGGGGTGAAGAAGTTCAATCACTACCTGCACGGTCAGAAATTGACTCCACTAACTGATCATCAACCTCTCGTCTCCATTTTCAACCCTCAGAAGGGCGTACCGATGATGGCACAACGGCTACAGAGGTGGTCCCTTTTCCTAGGGGCTCACCAATATGACATCGAGTACAAAGGAACTAAACAGCATGGGAATGCTGATGGATTGTCGCGCCTACCATTGCCGACAGTGGAAGAAGAACTGGCAGTGGATCCAGTGGAGTTATTCCACTCGACTATAGTCGAATGTCTCCCTGTGACGAATGCAAACATAGAAAAGGAAACACGAAATGACCTGACACTCTCCTGGGTCTATGATTTAACGGTGAAGGGATGGCCAGCACATGGCGAACCACTGCTGCCAGCATTCTCGCCGAGAAGAGAACAGCTGTCAGTGTGCAGAGGAACCTTGATGTGTGGATCCAGAGTAGTAATTCCACCTAAATTGAAGGATAGAGTGCTCAATGAGCTTCATGAGGGTCATCTGGGAGGGGTAAAAATGAAGAACTTAGCCAGAGCGTTTGTGTGGTGGCCGGGAATCGATAGAGAAATCGAAGAGATGACCAAGAGCTGTACAGGATGCCAGAAGGTCCAAAACGCCCCACCACAAGCCCCTCTACATCCATGGGAGTGGCCGTCATCTCTATGGCAAAGGATGCACATTGATTTTGCTGGTCCCTTTATGGACTCGATGTTTTTAATTGCGGTGGATGCACATTCAAAGTGGCCAGAGGTAATAAAAACCGCCACAGAAAAAACTATCACAGTCTTACGAACCATATTCGCCAGGAATGGGCTGCCTGAACAGATTTGCCCTGACAATGGACCACAGTTTGTGTCTGAAGAGTTCCGGAGGTTTTTAAAGAACAATGGTGTTAAGCATTACACATCCGCCCCATATCATCCAGCCACTAATGGATTGACCGAGAGGTTTGTTCAAACATTCAAGAAGGCTATCAAGGCAATGTGTAATGAAGATATACCCCTACAACACAAGGTGGATAACTTCTTGTTTGCCTACCGGAATGCGACACATGCGGTTACCAACCAAACTCCAGCCATGATGTTCTTCAATCGAAGACTACGATGCCCCTTGGATTTGGTTAAGCCAAACGTCAGAAGAGATGTGGAGAACAGGCAGTTTCAGAATATGAATGAAAGGCCGACCAGGAGTTTTAAGATAGTCAACCAGTTTTGGCCTGGGACTACCGCACAGAGAAATGGCAGCCAGGAACGATCTGTACACGGCAAGGACCTCTAATGTATACCGTGGACGTTG
Source organism: Somniosus microcephalus (assembly GCF_052327205.1). NCBI lineage: Eukaryota > Metazoa > Chordata > Chondrichthyes > Squaliformes > Somniosidae > Somniosus > Somniosus microcephalus. The sequence continues at coordinate 40,463,861 of NC_140997.1, forward strand.
GGGAGAGCATTGTAAGACGCCATGCTGACCAGATTCTAGAGTCACTGGAAAACGTCAACTCCACACCACAATCTGATACACCTGACGATGAAACCGAAGTACCAATTGCATCTACCGCAGAATTGGTGATATTGGAAGCAGACAAACCAAACGACGACATTGATCCCGACTCAACCTTGCCAGAAGAACCTGATATCCCAAAGAGGCATTATCCAGACAGAATCAGTAAGCCTCCTCAAAGACTGAACTTATAATTGCTTAACTTCAACCAATGTATCTAGCAACCGTAATTGTAATTAGTTATTATTTACTTGTTAAATGAATGTTATGTACTGTTTATCTAAAAGGGGAGGAATTGTTGTGTATGTACCTTTAAGGGAATAACTGGTCTCAGACTGCAGTACCGGCAGTGACCACCCCTGTATAAAAGGCCCTAGCAGGCTTCTGTAGTTTCAGTTTCCAGGTTGTCTCCATTCAGTAAAGACTTGTTATAATCAACTCCTGCAGTCCGTGTCTCAATTATACACGGACATAATACTGACTTCCCCTCCAATGATCCAAACCAGACCTCCCCTCCAACGATCCAAACCCTTATGAGACTAGGCTACATAAATTGGGTTTGTTTCAACGTTCCTGCTAAGCTGCATGGCAGCGCAGTTATCTGCAAGGTCCCGTGCAGGCTGCTCACTGGCTTTTCCATTGTAGAATCTGCGCATGCTTTAAAATTTGAATGGACCGCGCATTGGGGGAGGCAGTGCAGATACCAGGGTCATCGGTTTGTATTCCCCTGAGTTTCTAGGTTTCAGGGTGATTAATTCAGATCTTTAAAATGATGATCAAAGTAGGTCAGCGAGCACAGGGGTGATGGGTGAACGGGACATCTGGTAACCAAGCAACAAGGCTATTGAAATGACGTAGGAACAGTTCTGTCAGAGATGCGTTCATAGACAGTGAGGTGTATGGCAAAATATTTTTTGATTGGTTCCTGGGAATTTTCAGTGAATCAGAATGCTTTGTGTGCCACAGACACTCGGCTAGGTTACTTTTTCTACATCCATGGGGACACATCTCTTAAAAGAGATTTATTTTACACGAAAGAGAGGCCTTTAATAATTCTGGACTGACCACACCTAGTTTGACTTTTAAAAACAGGTTAACTTAATGACAATCGAGTTTGCAAAGTACCTGATCCCTTTCGTGGCTCACTCAAAGGGAGCAAATTGTTCAAGTTTCCTTGTCCAGGTAAAGTGAATAGTTCAGATTTTTCCACTCCTTATATGACACAAGCAACATCTGGAAATTCAGTATTGGGAGGAAATTTAGCTGATTATGAAAGTGCATCACCAGTATAGAGAAAAATAGTAATTGCTATCCACCCACACTGACACCTTGTGTGCCAGTAATGAAAATGTGTTTGTCAGGAGTTCAATTATCACAGAATTACAGAAACCCCACAGTGCAGATAGAGGCCATTTCGGCCCATCGAGCCTGCACCGACACATATCCCAGCCGATCCCCGTAACCCCTACACCAACACATATCCCACCCTATCCCCATAACCCCACGTATTTAATCCCCCTAACACTAAGGGTCAATTTATCATAGCCAAATCAACCTAACCCGCACATCTTTGGACTGTGGGAGGAAACCGGAGCACCCGGAGGAAACCCACGCAAACACGGGGAGAATGTGCAAACTCCACACAGATAGTCACCCGAGGCCGGATTCGAACCCGGGTCCCTGGCGCTGTGAGGCAACAGTGCTATCTATGCAAATAGTAGCCTGGAGTTTTTCTGAAGGTTAGAATCTGTAGAAAATTATTCTGTTGTATTAGTGGCCCAAACTCACAATTAAGCAATCTTAGGCTGTGTTTATATTACAACCAGAACGTCGATTTAAAAGCAGTTTGGCTTAGATAGATTTTTGTTAGGTAAGGGTGTTAACGGATATGGCGGAGCAAAGGAGGGTAAATGGAATTGAGGTACAGATCAGTCAGGATCTAACTGAGTGGCAGAACAGGCTCGAGGGGCTGAATGGCCTACTCCTGTTCCTAAAGAAGCTGGGAGGGAAGGCGAAGTCTGAAAACATTTTTTTCAAACTTATTTTTTAACAATATGAAAGTTCCCCAGTCAATCAAGGGTTAAACAGACAAGAAATGAGAGATTAGTGAAAAAAAATGTGGAGACTCTTGAGCCAATTTATTTGTGGATAAAAATTTGGAGACAAGTGTTTTGGAGATAGATCGTACATTCAGCACGTTAACATGTCATTTTGAAAGAAGAGATTTATTGCACGTAAGCATCACCAAATACAAGATACAGAGCATGACTGGCTACTGTGCAAAACCCTGAAATAAATCCACAGGTTCTCTAGATAAAATAGGCAAAAAAAAAAATAATTTTAGCAGCTGTATTGTAGTGATATTTTTTAATTTATTAAAAAAACTTATTTACATTACTCCTGTAGCTTTTAATAAGATCGGAGGGTACCACAACCTGGAAAGTGTATACCTAAAGGCAGTTCCAACAAAGATTATTCCTAATACAACGTGCCATCTCCCCAGAGCTGATGCCATGCATCTCTTCAGAGATCCGGTGACAGGAGATCTTCCATGGACCGGCATGACTTTTGGATTGACCATACTGGCAACATGGTATTGGTGCACAGATCAGGTAATGTAAACATACTTCACCTCACATTCATTTTCCCATGATATATATAGAGCCGAAAGCAGCATTACTTTAAATACTCTGATCTGTCCCGAACTCCACAGCTTAATTGTTTAGTTCTGAGGTTGATCGCTCAGATAGGTCCCTTGGTCAATGCTTTCTGGGTGGACTCTAAACTTTGTGCAACTCTGTTAGCTGGCAACTTCACTTTTAAGTTCTTGTATATTGCTAGTTTGGAGATTGAGAGTCCCAAAGGAGTAGTTGTGTTACTTGAAGACATGTTTGGATCGGAGGAGATTCCTCCTTGAGGTGCACAGTTACTGTATGGTTTGGACTCTGCCAAACCCAGCCCTGCTGCCGAATCTATGCTGCCAAGTCCCTTCTGCTCGTGGAATTTCGACACCAACAAGCGTGGCGTAACCTTTCGGTAATTTTTGTGCGACAACCTTGAGCACGGGAGGCCCATGGGTTTGGACATCAGTCTTCTACTTTTGTTCAAATCGGGGCTCCTTGAAACACTGTGCAGGGGCCGAAAATTCCGAGTGTTTGTAGTTGGCCTAGCCGGTGGCTTTGAGGGAAGTGCGTATCTGTCTCCCTGTAACAAAGAAGAAGCATTTGAATAGATTAGTCGGAAGATTTGGAAGGTAAAGTCACTGGGATCACTTTTTATCTGGCGTATGTGCTGCTGTACTGATGTGAAATAAGGTGGTTTGATGTCTGTGTACTTGAGCTTGTTTTCTCAAGTATGCCTACTCTACAAACAAACCTGGTAGATATAGGGAGTAGCAACGTTCCAGTGTTAATCATATGTATGGATTCTCTGCATTTTATTTTAACTTTTATTTCTGTCAATCAAAACGTGTCATATCATCATCTCTTCTGCAAATGACAGCTCACTCAATAAAACCATTCCACCAGCCTATTCTATGACTGAAATTTTGTGTTCATAAGTTTTGTTTTATAACTAAAAGGTCTTTACGTCCCCTCCCGTACACTTCCGGCTTAGCCCTTTTTGTTCATCTACTTTCCCTTTGCCCCACCATTGGTGGCACACCCATCCACCACCACGACCCTACTTTCTGGAACTCCCTCCCTAAACCCTTCTGCCCGCCCACCTTTTAGAAACCTTCTCAAAACCCATCTTTTCTACCAACCTTTCGGACACCTCGCCTCAGTCTCCCACAATAACTCAGTGTCCATTTCTTTATCTAGTTTCTCTCCCCATGACATATTCTGCACTGAAGACCTATATAAATGCTAGTTATTTTTGTCGTGTTTTCTTTCCTTCTATCTATCCAGAGTGCTTTTTGTTCAAACCTGAGTATACTTTTGTGCAGTTTCAGAGAGTTATTCCTCATGCCAACATCGTAACATTAGGAACAGGAGGCGGCCATTCAATGCCCCGCCATTCAATTAGATCATGGCTGATCTGCATCTCAACTCTATTTTCGCACCTTTGCTCCATGTCCCTTGATACCCTTACTTAAAAATCTATCGACCTCAGTCTTGAAAGCTCCAATTGTCCCAGCATCCACAGCCCTTTGGGCTACATTTATGTTTTATATGTTAATAAAGAAGGCCTTAGTTATTTGATTTAATAACCGGTCAAGAGTGAGCTCTCAAATGTAACTACATTGTTTTTCCAAATAATGCGCCTTATAGTTACTAAAATGTCATTGCCCAAACAATGTTGCTGTCCTCTCTTCATATGAATGTTTTCATTGAAGAGATGAGTTGAATGGATATTGAGAGAACCACAAGTTAGACTCTGTGGAGCAGTCACGGGACAACTGGGCAGCAAGTTAAGATTTCTAATAAATTTCAGGATGTTATTTTAATGATACATTCATTATCAAAGAAACATAAGGTCACGACTCATCATGTGCAGTTGCGGCCCAATCATGTTGCTGCCAATAAGGATTTTTAATACCGAGTTTGAAACCGAGGAAACCATTCTGCTTTTCTAAAGAACGTGATTTAATTTTTATAGATCTGCTAATGGTCATAAGTAATGTTGCCACAATTTTTGTGTATGTTGAAACCGGGAACCGTAAGTAGATTAGAGCCTTTTCACAAATTAATTGGCTCTGTCATTAATTTCATAATTAAACATTTATTCTAGTCCACAGGACAAAAAGGGGGAAATCACCTTATATCGCCGGTGGAGCAAAGGATTTAAAAATAATTTGACCTTAATGGAAAGTCCCTTCATGGAAAAATATTTATTCTTAAGTATCCTAAAAGCATCAAATAATACAACACAGAAGGAGGCCATTCGGACCATTGTGTCTGTCCTGGCTCTCTAAGAACTAACCAATTAGCCCCACTCCCCCTGCTCTTTCCCCATAGCTCTGCAAAATTTTCCTTTTCAAGTAGAGATCCAATTCCCTTTTGAAAGTTACTATCGAATCTGCTTCCACCACCCTTTCAGTCAGTGCATTCCAGATCATAGCAACTCGCTGCGTAAAAATATTTCTCGTCATCTTCCCCCTTGGCTTTTCTGCAAATTACCTTAAATTTGTCTCTTCTGGTTCCTGACCCTCCTGGTGTGGAAACAGTTTCTCCCTATCTACTCTATCAAAACCCTTCATAATTTTGAACACCAAAATACAAGTAGAATTTTCTGAAGGCAGACCAGTTGTTAGATGGTGCAGAACCTGTACTATTGAACCATCTGCTTGGAGGGGGTGCAGCGCAGATTCACCAGACTGATACTGGTGCTAAAAGGTTGCATATTGAGGCTTGTATTCCCTTGAGTATGGAGATTTAAGGGATGATTAAAATGATTAAAGGAGTTAATGGGGTCGATAAGAGAGAAACTATTTCCTCTGGTGGGGGAGTCCAGAACAAGGGGGCTGAACATTAAAATTAGAACTAGGCCACTCAGGGGTGATGTCAGGAAGCGCTTCTTCACATAAAGGGTAGTGGAAATCTGGAACTCTTTCCCCCCCCCCCCCTCAAAAAAAAAAGCTGTGGAGGCTGTGTGGGTGGGTGGGTTGGGGGGGGGGGTCAATTGAAAATTTCAAGACTGAGATTGATAGATTTTTGTTAGGTAAGGGTATTGAGGGTTATGGAACCATGGCAGGTAGATGGAGTTCAGGTACAGCTTACCCATGATCTAATTGAATGGCGGAACAGGCTCAAGGGGCTGAATGGCCCACTCCTGTTCCTATGTTCCTATCTGTAAATTCATCAATAGAAAATACTTTTGATTTCTCAGGTTATTGTGCAACGGTCGCTATCGGCGAAGAATCTGAGCCACGCGAAGGGTGCCTCTATACTGGCGAGTTACCTCAAAATGCTGCCCATGATTTTCATTATAATGCCTGGGATGATCAGCCGTGCCCTCTATCCAGGTAATGAAGTTCTAGCTATAATCTTTTGTGAGACTAGTTTGCTTGAACCTTTTCCATACGAAGATATAATTATGGCGTCATAATTTTTGCATTTGCGTATAGATAGAAATTACATTTCATCTCAAGTCACATCTTATTGAACCGCAAACTTAATCATTTTTTAAAACCACAAAACCATTGAACTTGAATATATTATTGCCTAATCAGTTGAATTATGTGTCAGAAAGGGTGCAGAGGAGGACCACTAGACTAATTCCCAGTTTGAACCACCTTAGTTATCAAGATAGGCTCAAAGAGCTAGGACTCTGCACTTTAGGGAAGCGTAGACTTGGGGGTGATTTGATTGAGGTTTATAAGATGATGAAGGGAATAAATTGTATTCATGTATTCATGTAGACAGCTTGTTGCAACTAAATAGATTAGGGAAGACCAAGGGTCACAGTTTTAAGTTGTATAAAGTCAGATCGAGGTTGGATGTCAGGAGGTGGTTCTTTTCCCAGAGAATAGGCTGCCGTCTCGTGCAGTGGACGCCGATTCGCTGAATTTTCCTTTAGGCGAGAGCTTGATTTGTTTCTGACTGGTGCAGGGATCACCTCAGACAAAAGGTAGCTACTGCATAACATTAATCAGGGCCAGAGTGATCTCCTGGACTAGTTTCAATCACCTAAGGAGGTCGGAGAGAAATTGTCCAGATTTGTCTTCCCAAATTGGCCTGGATTTTTATCTGGTTTTTCGCCTCTCCCAGGATATCACCTGTTCGGGTGGGGTGGGGAGTGTATATATTGTGATGCACAAGGCATTGCAGTTGTGCGGGACAGGCTAGATGGACCAGAGGGTCTCTTCCTGTCTGTCATTGTTCGTAAGATATACACAGTACAATGTGACCTGTCAGATTTACACAGGATTGTTGTAACCCGTGAATCTAGTGATGTCAGCCATATATCGGTACGTCTGCCTGCAACATTTTCAATCTTAGTCACTCTATGCAAGAGTCATAAATGCCACCTTTTCACCATTTTTACTGTGGTTACATCTGTGAAGTATTTATTAATAGCCCGCCCTAGTTAACTGGAACATTTCATTAATGACATAGATGTTGCATCAGTTGTGCTCCGGAACTAGCCGCGCCTCTAGCCAAGCTGTTCCAGTACAGCTACAACACTGGCATCTATCCGACAATGTGGAAAACTGCCCAGGTCTGTCGTATCAACAAAAAGCAGGATAAATTCAACCCGGCCAATTACCGCCCCATCAGTCTACTCTCAATCATCAGCAAAGTGATGGAAGGTGTCATCGACAGTGCTATCAAGTGGCATTTACTCACCAATAGCCTGCTCACTGATGCCCAGTTTGGGTTCCGCCAGGACCACTTGGCTCCCGACCTCATTGCAGCTTTGGTCCAAACATGGACAAAGGAGCTGAATTCCAGAGGTGAGGTGAGAGTGACTGCCCTTGACATCAAGGCAGCATTTGACTGAGTGTGGCAACAAGGAGCCCGAGTAAAACTGAAGTCAATGGGAATCGGGGGGAAAGCGCTCCACTGGCTGGAGTCATACCTAGCAAAAAGGAAGATGGTTGTGGTGGTTGAAGGTCAATCATCACAGCCCCAGGACATCGCTGCAGGAATTCCTCAGGGCAGTGTCCTAGGCCCAACCATTTTTAGCTACTTCATCAATGACCTTCCCTCAAACAGAAGGTCAGAAATGGGGATGTTCGCTGATGACTGCGCAGTGTTCAGTACCATTCACAACTCCTCAGATAATGAAGCAGTCCATGCCCGCATGCAACAAGACCTGGACGACGTTCAGGCTTGGGCTGATAAGTGGCAGGTAACATTCGTGCCACAGAAGTGCCAGGCAATGACTATCTCCAACAAGAAAGAGTCTAACCACCACCCCTTGACATTCAACGGCATTACCATCGCCGAATCTCCCACCATAAACATCCTGGGGGTCACCATTGACCAGAAACTTAACTGGATCAGCCACATAAATACTGTGACAAGAGCAGGTCAGAGGCTAGGTATTCTGCGGCAAGTGTCTCACCTCCTGACTCCCTAAAGCCTTTCCACCATCTACAAGGCACAAGTAAGGAGTGTGATGGAATACTCTCCACTTGCCTGGATGAGTGCAGCTCTAACAACACTCAAGAAGCTTGACACCATCCAGGACAAAGCAGCCCGCTTGATTGGCACCCCATCCACCACCTTAAACATTAATTCCCTCCACCACTGGCGTACCGTGGCTGCAGTGTGTATCATCTGCAAGATGCACTGCAGCAACTCACCAAGGCTTCTTCGACAGCACCTCCTAAACCCGCGACCTCTTCCACCTAGAAAGACAAGGGCAGCAGGCGCATGGGAACACCACCACCTCCAAGTCACACACCATCCTGACTTAGAAGTATATCGCCGTTCCTTCATCGTCGCTGGGTCAAAATCCTGGAACTCCCTACCTAACAGCACTGTGGGAGTACCTTCACCACACGGACTGCAGCGGTTCAAGAAGGCGACTCACCACCACCTTCTCGAGGGCAGTTAGTGATGGACAATAAATGCTGGCCTTGCCAGCGATGCCCACATCCCATAAAACGAATTTAAAAAAAAGTTGTAAACATGTTTGTATGAATCGAAGTCTAATTTTGTCTTATAACGTTCCTGTGTCACGCTTTGGGACGTTTTACTACTTTAAAAGTACTATATAAATGCAAGGTGTTGTTAATAATTAGGTGAGCTACTAATTAATTGCTTTGTTCCATAGGGTTTTCTTTCCATTTTATCACAATAGTTAGTGTGAATGTTTGTTTTGCAATGTAGGTAAGGATCTATAAATGGACAATGAGGGTGAAAACAATTAACAGTACATCAGGGAATTAGTTTGGGTCTGTCTTTAAAATAATTCTGCATGCCATGAATGCTGATGCTCAAAAATCAGCTTAATATTTTCAACTTTGTAACTTGCTAAAATACACTGTGGGCTAAAGACTAGGGCAGCCTCCTGGCTGCCACGGTGGTGATTATACAGCTGCAGTTGGAGCGTTCTGTTGTCATTTCATTTTTTAGGAAAGGATTTTGTCTTCGATTTGAAATAATCGCCACTTACGGGAAAAAATAACCGAAGGAATTGGCAGCCTATTTTTGCTTCTTCTTCCTAAAATCAGAATAACCATTAAAGGTCATCTTAAGTATTTTGCCGACATGTCCAATTAAAGGTGCGGCATTTTTAATTCCATAAATAAAGCTTGCATTTGGACGTTGGATGAAAGAATTGAAGAATTATTTATTTTTGTCTACCAATGATTGGACAGGATTTTCTGGTTACAAATGTCCCAAGATAAAGGCATATTGAGAATGCACCACCCTTTAAAAGGGCAACAACCTTAAAATGATAAGGTGACATTTGGCACTAACATTACTGACCAGTTTTTAGGCAGGGCTGCAGTAGTACAGGACTGTATTTTCTAATTGAAGCCATACTATCAACCAAAAACCCATTGGGCATCCAACGGATCTGATATTTATACAGTGACAGTATTACTTATGTGTAATTTGATCAGGTGGCTCACTAAATAAGTATTACATTCAATGGCTGACAGAGATAAATTCTTTATTTATTGTTAATCACCACCCAGGAAATGTGTTCATTTTGTATAACTCCAGCTGGAGTTGGAGTTAGACAACAGGTGGCTTGTGGTCATTATGGCAACAAGTACCTTCTGTTTCCACCGGGTAACTTAAAAGTGAGGAACTATAGTGAACACACAAGCATAAAGAGGGCATGCAACCAGAAAAGGCATCTTGGTTCACCAAGCCCACCTTGTATTTTGTCATCTAGCTGCATAACTTATCCCCCTCCATAGTGTTTATGGATAGTGTGGAAAAAGAGGGGATGCAGAACAGAAGTAAAACTGATGTTGTGCCAACAGAGTTTAAACAGGATTCCATCTCTAGCTTATTCCTTCCTCAAAACTATGGAACTCCTTTACTTCCCCCAGTCTTCACTTTCTCCTATAAACTACAAGCTTTTAAAACCCCAACCTTGTTCTCACATAATCATCGATTTACCTCACCTTCTCTCCTACGCTTTGGGCCTGGGAGTCCCTTCACCTGGATTTCTTAATAAAAGGAAATGTGCCTACATTAAATAAAAGTCGGAAAGCACCAACTTTAGTGGCTTACTGACTGCACCAAGCTGACTGTTGTTCGGTGATCAAATGCAGCAGCCAATTTTGCACACAGCAAGTCCCACAAACAGCAAATAAGATGAATGACCAGTTAATCTGTTTTTTTGGTTGATGGATGAATATAGGCCCAGATACCAGGAGAACTCCCTGCTCTTCTGCAAATAGTACCATGGGATCTTTTACATCCACCTAAACAGGCAGACAGCATTTTGGCTTAATGTTTTCTCTGAAAGACGGCACCTCCGACAATGCAGAACACCCTCAGTATTTCACTGAAGTGTCAAACTAGATTATGTGCTCAAGGCCTAGAGTAGGGCCTGAATCTAGTCTTCTGACTTAAAGGCAAGAGTGCTACCAACTGAGCCAAGCTGACACGTCATACTAGTCATCAGAGTAATGATTCATTAGTTTTAGCTTTATCATGCTGACTTTTCTTTACCTTACCATTTTAATAAGATTACTCAACTACAGGGTTAAAAAAATAATTTCACTCAGTCTCACTATTCTATCCATTACTTTATTGTTAGTGATGTTCCTATGTGGAAAAAATTCAACAAATGGGCAAATGGGCATTTTAATCAAAAGGTGAGAGGATCCAAGAAGCTGGAATTATATTTTATTTGTTTTAGTGTTGGTCAGTGTTTACACAAAAAAAAATTCAAGTATAGTATAGGTATGATCACATGGCAGCTTTGGGAGGAAGTCGACCCATTTTCATCTTGTCCTGCCAGAATACTAACTCTACATCTTCCCATTCCACCCTTTTCACAACAGAGCCCAGTGTCTTGAACTCGACCACAAGTTTCACCTGTTAATCTCCTTCTGCGCAATGAAGTACCTCCTCCTCACACTTGTCCTAAATTTTCTCTTCTCAACTCTGGACTAGTGCCGCCTTGTTCTACTGTCCTGGCACATCAACGTATTGCTGCAGGGTTTACTTTCTCTAGCTTGTTAAGTATCTCGTATGCCTTGATGAGGTCCCCTCTGAGACGTCTCTTTTTCAGCCAAAAAAGCCCTCGGTTATCAAGTTATTCCTGATCATTTTTAGGATTTTTTTCCCCCCCCCTCAACTAGCTGAGACATGGCTATTTAAAAATGTCCAAGTGAGCGACTTAGTAGGTGCTCGCACATGAACATGATGGAAAAACATCTGGCAAATGTCAAATGCATTGATGTACAGCACAGAAAAATGTACATAGGAATTTTTTTAATAACTGGTCTTGCTACTGGAATCTTTGCTGTTCGCAAAAGGATACAATCTGGAGGCAATCCAAATTAGGTGTCCTTGAACTGGCCTGGCTTAATATATATAGGGGGAAAAATTCAGTTGCTTTGCGCCTCCTGTTAGCACCCTAAGAGGGCGCTAATGGGGCGCAAAGCAACTAGCGCCCAGGCGAGGCGCTGTTTGTGCCGCTCGCGAAATTGACCAGACATTTTGCAGCGGCGCTAAACACTACCGCCACGATCTCCTGCGCCTGCAGATCGTGACGTCAGTCGAGCGTGCAACGCCCCGGACCAGATATTGAGTGGCGCCCTCTGCTTATCCGCCTGCCGCTAGCAATGACAGCTTGAGGGGAGCGTTTTGCAGTCGGGAAGGGACTAGGGGAGCGCTATTTAAAGGCGACCGCTTCCTGCCTTTTTTTGTCGCTGACATTTTTGCACCATGCATTCTGAGAGAGAGACTTTTGGAGAGATTTAACGCTGTGTGAAGGAGTTTTTGATACTGTCCAGCACTTTGCAGGTTCATTTTGATTTGACCTTCCTTGCATCAAATTAGAAGACTGTGGGGGCTGCACACTGAGGTCTTTCCCTGGGCCTCTCCATTGTTCTTTCCAGCAGATTTGATGTACAGGTCTCTCCAGGCCGAGATTCAAGGCTGCAATGAGCAAGGTGTGGATGGAGAGCAAGATCGACCCTCCCCTTTAGGAACTGGCCGGCGCCAGTGTGTCTGTGTTCCATTGCTGACTGACATCACATGAGCTTCGCCAGTGCTCTGAGGTAGCACCTCGCTCCTCGACGTTAGTGCCTTGAGAGGTGTGTAGCGCCTGATTTAGCACTCCAATCACCTCCAGGGGCGATAGAAGCCAAGTTTGCAGTCAGAGACGATAATTAGTGCCAGACGCTAAACTTTGCGCCCGGTCAATAATTGCACCCCAAACGGGGCGATACCGAATTTCTCCCCCATACTGTTTTGTTGGTCCATTCAAATATTAAATTCCAGGTGGATAAGGACAGTGCAAAGGGAATAGGTGCTGAAACAATAGAATTGGAGAATTGAGAACCAGCTGGTTCATTCACCTATATTTATTAGAGAAGCACATTAAAGTGATTTTAGTGCTTATTTTTGCCTTTGCAACCATGGATCTGTGACCTGTTCTGATTCCACCCCAAGTAGACAGTTCCTTAGAGAGGGTTGATGCTCTCTGCTATGCCCCCACATACAGGATTCCTGATTTTACTCTCCATTGAAGTCAATATTGGGCGGGGTGTAAAACCGGCGTTCCACCCGATCCCGTGGGTTTCTCACCTGGCGAGTTATATTAAAATTACCTCCTATATCTCAAATGACAGGGATCTCTTTCTCATTCTGAAAATCTTGACCCCATGACCTGGAATCCTCACTTGAAGTGAAGCACATCCCATGTGCTGACATATTGGATCATTGTGTAATATTGAAGCAAGCCAGGGATGGATCAGTTTTCAGTCATTTTTTTTCCTAATTACCCTTAAAGTCTGTTCTCCCTGTTGTTTTGATTAAAGTATGAAGCTTATAACATTAATATTCATACCTATCTCCAGGATTCTGCCAACCAGTTACTGCATGTGATCATACAGTTGACTGTTGAATATTGCGACATTACATTTTTTATGGAAATGATGTAGCTACCTGGCTCAAAGAATGATCAAACCAGCAAGTGTTGACACACTCACAATGGGACCCAGCTCATTAGTACAGAGTTCTTCTTGGCTGCTAATTAGCAAACAAGCTAAAGAGTTAAATACATTTCTGTGTTTGCTTTATCATGATAACATCAGCAGTTCTTTATAGAACAGGAACTGAATGCTAGAAGCAAATGTGTATATAATACTGTATCACAGCAAGAGGCCGGCCTGATGACAAACTGGTCAATTTTCTTTCTATTTGATTTTCCCTTCTGTCCTCATTCCAAGAATCCTTTTGAATAATACATTTTAATAGTTTGCCGACAAACAAAAATCTCAGCCAAACATCCATGTGAAGAATATACTGCTGTGGGATGTAGAAATCTGGTCGCATTTTTCTCATAGTTTCTGCTCCCCCCCCGCCTCACCACCCCCACCCCCTGCCCCCGTGGTGCTTTCTGGGTAATGTTCTATGACCTTCTTGAGCTCTACAGTAGTGCTACATAACTTGTCCAACATTCTGGCTCATAAAATTATTTTCAAATGTGTTCTGTGGAAATCTAGGCGAGCACAGTCGAGCCAACATTAGTACCAACTTAAGAGTTAAGTGCTCAGACTATAACATCGTCCAACAGTCATTTTTACTCTTTAGTCTCCTTACACAGAATACAGGAAACTTTCGATTTACCGGCACCTAAATAACCGGAAAAATTCAGGAGTAGGTTCAGGTAAGTTTTACTTCATATTGTACTTGCCTTCCTCGATCTGTTGCTATGCAAGGGTGTGGCTGCAGCTGTTGCTAAGCTACAGAGACGCTTGGAACTTGTGGCCATTGTTCTGAACCTGTTGCAAAGCAACAGGGTTTGTTGCTTTATACGGAGCTCTCAGCTCTCTGTATCTTTTACTATAGCTTTCGGTTATCCGGAATTTTTGATGAATCGGTCCCGTCGGTGCCGGATAAAAAAAAGTTTCCTGTACATTATAGACAAGAAGCTAATTCACACTTCTAATAAACAAATTCAACGTTACGAGACTGATTTCTCCATAATCCAGTAGCAGTTTTGTTTGGACACTTGGCATTTGTTGAAATATATAGTGTTAAAAATATCTCTAGCTTTTCACACCCAGTGATTTGGAAATCACAGTACTATCTAGGTGCCACTAGTTAATACTTACTTACATACAGCATTAGGGTTGATGAGGTGTTTATTTGCTTGGCAATATAAGCTAAAAGTATTGTAAAAAAAATCAGATCAAAATGTTACCTGGAATTTATCATGATAATTTATCTCTAACGTAAGCTTTAATTTTTCAAGAGCCTTCCTCCTCAAGGCCGCTCTCTCTTGGAAGAAAGTGTTCACGTCTTTAGATTCTGTTCTGTTGCCATCCCTTACGTCGTTCATTGAATGGAATAGTTTCTTATTATTATTCAACGGACTCTCAAAGGTGTTCACTTCTCCGACTGTCAATTCATCATCAGCGTTATTTAACATAAGCCCAGATGCTGTTCTTTTGAGTGTGCTGTCAACATAGTCACAATCATAGAAGTCATCGGAGTCAGAAGAGGCAATAGATGGTTCATGGAGAGAGCTGCTGTCTGTGTAACGTGTTGAAGGATTTGATAGACAGTCTTCTTCTAGGCATATTAAGTCAACCTCCTCTGGAGGTGTATCCTGATCAGGTTCTGCTTCATTGCTTTCTGTAGCTACCTCTGTTTCATCCATAGCAAGAGTAAATACTTCCTTCCCTTCACTTTCATCTCTCTTCAAGATATCAGCTACTTGTTTGTCACCATGTACTCTATATGGTGGTGTATCTGAATCCATCTGTAGTCTTTCTACAGCCTCAGTGCTATTGTGCAATGTTTGGTTCACCCATTTGTCTTTATGCTGTGTGGAGATTACTGTAGTATCTTCTGTCAGTTCTGTGTTCTGTTTTCTCACAATTGTATTTGGCTTCTGCTTAGCCTCTAGAGTATTAATTCTATTTGTGGTTGATAAATCCACTCTTGGTTCATTTTCTGTGCCCCTGTTATTTCCATCCCTTTGTGGGTGATTTTGAAATGGATCTTCTTTCACAATTAAAGCTTCTGTCAGAATCACGTTTGTTTTTTTACAAGTTGCCTCCTTTTGTTGAGCCATTGCTCGATTGGAGGAATCTGGTCCTACTTTGGCGTGCATTTCTGTTGTATCGCTTTGACAAGGCCCGAGGTTTCTCTCCTTTATGTTCAAGAAACCATTCTGCTGTTGACTTTCACTTTGAGGAATCTCCATGTGAGTAGGCAGATAAAGAAACATGTCTACTTTGGGCATGTTCAATAGAGCCGGGTGAATTATAAACCCTTCGGCAAAGGCCGCCATTGCAGCTTTCTGTGCCTTATTTGGACCATTTGGCTGTTTCTTGCCATCACCGTTGGAGCCAAGTTTCTTCTCAGAGGACAGAGAAGTGATATTTATCCGCACGAGAGCATATTTGGGGTTTATGAGCTTCCTGGCTATGTTAGCACTTTGTTCTGCCGTAAGAACGTGCGTCTGCTGAACAAGTTCAGGTTCTGCCTTTTCTGGAGCCAAGTTCAGATTGCGCAGATTAACTGCTTTAGAAAAGTGCAAGAGTTCTCTGAATTCTTTATCAAATGTTTCTACAGCCTGACCGGAAAGCACGGTGATGATGTTACGGTCAAGTCTAGATGCAGTCCAGGTAAAACTGAAAGGAAAGAAATAAAAAAGTGTGTATATTTGTGTGTGTGTGTGTATACAGGAAAGCAATAACTCTTGGTCATACATCCTGCAAAAGTTTCATTTTTGGTTCTTGCTATTTCTTTACAAAATAAAATCATCCAGTCAGATACCACACTTCACCACACCTACTACAAGGTCACATTTGCCATTATACACAGCCGTGCATCAACACGCTCAGGCGTGGCTACTCCATGCAAACTGTTTGAGGTAGAAATTCCTCTTGGGTGTGGTGCAAAATGGGCAACAGCGAATCGGCAACCTGTTCCACTCTGTCAAAGTCAACTGAAAAGAAAATCGGGCAATGTAAAAAAAAAAGCGGCCGATTCGCTATTGCCCAAGACTAATTTCTGCTGCTTTTACGAACATACGAATTAGGAGTAGGCCACTCAGCCCCTCGAGCCTGCTCCGCTATTCAAGAAGATCATGGCTGATCTGATTACTCCACATTCCTGCCTACCCCCGATAACCTTTCACCCCCTTGCTTATCAAGAATCTATCTACCTCTGCCTTAAAAATATTCAAAGACTCTGCTTCCACCGCCCTCTGAGGAAGAGAGTTCCAAAGACTCACGTCCCTCTGTGAGAAATTTCTCCTCATCTCTGTCTTAAATGGGCGAATGTAAGAAATCACACAACACCAGGTTATAGTCCAACAGCTTTATTTGAAATCACAAGCTTTCGGAGCGCTGCTCCTTCGTCAGGTGAAGTGGAGAGATGCATAAAAACACAGCTTATATAGTCAGAGAATAATGTCAGATGTTTACAGGTAATCTTCCTAACTGCCATTTATCACACCTCCACCATTTACACCTTTGATTGCTGTGATTATCTCTCTGCCGAGGTGTGATAAATGGCAGTTAGAAAGATTACCTGTAAACATCTGACATTATTCTCTGACTATATAAGCTGTGTTTTTATGCATCTCTCCACTTCACCTGACGAAGGAGCAGCGCTCCGAAAGCTTGTGATTTCAAATAAAGCTGTTGGACTATAACCTGGTGTTGTGTGATTTCTTACATTTGTCCACCCCAGTCCAACACCGGCATCTCCACACCATGGCTTAAATGGGCGACCCCTTATTTTTAAACAGTGACCCCTAGTTCTAGATTCTCCCACAAGAGGAAACATCCCCTCCACATTCACCCTGTCCAGACCCCTCAGGATCTTATATGTTTCAATCAAGTCACCTCTTTACTCTTCTAAACTCCAGCAGATACAAGCCTAGTCTGTCCAACCTTTCTTCATAAGACAACCTGCCCATTCCAGGTATTAGTCTTTTGTTTTCATCTTTTGGGTATGATGTTTGCCAAGAATATTAATCCTCAAAGTTATTGTTGGTGTTGTTGGTGGACAACTGCTTAGTGGTGTGAATATGGAACTCGCTGCCACATGGAGTATTCTTAGAGATGTTTCCACTTATAGGGGAATCCAAAACTAGGGGCCGTAAATTTATGATAGTCACTAATAAATCCAACAAAGAATTAGGAGAAACTTTTTTACTCAGAAGTTGGTTAGAATGTGGAACTTGCTACCACATGGAGTGCTTGAGGCGAATAGCACAGATGCATTTAAGGGGAAGCTAGGGAGCAAGGAATAATAGGTCATGGTGATAGGGTGAGATGAAGTAAGGTGGGAAAAGGATCCTGTGGAGCATAAACACTGGTATAGACCTCTTGGGTCGAATGGCCTGTTTTTGTGCTGTAAAATTCTATGTGTT
The DNA here is from genome assembly GCF_052327205.1 of Somniosus microcephalus. Taxonomy (NCBI): domain Eukaryota; kingdom Metazoa; phylum Chordata; class Chondrichthyes; order Squaliformes; family Somniosidae; genus Somniosus; species Somniosus microcephalus. The sequence continues at coordinate 40,481,405 of NC_140997.1, forward strand.
CATACAGCCTTTCTCCCCACTACTTTTAACACAAGCGTTTCATCAAAATGGGTTAATCCCTTTGATAAAATTGACCTGAGTGTTGTGGATTAGATGTCCGTTACAGAAATCGCCCAATTCTCATTTCCGCTGAAGTCAAGTAGCCTTCTCTCAGGGACGGTCGATCAGTAACGCTAGTTTCACACCCGGTGGGGGGGTGGTGGGCAATTTGAAAATCTACTCTGAAATCTCTCACGATTTAAAATCGGCTTACCTGTACGATCCAGATGCTGCTCTGTCTCCATCGACCAGTAGAAACTTTTGCATTTGTCTTCCCACAATCGTTTTGGCTGAACGTGTATTGAATTCAGTCCCATTGATAGAAAAAACACGCAGATTCTGCAGAAGCAACAAAATATTCATGTTTATATATTTTATAAAGATTGTTGTCCTTTTCATGAAGAGATGAACAGGAAGATTTGATTCTGTCATATAATATTTTGAGAATGATTTCATTTTCTACTTGTAACGGTTCAATGGCATGCAAGTGTGTGACTTGACAAGGTGTCCGATGAATGCTCCAAAGGTTGATTGTACATGTTTACTGGCATTATTTACTGACCTATTTTCATGGTTTCAATGGTCAAAGTATGCTCTGTGTTGCAATTTGACATTGCTTTGACTAAAGGTACCATTATATGTGTCATTCTGACATCAAAGGGAATCAGGTATTTATAATCAGAGGAAAGATTTGGGGGGAAAAATTCAGTTGGTAGTGCCACCCGTTAGCGCCTTAAGAGGGCGCTAAGTGGGGCGCAAACCAACTAGCGTCTGGGCGCGGCACTGCCTACGCCTCCCACAAAATTCAGCGGGAGGTTAGTGTGTGTCCGACAGGGTCAGGGGGGCGCAATTTAAAGACGAGGTGCGGGGCGGCCATTTTTGTTGCTGGCCGCCTGCCAGCAGCTGCCTGCGCTCCCGTCCCTGGCCTCCTGAACCCCAACCCCCACCCCTCCCGCGGAGTGCCGGCTGCGCTCCAAGAGCCCGGCACTTCTCTTGGGTGCTGGGCTCTTTTGCCTGCACTCCCGATCCCTGGGGGCCCAGCTGGGCCCCAGATCGCGCTGTACAAGGCCCCTCCCCTTTAAGAAGGGGAGGAAGGCCTGCAATATCGCGGCGCAATGTGCCGCAGCACCATGATATTCACTTGCAGCACCCCAAGAGGGAGGCGGGGCGCTTCCACCGCTTCCCTCTTGGGGCGCAACCACTCAATTTCCAGCGCGGGGGGGGGGGGGTAATTTTTCCAGAGCGCTACTTTTAGCGCCCCGGCGAAGTTAGCGCCTCAATTGTGGCGCTACTCAATTTTTAGCCCTTGGTTTATTGTAAATGGCTTCCTGGATGCTCTGCCCTAATTATTAATTTGGTCATAATGTAATATAGAGTTGGCATATTTTACCTGATTACCATTGGGAATTGGAGAGAGACTTTGCAGAAGTCTCTTTGACCTGTGGTCGGTTGTTTCTCTCAGGAAAGTAGATAGGTCTGGTGCAATCCATGACACAGCAAATTGTACATAGTCCGGGAATGGGACAATTGGTCTTGTGTTTGATTTTAGTTATAACAAAAGGATTAATGCCAGATTGACCAAACTACTTCCAAGTTTCAAATTGTTCCTTATATTATCAGCAGTGTATTGCTGATGCAGTTACACATAAACCATCCCTATTAATGCAGCTAGTCAACACAACAACGTGCATTTATATAATGCCTTTAACGTATCAAAACGTCCCAAGACGCTTCACATGAGATATTAGGACAGGTGATCAAAAGCTTAGTCAAAGAGGTAGGTTTTAAGGAGCGTATTAAAAGGAGCAGAGAGAGGCGGAGGGGTTTAGGAATGGAATTCCAGAGCTTAGGGCTCAGGCATCTGAAGACACGGCCGCCAAGGGTGAAGCGATTAAAATCGTGGAGGCGCAAGAAGCAAGATTCAGCATGAGTTGGTGCTGTTTCTTTACAACTGAGGAGATTATATGGTGATTTGATAGCGGTGGGTGAAACAAAGTAGGTAAAAACTGACCATTTGCAGTGATTGAAGGGTCTAGAATACGGGGACATAGATACGAGATTAAATGCAAGAGATTCACAACAACAACAACTTGTATTTATATAGCGCCTTTAACCTAGCAAAACGTCCCAAGGCGCTTCACAGGAGTATTATAAAACAAAATTTGACACTGAACCACATAACGAGATACTAGGGCAGATGACCAAAAGCTTGGTCAAAAAGGTAGGTTTTAAGGAGCATCTTAAAGGAGGAAAGAGAGCTAGAGAGGCTGAGAGGTTTAGGAAGGGAATTCTAGAGCTTGAGGGCTTGGCAGCTGAAGGCATGGCCACCAATGGTGGAGCGAGTTGAAATTGGGGATACTGAAGAGGCCAGAATTAGAGGAGCACAGATATCTCGGTTGGTTGTGGGGCTGTAGGCGATTACAGAGATAGGGAGGGGTGAGGCCATGGAGGGATTTGAAAACAAGGATGAGAATTTTAAAATCGTGATATTGCTTAACCAGGAGCCAATGTAGGTCAGCGAGCACAGGGGTGATGGTGGAATGGGACTTGGTGCGAGTTAGGACACGGGCAGCCGAGTTTTGAATTACCTCACGTTTACAGTGGGTAGAACGTGGGAGGCTGACCAGGAGTGCGTTGGAATAGTCAATCCTAGAGGTAACAAAGGCATGGATGAGGGTTTCAGCAGCAGATGAGCTGAGGCAGGGTCAGAGTCGGGCAATGTTCCGGAAGTGAAAATAGGCGGTCTTTTTGAGGACAGGCTTGACAATGGCAGATTTGAAGAAGAGAGGACCAGTACCCGAGGAGAGAGAATCGTTAACAATATCAGGTAACATGGGAGCCAGGAAGGGAAGTTGGGTGGTCAGCGGTTTAGTGGGAATAGGATTGAGGGGAGCAGCAAGTGAGTCTCATGGACAAGATAAGCGCGGAGAGGACATGAGGGGAGATAGGAGAGAAACTAGAGAAAGATGAGGACAAGGAGCAGGAGAAACTTTTCTATGCAGGGGCTTGTACAGCTGTTGATTGCAGGATTGGAGTTAGTGATTGGAATAGAGACCATGGGGATTATTTTCAGTTTGTCCGTGGACGGAACAACTGGGGGCGCGGATCAGCGATTGAAGTCATACGAATGGCAAATCGAGCAGGGTGTAGAACGGGCAGCCTATCAGCAACTGCCCACACCCAAACTGAAAATTATCCCTCATGTCATGTTTAAAAATTTGAATTCAATTAAAAAAAATCTGGTTTAAAAAAAAAGGCTGGTATCAAGTGGCCGTGAAGCTGTTGTAAAAACCCAACTGGTTCACTAAAGCCCTTTAGGGAAGGAAACCTGCCGTCCTTACCCGGTCTGGCCTATATGTGACTCCAGTCCCGCACCAACATGGTTGCATTTTAACCGTCCCCTGAAGTGATCTCGCAAGCCACTCAGTTACCACCACCTTGTTAGGGCAACTAGGGATAGGCAATACAGGAAACTTTGTGTTATCCGGAGGCTAAGTGTCTGGCAAGCTCGAGCCACCGACAAAAATCAGGAGCCGTTTTGTTAGGTTTTTTTTCTTCTCGTGGCTTTTTTTTCTCTTCTCGTGGCTTTTTTTTCAACAGTCAGGCTCTGGAAAGTCTCTCTGAAGCTGTTGCTAAGCTACAGAGACACTTCCAAGGTACGGGCCGACTGTTTAGAAGCTGTTGCTAAGCAACAGTGTTTGTTGTCAGATACGGAGATGAAAAGCTCCGTATGCTTCAACATTAACGCTGGTGTGTCCGGCAGTTTTGAGGGAACGGCAACAGCTCGGTCCCGTCGGTGCCGGATAGCACAAAGTTTCCTGTAAATGCCAGCCTTGCTAGCGATGCCCACATCCCGAGAATGAATTATTGAAAACCACGCATAGAATGTTATACAGAGCAGCATTTTTAATTAGTTAAGATGATCGTTATACTTTCAGTAAATACACAGTGTACAGTTTGGTGAGAAGTTGGCCTCCTAGAGTCATACAATTCCAACATTCTACAGAATATAGAATCTGAAGTTGTCAGGGGTGGAGCAATTTATATTCATGCATGTAAGCATGAATAGATCATTGAAGTAAATACAAGTCTTTAACTGTAACGTCACTTATGCATATGAGGTGTCAGCCATGGCTCAGTGGGTAGCACTCTTGCCTCTGCACCAGAAGATTGTGGGTTCAAGTCCCACTCCATGAGACTTGAGCACAAAATCTAGGCTGAGACAAGGAAAGAAAAAAAACTTACATTTATACAGCTCCGTTCACACCAACCGGACGTCCTAAAGCGCTTTACAGCCAATGAAGTACTTTTTGAAGTGGAGCCACTGTTGTAATGTAGGAAACGCAGCAACAAATCTGCGCACAGCAAGCTCCCAAAAACAGCAATGTGATAATGACCAGATAATCTGTTCTAGTGATGTTGATTGAGGGATAAATATTGGTCAGGACACCGGGGATAACTCCCCTGCTCTTCTTCGAAATAGTGTCATGGGATGGTTTAAGGTCTCATCCAAAAGATGGCACCTCTGACAGTGTAGCACTCCTGCAGGGCTGCATTGGAGTGTCAACCTAGATTTTTGTGCTCAAGTCTCTGGAGTGAGACTTGAACCCACAACTTTCTGACTCAGAGGCGAGGGTGCTACCAACTGAGCCACAGCTGACACTGCAGTACTGAGGGAGTGCTACACTGTCGGAGCTGCTGTCTTTCGGATGAGATGTTGAACCGAGGCCCGGTCTGCGCGCTCAGGTGGACGTAAAAGATCCTATGGCACTATTTCGAAGAAGAGCAGGGGACTTATCCCAGGTGTCTTGGCCAATATTTATCCCTCAATCAACATCACTAAAAACAGATTATCTGGTCATTATCCGTTTGTGGGATCTTGCAGTGTGCAATTTTGCTGTCGCATTTCCTACATTACAAAAGTGACTACACTTCAAAAGTAATTCATTGGCTGTAAAATGCTTTGGATCATCCTGAGGTTGTGAAAGGCGCTATAATATAATGCAAGTCTTTCTTTTTCTTTATCTATTACATTGCATTCACCTGTACAGTCCTTGCTCCTGCTGCTGAACTAGGGTGATCGTAGCAATAATGCCATTCCCCCCCACCGCAGTACCCAGAGTCTTACAACCCATAGTATGATAGCAAAATACTGCAGATGCTGGAAATCTGAAATAACAACAGAAAATGCTGGAAAAACTCAGCAGGCCAGGCAACATCCGTGGAGAGAAATTAGAGTTGACGTTTCGGGTTGAAACCCTTTTTCAAAACCCATGCTGTGCACCTGTATTCAACACATAATTCTTCCCAGATATTGTGCCCTCATTACAAAATTCTTCTCTTTCTCCCCCAACTACAAGTTATTAGTAACAAAATAACATTCTGCACAAGACATTTGTATTTAACTACACATAAAAACCCAGCTTTAGAATATAACGTTCTAATCATAATATAAAACTGATCACGGTGAGAATGTAACATTACAAGATGTTAAAACTATTGATGGTTGTTTATGTTTGGGCTCGATTCTGGGAACAATGAGATAAATTCAGCAATCCCAAATTCCCAACAAGTAGCCTTGCTCGACAGGAGCACAGATTGGAGAATTGGCTCTTCAGTGTTGTAGCCCCATCTCCATCCCATTGAGTGTGGGTCCCTGCTGAAAGTGCTGGAATCACCCGAATATTAAAGGTATATTCGCTTATTTTCTGGCAGTTCAAAATGCAACAACCATGTAACATTAGAAGTAATATTATTTGCTGGTAATCGTGTTGTAATTTTTGGCATCAAGCCACGGTCAAGATCTACATGTTGTGATTGAACATCACCTTGTGGTTATGGGCCCTATACTCTTTACAGACTGATAAGTTTGCATTGTTAACCCATCTGTAGACACTTGTACAAGATGTGTAGAATGCCTATAAGGAATCAGCTCTCCGTAATCTTCTCAGCTGGTTTACGGTTACAGTGCAGCTGCACAATGAGATCTGACGAAGGGTCCCAGACCTGAAACGTTAACTCTGTTTCTCTCTCCACGGATGCTGCCTGGCCTGCTGAGTGTTTCCAGCATTTTCTGTTGTTAGTCCAGACAAGACTAGTGGTTTGCGCTGACTAAACTTAGTGAATGTGGATTTGTTATACTAAACGTTCAGGACCAAATTTGGGCTGATGGAACGCAGCTCTGGTTGTGATGGTGTAGTGTAATAGATAATATTGGGATGGTCTGCAAGTACGAGCCCCATTGGCTGAATCCTGTTCTATTGCAGGGTAAATGTTATATTTCACAGATCTCACAGAAACCCCACAGTGCAGATAGAGGCCATTTCGGCCCATCGAGCCTGCACCGACACATATCCCACCCGATTCCCGTAACCCCTACACCAACACATATCCCACCCTATCCCCGTAACCCCATGTATTTAATCCCCCTAACACTAAGGGTCAATTTATCATGGCCAATCAACCTAACCTGCACATCTTTGGACTGTGGGAGGAAACCGGAGCACCCGGAGGAAACCCACGCAAACACGGGGAGAATGTGCAAACTCCGTACTGGACTAAACATTTGAGCAGCTGTATTAAACAGTAAAATAAATACAGCGCATTGATCAACCCAAGAGTTGTGCAACTTCTAAAGTGCTGACTTGGCACAGTTTGAAACATGACATGCTCTTAAAGGAATGTGGCACTGAAGGAACTTCGGTGGGAATTCCAATACCTAGACAGAGATGGGTTTTGTACAAGGTGTGGGGAATAGCCGACTTTGATGTGGTGCTCACTTTAGTCCATCTCACACATGTATTCGGTTCGGTTTGGCTGTGTACAGCCATGAAATGATCTCAGTGTAAGCAATTAGATTGAAAAAGAAGCACAGTGCCAGCGTTTGTGTGTGGCACAGTATGTGTTCATTGACTGGAAAAAGCTACAAATACTAGTCAGGCAGCGCGGGTGGAGAAACTGAAGTCAACTTTTCAGGTCTTAGTAGGGTCGCCAACTCCGATTGGACGTATTCCGGGAGGTTATCACATGACCTCCAACCAGCCCGCCCCCACCACTGGTCGCCCGACACGTCCACCCTCGCGGCACCCTGCCTACCCCTGCCAATCAGAAAGAGAACGGACTCTTCGTTACCTGATTGGTCAGTCAAGAATCACCCAAACAGCCTTTCTCCCACCATCACCCACATACGCAATATCTTTATAACTAATAAATTGAAGTTTTCGAAGAAAATGAAAAACATGAACAATTTTTTTAATGCCCCTCTGCTTTTTCTCCTGAGTTTGCTGGCAGCCGTGTGCTGGGGATTAATCTTCAATTCCCCGAGACTCCAGGTCAATCCTGGAGGGTTGGCAGCTCAAGGTTTTAGACCCTGCCTCAGGACGGGAAGCTATTACAGATGAACAGCATTTAAAATGGAACAGGACAAGGGAAGGGGGGGGGGAGGGGGGGAAACAACTCCATACCCGCAGCAAAATAAATCGAATGACCTGTGAAATGCTTGGGTGCAGAGCAGGAGATGTTTAAATGACAGCAGTGATATTGGCAGGAGACAAAAAGAGGCATAATGAGACAATGAAAGGTGATACACGAGACACAGAGCATGTGAATAGCTAAAGTGGTATTGGTAGAAAGGGAAGGATGAAAAACCAGCAAGGCAGAGCAGGCTCCAGTGGCCCAGGAATATGGTTGAACGCACAGACACACGTTTCAATGCACAACAACAACTTATTTTTATATAGTGCCTTTAACGTAGTAAAGCGTCCCAAAGCACTTCACAGGAGCTTTATAGAACAAAATTTGACACCAAGCCAAAGATATTAGGGCAGATGTCCAAAAGCTTGGTCAAAGTCACACATGTTTCAATGCACAGACACACATGTTTCACAAGACTTGCACCAGAGCAGTGAAACTCAGAATTTATCAACTTCTATGGAATCATCTAGTTAGTGTTTCAACTTTTCTTTCTTGTTTGAATAAGCTGAAGCGGAGTCCATAAATTCACATGGGGCAGAATTTGCAGTCGGTATGACAGCGAGTACTCTGTCATACCACCTTTGAAATGAACAGCAAGTTCGAGATTTCCACACGCGCTAAATCCCGAACTTGCAATAGGTCAAGTTCCGGCTTGGCAGATCATCCACTCCGACTGTGAAATCCTTATTGCTGGCACAGAGTTGGGCTAATTGCCCACCAACTGTTCAGCAATTACGCACTAAACTTTTAAGGCTGGTGCAAACCGGCGCAAGACCTTGATTGCACAGCGTAAGGGGAGGGGGGATATGCAGCAGCTTGAAATATAGACCAGTTGTTTGTTAAAAAAAAATCTTCAAAATAAATATCTATATCCAACTAATTAACTCCTGATCCCAACACAACTCTACCAAGAATGAGAGACTGATTTATTTAGTAATTCACCGGGGTGAGTGAGATTAAAAAATCATGAATGGGCATCGAAGGTTTCTGTTTCCTGATTGGAGCAATGCCCCACGTGATCCCAGGCACGCCCCTGGAATCCATGAGCCACTACGCGGCGCTCAACTCCGCAGCGAAACAACGCACGTTTTCGAAGGAGGCCTCACACCAGGTAAGTGCGGATTTCTTTCGGAGGTTGGCGGCGTACTCCTTAGTTACGCTGCTGACCGCAATTTCAAGGCCATTATTAAAGATGCCACAGCACAAAAGCAAAATACTGCGGATGCTGGAAATCTGAAATAAAAACAGAAAATCCTGGAAATACTCAGCAGGTCAGGCAGCATCTGTGGAGAGAGAAACAGAATTAACGTTTCAGGTCGATGACCCTTCACCAGTTCGTCATCGACCTGAAGCATTAACTCTGTTTCTCTCTCCACAGATGCTGCCTGACCTGCTGAGTATTTCCAGCATTTCCTGTTTTTAATAAAGATGCCACCTTTGGCTAGAAATGCTGACTCAGCATTATGATTTTCTTAGCAATATAAAAATAGATAGGAAGTTGCCAGATCAGATGGGTTAATCAGTACCCGATGCTTTGTACCAACACGCCAAACTATAGGCAGAACAATCATCTGATGGTTTACTGTATAGATTTAATATCCACTCCTTGGATTTACTCCTATGTAAAATACTGGGGTCCAGTACTTGAATTATACAGGCTATGATTCAGAAGCCTTCGCGACATAGCGGGAAAAGAAAGTAAACAAAGGCATTTGGTTGTCAGGTTGTGGGAAATGACAACGACATTGTAGCTTGTGAGAAAACTCCTAAGAATTACATAGAAATTACAGGACAGAAACAGGCCAATTGGTCTATGCTGGTGTTTGTGCCCCACACGAGCCTCCTCCCACCCTACTTCATCGAACTATCAGCATATCCTTCTGTTCCTTTCTCCCTGATGCGTTTATCTAGCTTCACCTTAAATGCCCACTCTTGACCCACGTTTCCTGGGCATTTCTTAGTACTTTAAACGTCCCCGAGGTCTTCTCCTCCAGGATCGCAAGCCATTTACACTCATCCCAAATGCTTATTAATCCACATAACCCCTCAAAAGCTGCTCCCAGTGGTGCTACAAGAGAGAATTCCAATACCTTGGCACGGCGCAAAAGAGCACCACACTGAACACAGAACCATAGGTCTCCATTTAAATTTGCTGGTTGTTGAAGTGTTTCTATATACAGTGCAGGTATAATAATAGTTTTCCCTTGGCGCCCAAGAATTGCATTTTAATGAGGGACATTATACATTTAATAAGCTGCTCAGTCCAAAAAAAAGTTACGCTTTTAATGTGATATGAAACTTAATCACCCTGGAGCTGGAAATACTGGTGAATTCAAGTGCGTCCGTGCAGTACTGAGGGCATGCTGCTTTAAGCTGATGCTGGAGATCCCACCGCACTTTTCAAAGGGCAAGGAGTTCTCTAGATGTCAATATCCTTCCGTCAACCAACACCACCAAAAATAGGTCAATGCTTGGCTCATTTTGCTGCTGTTTGTGGGAACTTGTTGCCATGTTTATTTACATAATAACAGCGACAACACTTCTCACTAACTTATCGTCCACAAAGTGCATTTCGGATGTTTCTGCGAGACCGGAGAGACTAGATGAAATCGGTTTGTTCTTTCTTTATGACACTACAGCAACATTCGGAGCCTGCTGCTATTAAGTGGCTGACCGAAAATTTTGGCAACCCAATCAGATTTACAGGAAACTCTTTCGTATCCGGCACCGACGAGACCAGGATGGTGCCGGTTGATTAAAAATTCCGGATAACGGAGAGGTATATCTACCGAGGTTATTTTTAACAAACAAAAATAAAAAAATCAAGAAACGTGCAGTATAATTGGGTACTCACCTACAGAATGTTGTGTTAAATGGATGGTGGAAGATGCTTGATTAAGTACAGTACTGCCAGTTGAGGGTAATCCATAACTCTTTAATTACTTAACAGTAAAACAAAACTTATAAACGACTGTATACTGTAGTTTTCGGAGTGAGAATTTTGCCGGTTATTAGAGAATTCCGGATATTTAGGTGCCGTTTAAACGAGAGTTTCCTGTATATTGTTGCGTATGAAGTTCCGATGATGAGTATTCAAGCCAGTGTCATAACTCACTCTGGTCAAAATATTAGGGGTCAAACTTGTTCCAAAACTGGCAGCAAGTTCGCACGATACAAAAGGACACCCTGCGTGCTAATAATAGTTAAAAATCTTACCTAATTATATTTAAACAACCATATTTGTTATATAAATAGAATATAAAATGGGAAAACCATATTTCCCAATGTTTCTTCATCAATGAAGCCGTAGACTATTTACACTTAAAAACAAAAGGTACTAAGAGAAGCTGCAGCTTGGTGAACCACTAGTTATTCAGCAATTATTGCACCAGCACAGTGATCCCACCCCATGTGGATGTGGGATAGCAATTCCCCATGTGATTTTTTTTTTAACCCCGTCTTAGCCCAGCTATTGGGAGAAGGTGATGAGTGGAAGGAGAGTGTTTTACTATGGGGAAAGTGGCGAGTCAAACTGGGCATTTCCCCACACCTCCTAATAGTGGTTTTGAGTAGGGAGAATTGGTTGGCTTATGGGATCAGGGCCCCTGGCCAACCCTCCCCTTCTTCATTTGAGACAAGATGGGCATTTCACTGTTTCTCATTGTGGATTCTTTATTAATCTTTATTTTGGTATGTCACCACAGTTCCTAAAGGGTTAAAATCCCCTCTTGCAGCCACAGATGGAAAGCCAGCCACCTGCTAAATTCTCTCTAGTCAGCACACAATTAATGACTGATTTTTAAGTCAAAACGTTTTCAAGATTCGAACTCCTGCAGGCCAATTTAGCGGCTCCTTGTAATCTGCATAATTCTAGATGACTGACGACAATACTCTTAAAGAGTATCTGCCTCGGGAAGTCAATGAAATACATCTACAGTGACTGCATTGGGTCTAACGCCAGGGGGTCGGATAGATCTTTTGCCTCCCACCATGGGGTCAAGTTTCTTGTTGCTTGACTTGTTGAAGTTGTTTCTAACTCAACTTACGTAAAGATAAATTCAGAGATTTAAAAAATGGATATAGTTGTATCCATGTTCCATAGAGTCTACAGCACAGAAACAGGCCATTCTGTCCAACTGGTCTACACCGACATTTACGCTCTATACGATGTAAATCCACAAATTTTCAGTGACTTGCAAAATACATATATAGTTCTCAATTAAATGAGTTAATGGGTCCATTGTACAGGAAGTAAAGATGGCTTGGGTGCCCCTTATTCTTATTAATCACATTTCATATTTATCATACTGAATTATGTTTGTGATCTGAATGGTTTAAATGTGCACTCAGGTTTATTAAGTACATAGCAATGTAGTAATACAGTGAGCAGCACAGCAGCATAAGCAATGATAATCTTCACAGATCTCAGCCCCAAGAACTGTTTAGAGCAGAAAAGATATAATGAAGCTTGTGTAAAAGGACCAAGTGGAATTCACGGCCTCTGCTCAGTGAGCTAACCTTAGCCAAGGTGGTGGAAGGGGTGCAAAGTTCAATTCACTGTCTGCTTGGTTAGCTGATCTGAGCCAAGGAGGGGTTGTCACAATGGGCTTGGTGGCATTTGGCTGGGCAGGAGGAAGAAGGGAAAAAACAACCTGGTTTCCAGCTCCTAATTGCAATTAGTGGCTCCTACTGGAAAATGTATGCATGTGGGACAAGATTTAGCTCTACTGTGATGTTCTCAATATACTGTCAGGAACATAGGAATTGCTAGACAAAAAAAGACCAAGGCCCATCTACTTTGCATTGTACCATCCTGGTAGTCGTACAATACAACAATATCTTGTTGTTGGCTAATCATGGCCATCAATTTCTATCAATTAGTCTACAACAGACTCTGACATGAAACAAGGAAAACCCCAGTGGTGGAGAGCTCGTGAACCATTGGTCCAACGTCACCAGTTCCTCCTAAGCATGTTACACATTGCATGTCTGAAATTACTCATTTCCCAAAATATCATTTTCTGAAAGAAATCTAATTTGCATTTGAATGATTCAATACTACCTGCTTCCACCGTCTTCCTAGATTGACCACTCACTCACTGTAAGATTATTTCCACAGATTAGTTTTGAATTGATCCCCCTTCAAGCGCAGGCCGTATCCTCTGGTTCTACTGCTCTGTGCAGGCGTCAGCACTCACTGCGCAGACTTGCAGGTGAACAGTGACTACCTGGGTGAGATATTGGGTGGCACACCTGATTCCCAGCACGATTCAGTTATTAAGAGAAGGGGGAGGAAATCAGCAAAGAAAGAAAACAAACTGGTTTAAATCACAGGTGGCTGTTCAAACCTTTTCTCAGAACCCACATCAAATGGCAAGTTGACAGCACCTGATACTTGTTCATCAAACATAAGCTGCTATGCCAAACCTGTGACTTTAGACAGCATATATTAATTTATGTGACCAGAATTCAATCAAATCCATTAGAGACGTGATCAAATTGCATTGTGAAGAATGTACTTTGAACCCATTCAAATCAACTTATTGTGTCTTTTTTTTAAATTGAGTACTGAATAAAGAAAATAAGCCAGTTCAGTTTATCATTAGTGCAGCATAAAAAATATGATCATCCGGGCTGTTTTCTCCTGTTTTGATGTCAACGCAAGATTTTGGGAATGCATTACTCCATGACTTGAGATGCCACTAAATTTATTTGGCCAACACTGAGGTGAAAACAAGATTTTATCTGTGTTTGGTAAGTCTGAAGGACGAACAGTTGCTATGAACTATGCAAGCAAGTCAAGACTTGAAGCCGTTTGGTGCTACTCAGAGATCTTGTGATGTTATGGACAGAGAGCGCGAGTCGGACAATCCTTGACCTCTGTTAGTTACCGTGAAAACTGTGAGCGAAGAAAGGTTTTGAGAATCATTGGCAGAAAACGAGGGAAGAAAAGCCAAGAATCAGCTGGAGGAAGAGAAAGGATTTGTGGGAGGGGGGGGGGGGGGGGAGGGCGGGAGGGAAGAGAGAAAGCGAAGGACAGTTTGGATCTTGTGCCAAAAGAATATTTAGCGTTAAATTATGAGGACAGACTGCATGAACTAGGTTTGTATTTCCCGAGTTTAGAAGATTTAATTGAGGTCGTTAAAATGATAAAGGGATTCAATAAGGTACAGAGAAACTATTTCCTCTGGTGGGGGGATCCAGAAAAGGGGGCTAGGCCATTTAGAAATGAAATCAGGAAGCATTTTTTCCACACAAAGGGTAGTGAAAATCTGAATCTCTCCCTAAAAAGCTGCGGATGCTGGGGTCAATTGAAATTTTCAAGAGTGAAATTGATAGATTTTTTGTTTGATTGGGGAAACAAGGGACATGGAGCAACAGTTGGTAAATGGAGTTGAGATACAGGTCAGCCCTGATCTAACTGAATGGCATGATAGGCTTGAGGGGCTGAATGGCCTACTCCTGTTCCTCCAGTCCAATGTTCCTCACAACTAAATCATAGACAAGTGACACTAGGATCATTTTTTGACCCAACTTGTCAAAAGTTCGTGTTATTGAAAGGAGGGGGTGTATTTGTTTCGTGAAGACAATGCCCACTTGAATAATGATCTTAATGTCCTTTAAAATAACAAACATTGTGGAGATAATCTGCATTCTGTTCAAATCCAGTTCCCCCATGTATCAGCTGTTAGCAGTGAAAGAATAGTCAAAACACAGTTCATTGTTTGGAAAAGGAGGGGTGGAGGGTGGGTGAAATTCAATTTTTTTACCAGTTACTGAAGTGAAACAAATAAGCGAGTTAAAAGCAGGCGGGGAAACTCCAAAGTGTGATAAGTTGCAGCCTGTGTTGCTGGAGGCCAGGGTGGGGCAGCAGGTGCCATCTGCCCACATACCTGTACAAAGGGTGGTGCCCATAGTCAATGCTGAATGCGTTGCGCTTTTCAGAAATCGAGTGTTGGTTAAAGTTTAGAACCAAAGAACAAAGACTTTTGAGTTCTGTTTCTTTTAGAGCTGATTACAAGTTGTGTTCAAGATCAAAGTGCAGTACTGTTGTCATGAGACATTCATAAAGAAATTGTGTACCCTCAGAAAACTGGATCCAATTGAACTGTGTACTAATGTTATGTAATGGAGTTGTTTAAAGCTGATTGTTATAGTTACCCATAAGATGATGACAGAAAGGTTGCAATGTGTCACCAGCTAATAACACGTAAGGGGACAAAAATGATGTCATAAACTGTGACTGTGAAGCACAATTCTACCTATAGTTTTCTACCTATCATAGAATCGTACTGCACAGAAGGAGGCCATTCGACCCACTGTGCCTGTGCCGGCTCTTTGAAAGAGCTATCCAATTAGTCCCACTCCCTTGCTTTTTCCCTGTAGGCCCTGCAAATATCTCCTTTTCAAGTAGTTATCCAATTCCCTTTTGAAAGTTATTAATGATGTACGTGGAATCTTTACCAGCTGGTTAATGTTTATAGTGGGTACTCTTAATATTGAAATAATCCTACTTTTAGCAGAAACTTCCTTCTTCCATGGCGAACTGAATCCAGTTCTCGGGGTTGTGGTCGATTTACCTGCTCCTGGGCATATGGAATCACCTGAACACAGCATATACAGGAAAAAAGGGTGGAGAGGAGTGCATGCTCAGTAGGGAGCCTGCCAATTTTCTGTCTATTTAAATTCACGGATTGTGAATCAGGCAGACTCCCTTACTGACTTGTGCTCCTCTCCATCCAATTACCTGTATTCACAACTGGGACGCAAGTACAGGAAACTTTGAGCTATCCGGAAGTTGAATGTCCGGCAACTTTGATCTAACGGCAGAAATCAGCAGCCGTTTTGGTTAGGTTTTTTTTTCTCCTAGCATTCTTTTCACAGGCAGGCTCTGGAAAGCGTCTTTGTCGCTTAGCAACAGCTTCAGAGACGCTTCCAAGCCACTGGGCCGGGTGTTTACAAGCTGTTGCTGAGCAACAGTGTTTGTGGTCAGACACGGCAGGCTCTAGAAAGCGTCTCTGTATCTTAGCAACAGCTTCAGAGACGCTTCCAAGCCACGGGCCGAGTGTTTACAAGCTGTTGCTGAGCAACAGTGTTTGTGGTCAGATACTGCGATGAAAAGCTCCTATCTGATAACATTGACGCTGGTCTATCCGGAGCTTTTAAAAAAACGGCAGTAGCTCGGTCCCATGGGTGCCGGATAGCACAAAGTTTCCTGTACTTACTTTTCAGTTTCATGTCAAATGGATGTCTAATTCTCTCTTTTGTAGCAGAGATTCATACTGCAACAATTCGAATGATCAGAGAAGTAGAATACTCCGAGAACTCTGCTTTCCTCCTATTCTGGCCTCTTGTGCATCCTCTATTTGCTTTGCCCCTCCATTGGCGGCCGAGCCTTCAGCTGTCCAGGGGCCCCAAGCTCTGGAATTCCCTCCCTAAACCTCTCTGCTTTTCTGCCTCTCCCTCCTCCTTTAAGACGCTTCTTAAAACCTACCTCCTGTCTTAATAGCTCCTTATGTCACTCAGTGTCAAATTTTGTCTGATAATTGCTCCTGTGAAGCGCCTTGGGACGTTTTACTACATGAAAGGTGCTATATAAATGGAAGTTATTGTTGTACACTGTGCATAATATAGCATTAGCAAGATTTCTGTTAACACCCGTGATTATATGTAAAGGTTTGATTATTTCTGCTGATGAAGCTCTCTCGAATCAATACTAAATATTTAAAAAAAAAGTGATTCAAGTTTGCATTCAGTTTCCAAAACCACATGGCAAACGGAGTGTAAGTTTAAAAAATCCGTGATTGCTGCTTGCAATTTAACTTTGTAATTAAGTCTTTATACTGTATTTGTTACTGCACTACTGACAGATTATAGTTGCCTTGAGGAGTTATATTATGGCTTTCTTCATACTGCATCGTCTGTTCATTGTGAGCTAATGGGAGAGGAGTAAGTGCTACTGTATAACCTTATTTAAAATAAATTGCATTGCAGCTAAGACACAAGATAGTTATTCAAAGCTGGTACTCTAAGCAACACTAGGAAAAGGCCAAATTCCACTCTTGGAAACATGAAAGCATTCACACGATCCTCAACACAGAAATCTGACGGGTCTCTGATCAATTACAAGTACCATCACCAACAATGTCAGGAGAACATGTACAGACTGTGTTAAATTTTTCACAAACGTAATCTAAACTTGTATTCTGTCAAAACACACGATACAGTGTGAACCAATTTTTGTAATTTTTCTGAAATTCAGAATTAATTTTGCTGATTTAACACAGAAACAACCAAAGATATGGGCCCAGAAATTCGGGTCTCCACGGGTGAGTACGCATGGGGTACTCACCCATAGGCCCGATGGAAGTGCCGGTTTCCTGCATGCACTGCGCATGCGTGGGAAACCGGCACTTCCGTTCCTCTGAACAAAGAGGTTCAGAGTTCGAACGCGTGCGCGGCGGAGGCTGCGCGTGCGCATCAAACTTAGTTTTTTTTTTACAGGTTTCTCCGGGAACGTAAGCCTGCAGAATTTAGAAATATAAAAAGCAGGCGTAAGGCCTGCTTTTTACAAGGTAAGTGGTGAAATAATTAAAATTAAAACATTTTTTCCACAGGTTTATTATTTTTAAATACTTTAAAGCAAGGTAAGTTTATTGTTAGCCCCGTTAGAATATAAAATTATTTTTTTCAAAAGTTTAAATTGTTGTTTAAAATAGTTATTTCATGTAATTTATAGTTTATTTTAAAAATGTGATTTAAAAAAAATGTATTTGAAGGTTTAGTGCTATTTTGGGGCCGTAGTATTTATAAGTCTTGACAGCACTTCCTGTCAGACTTATGAATGGAGCATTCCCTGCCCCGATTGGCTACCCATGGCCCACGTGATCCCAGGGGACGCATTGAACTAACTGCGCCCCTGGGATACGCAAGCACTGCGCGCCGGCAGCTGGACCAGGCCCCGGATCGGAATTCCATGGGGTCCTACAGCTCAACGGCCGGCACGCAAGGTAAGTGCAGGTCGGGGGCTTACACCCGCGGGAAGCCCCCGACCCGAATTTCTGGGCCCTGATCTTCTGGCTGTGATACTTTCAAATGGCACACACAGGCATAACTGCACACGCACACACACACTGCTGTTGTATTTGTGTATCTGAATAGGCCTCAGCAGCAGTGTTCCTTGCAAGCTGCGGTGTGTTCTGCACGGCCTGTTTCTTTTAGTGCGCAGTCTCTTTAAATTTCCGCACCCACGCAGTATTTACAGCAACAAAGCCGGTGAGCGGCCTGCGTGGAACCTTTCCCATTACTGCGCGGCTGTGCAGCTTAAGAGGGAACACTGCTCAGCAGGCACTGACCTTTATTTTCAAGAGGGTACCAAGGCTATTGATAATATTTGAATAATATATAATTATATGCAAATTGCAACTGGAAACAGGTTGTTCAGCCTGAGTCCGTGTCAGTGTTTGTCCTCAACATGAGCAGTATCCCAATCCCATGTGCCTGCCCTGTTCCCATATCCCTTTATTCCCCTTTTATTCAACCAGCTATCTAACCTATCCTTAAATGCTGACATGCTCTCTGCTGCAATCATCAACTTCGGTCGTGCATTCCATAGCCTCACAACCTTGTATGTAAAAAAAAGTTTCTCCGGCTCTCTGTCCTAAATCTCTTACATTTAATCTTATAATTATGTCCCCTCATTCTAAAATCACCAGAAATACCCATTTCTATCTACCCTTGTCCCATCACTTCATAATTGTAAACACCTATCAAATCACCTTGTCATCTCCTCTGTTGACGTATGAGGAAAGGTTGAGTAGGTTGGGACTCTATTCATTGGAGTTCAGAAGAATGAGAGGCGATCTTATCGAAACATGTAAGATTGTGAGGGGGCTTGATCGGGTGGATGCGGTGAGGATGTTTCCACTGATGGGTGAGACTAGAACTAGGGGGCATAATCTAAGAATAAGGGGCTGCCCTTTCAAAACTGAGATGAGGAGAAACTTCTTCACTCAGAGGGTAGTAAATCTATGGAATTTGCTACCCCAGAGAGCTGTGGAAGCTGCAACATTAAATAAATTTAAAATGGAGATAGACAGTTTCCTAGCAGATAAGGGAATTAGGGGTTACGGGGAGAGGGCAGGGAAGTGGACGTGAGTCTAGATTCGGATCAGCCATGATCCTATTGAATGGCGGAGCAGGCCCGAGGGGCCGTATGGCCTACTCCTGCTCCTACTTCTTATGTTCTAATGAAAACAGCCCCAATAGGAAACCAAGAGATGGTATGATGGAATCACAAAATAAGAGAATACTTTAATTACCTGAGGGTCTCCTATTCCTGAACAAAAATGTGTCTCAGTCATTCACCTTGCTGTTATACTAAGCCCCTTTGTTAATTTTCCTTTCATTGTTGGCAGTTCGTGATTTTGAATCTGTTCTTTATAAACTTCATTTTTTTAATAAAATCTTTCAACATTTTAGACTTTGTTTTAAATCTAAATATCCTCAGCCAGAGTTAATGTTGTCAACTGATCCACATCTTAGATAAGAGATCTACTGTTAATAGTATTCAAGGGGTATTAACAGTATCAAGCTAGAGTTTCCACACACTTTATTTACTGATCCGTATTCTTGCTTCATGTTACACCTCTTAACATTAAACCTTTTCCCCTCATTACTTTTGTGTGGTGACCACACCTTAAACCTTAGACTGGTCGTAGCTGCAAGGAATTCTATACTCTTTGAGCCAGCCCTTTGTTTAATGTTTTATCTCTCACACTTCCAGGTGACCCAGGAGTTGTACAAGAGTTCTGGTTATTTCTAGTTATGGAACCTCAACACCGTAGTATCTATTTCTCTAACCATCTGCTTGTCAACTTAATGTAGAAACCAGACTATTGCAGAACAGATTAAATATCAACAACAACAACTTGCATTTATATAGTGCCTTCAACGCAGTGAACAGTCCCACAGCGCTTCATGAGCATTATCAGATAAAACTTGACACCAAGCCATATAAAGAGCTATTAGGACAGGTGACCAAAAGCTTGGTCAAAGAGGTAAGTTTTTTTTTAAATCAATGCTTTTATGCCATCAAAATAATGTGATGGACAGGAAACAATTGAAATTCACACAGGGAATGATGCAGTTATTAACAAATAAAAAAGAATACTCTGAATTCTGTCTTCCATCATAAAACTTGTTAAATTGCTTTGTGCTGTTTCAGTCTATACTCCTTTCAAATTGAAATATCAAAATGCTTCCACATCCAAGAAATGGGACATGTAGTGGCAAAACAAACTGCAATCAAATGGAAATTTGGTATGTAATATGAATTTAAATAGGAACCCGTTCGTGAATGGTAAGGTATTAATCCAAGCTTGAAGTTCAGAGGTGAACATAATGTGATCGTGCTGTTCAGGATGTCAGATGAAAACATCTGCTTAATAATTCAGACATGGATGTGTCATTCACAGTGATGTTGGCTCCCATAAAGGTCAGCAGCAGTTACAAGAAAAGGATTTTAAGCAAGAGATTTCTGTATTTGAAATGGTTTGTAACAACCAGTTTACTTTCAGCATCTGGTGCACTCTCATGAATGCTAATTCTCAGGTCCCTGTACAGGTATATGGTGAAAGAGGGCAGTGAATAGTCACTTATTACCCTAATCCTTAAAACAGATTCTGCAAGAAATTTAAAGGCAATTGACCTATGAAATAAGTCGAAAATCACATCATGAGGCTGCAATACTAAAATGATTTCACTTGTGCAAATTGCCATTATTAAAGACCTTTACGCAGTTTTTCTTAATGTCTGGTCATATCAGAATAATATCTTGTACAAAGTACAGTGCAAAGGCATACCTTCATGGCTTTTTATGAGTTTATTATGAGCTAATCCCTGACCAAAGCATGCTAGAGAATAGAGCAGCTTTATCTTTAAACTGGTAACTGCGAGTCACACATGACATCAGAACTGGTCTGCCTGTCGCTCCACTTTTTCCTCACTTACTTTCAGCATCCCCATATGCATTCCTGAACTCTCGCACATCTTCAAGAAATACTTGATGTTAGCCTCATCGTGGATGATGTAGACGGGAACTTTCCTCTTGACGCTGGCATCCAGTATGTCTTTGAAGATATCGATGTCTGTAAATAAGTCCATTACAACAGCGATTACCTGCGAATAGTAATAAAACAGTTGTAGTTACACACTCAAATCCCACATTAGTCATTTAATCAACTGATCAAATTCTATTGCAGACATTATCTGCTGTCTGTGGTTGAAATTCATTTCACTGTCTGTAATCGAGTTCCATTTACACAGGGTAATTGTAGAGAAGATGTTTCTGCTCAAACTAGGGATCGTAAATATAAGATAGTCACTTATAGATCCAATAAGGAATTCAGGAGAAACTTCTGTATCCAAGGTGTGGTTAGAATATGGAATTTGCTACCACAAGGAGTAGTTGAAGCGATTAGCATTGATGCATTTAACAGAAAGCTAGATAAGTACACAAGGGAGAAAGGAATAGAAGGATGTGCTGATAGGGTTGGATGAAATAGGGTGGGAGGAGGCTCGTGTAGAGCATACACACCGGCATAGACCAGTTGGGTCGAATGGCCTATTTCTGTGCTATAAATTCTATATAATTCTTTGTAACTGTATTTACTAGCACTAGCAATAAAAAAAAACTCAAAACTCTGGCAAACTCGATAAAGAACTTGTATGTTTATAGAGCCTTTTACAACCTCAGGACGTTGCAAAGTGCTTTACAGCCAATTAAGTACTTTTTCTGACATGTAGTCACTGTTGTAATGTAGGAAATACGGCAGTCAATTTGCACACAAGATCCCACAAACAGCAATGTGATAATGACCAGAATTTTTTTTTTTTTTAGTGATGTTGGTTTTGGGATAAATATTGGCCAGGACACCAGGGAGAACTCCCCTACTCTTTGAAATAGTGGCATGGGATCTTTTACGTTCACCTGCGAGGGCAGATGGGCCCTCGGTTTAACGTCTCATCTGAAAGATGACACCTCCAACAGTGCAGCTCTCCTTCAGTACTGCACTAATGTGTCAGTCTAGATTATGTGTTTAAGTCTCCGGAGTGGACCCATAACCTTCTGACTCCGAGGTGAGAGTGCTACCACTGAACCACGGCTGACCAGAGTAATGTATTGTCCTTTCTTTTTCTGCTCGGCTCTCCAATATAGATCCGCAAACAGTTGGGTGGGGGGAGCTCACAATCCGCTTTGTAAATTGCTCTTCAATTGATCCCCCACGTGTTTCACCAAGTAAGGAAGCTACACCAAGGGGAAATAGTAGCTAAAACCCTTCAAAGTGTTTAACAACTTGTTTCAACTCTTATAAATAGATCTGTATTCTCATCAATATTTTGGAGTGCTGTAAATTTAAATTCACTCCAGTGATAAATTATTAATATTTGTAGTCATTGAGCTGTACCGACCCAATGTTTATTTTAGCTTAAATTTGGGCTAATACATTTTCAGAATGAGACACATTTTGAGTGAAGATTTACTTTATATTAAAGTAACCCTTGCGTTAGCAGTAACCTGAGTGAAAATAAAATAACTATTCTAATGTTCTGACACCATGCTTGTGATATCAACATTACAATATGTTAAGCAGGAGGTATGAGAATTTATTTAGTTCCCCTGCAACTAATTCTACATTCTGTGACTTTTTCATGTATCCTCTGCTTTTACTGGTGGCATAAACATGGGAGCAGAAGTAGGCCATTCAGCCCCTTAAGTCTGTTCCGCCATTCTATTAGATCATGGCTGATCTGTAACTCATTTACTTGGCTCCATGCTCCATAATACCCTTACCTCACAAACTATTGATCTCGGGCTTGAAAATGTCAATTAACCCCCAGCATCCACAGCCTTTTGGGGAGGAGAGTTTTGCACTACCCTGTGTGTGAAAAAAGTGCTTCCTGATTTCGCTCCTAAATGGTCTAGCTCTAATTCCAAGATATTGGCCCCTTATTCTGGATCCCCTCACCAGAGGAAATAGTTTCTCTGTATCTACCCTAAACCCTTTATCATTTTAAAGACCTTGATTAGGTCACCCCTCAACTTCTAAACTCAAGGGAGTGCAAAGCAAGCGTATGCAACCTGTCCTCTTTTCTGAAGAAAAAAGCCCCAACCTATGAGAAGACTTAGAGGACACCTGATAGAGGTCTTTAAAATTATGAATGGGTTGGGCAAAGTAGATGTGGAGAGAATGTTTTCACTGGTGGGAGAATCCAAAACTACTGGCCATAAATACAAAATAGTTACTAATAAATCCAATAGGGAAATAAGGAGAAATTTCTTTATTCAGAGAGTGGTTAGAATGCGGAACTCAGTACCACAGGAAGTGGTTGAGGCAAATAGTTTAGATGCTTTCAAAAGGAAACTAGATGAGTACATGAGAGAAAAGGGAATAGAAAGATACGCTGACAGGCTGAGATGAGGTGGATGGAATGGGAGGAGATTCATATGGAGTATCAACAGCAGCACAGACTACCTGGGCCAAATGGCTGGTTTCTGTGCTGTATATTCTATGTAATTCTTTAAGCCCTGGTATCATTCTGCCCTTTAAGCCCTGGTATCATTCTGCCCTTTAAGCCCTGGTATCATTCTGCCCTTTAAGCCCTGGTTTCATTCTGGTGAATCTGTGCTATACCCACTCCAAGGCCAATGTATCTTTCCTAGGTTCAGTGCTCAAAATGGTCTGTTGGGCAATATTCAGCAAATGTTGAACATTAATGATTAAATGACATCCAGACTGGAACTGAATCACCCTGCAATCAAAACTAAACTCCAGCTGCTGAAACTCTTAAACAGATCGGGTCGGGGGCAGGTCATCATTACGAACTACTATCTGCACTGTTAAGCAAATGCACTAAACTATCCGATCATCATAGCCTGATATCGGCTTTATATCTGCTATAACTTTCTTTTCTACCTTATCATCTCTGTAGGGAAGTCAAATGTTTTTTTTTTCTTACCTTGTTTGGTAGAGGGTAGTGGGTTAGGAATGAGGGAAGGACCTAGGTGATGTCAAGGAAAAGTTGCACCTTATCGTTCCCAACACTCAACAAAGCCCGTTTTAACATGCCATATTGACAGAATGGAATGTACAGCGTGGAACCTACAGGCCAGGCATTACCCCGCCCCCATCCCCTTCAGCTCCCACTCGCAATCGCAATCTCTTCGGTTCCAACAAACCCCCGTCCTCACTGCTTCAAGCTTTTGTTGCAGCGAGTGCGACATCTTTCCAGTTTACATTGCATGACCACATTTTGTATCGTCACAACCGGGGCGGGTTCAACACGGATGTGGTGACCCTAACTCGCAGACTTCAGCTGGAAATCCTAAAGGTTTAATCCAACCCCTTCGCCCTACCTGAATCTGCTGAAGTGGGGAATATTTAAAGTTCACATACACCATATGAATAGAGGAGTTTAATTTAAGAAATGATCGGCTAACAAAGCAACATTAAAATTACACAATCCTAAGGTAGTATGTGGGTTGTAATGATGGAACGGGAATGATTACACCATGTATTGGACAAGGACTGTTTAATAAGGTTACAGTCAGTGGTCTAAACGGCACTATGCTGGAATTCCCTCCCTAAACCTATCCACCGCTCTCCTCCTTCAAGACGCTCCAGAAAACCTACCTCTGAACAAGCCTTTTGGTCACCTGATCTAATATGTCCTTATAGGGGTACGGTAACATAGTGGTTATGTTACTGGACTAGTAATCCAGAGGCCTGGACTAATGATCCGGAGACATGAGTCCAAATCCCATTACGGCAGCAGAGGAATTTAAATTCAGTTAATTAAATAAATCTGGAATAAAGAGTTAATGGTGACGAGGAAACTACTGGATTGTTGTAAAAACCCATCTGGTTCACTAATGCCCTTTAGGGAAGGAGATCTGCTGTCTTTACCTGGTCTGGCCTATATGTGACTCCCTCTGAAATGGCCCAGCAAGTCAAACTGCTACAAAAAACCGGACTAGTCTACCAACTGCGCACCATGGCTGCAGTGTCTACCATTACAAGATGCTCTGCAGCAACTCCAAGGCTTCTTTGACAGCACCTCTCAAACCCGTGACCTCTACTACCTAGAAGGACAAGGGCAGAAGGCGCATGGGAACACCACCACCTCCAAGTTCACACACCATTCTGAATTGGAAATATATCCTCATTGGGTCAAAATTCTGGAACTTCCTCCCTAACAGCACTGTGGGAGTACGTTCAAAAAGGCAGCTCACCGCCACCTTCTCAGGGGCAATTAGGGATGGGCAATAAATGTTGGCTTTGCCAGTGACCGAATTAAAAAAAAGTGCTTCAATATTAATATTTGGCTGATCATTGCTCCTACTAAGACGTTTTACTACGTTAAGTGGCTTGGTGTTAAATTTTGTTTGATAACGCTCCTGTGAAGCACTAAGTTAAAGGCTCTATATAAATACAAGTCTTAAAGGAGCTAAATAAATGCAAGTTGTTGTATATTAGAGTTTCTAACTTACTGAACTAGATTTTTGAAATCCTTTTCTGCTTTTAGTTATCTGCTAAATTAATTCAAACCTTTGCCCAGATAACTATTTACCACATATTTAATTTCTATTTGCATGTCCTCACCTTCTGCGCTTGGCTGATCATTCTGCGGACCATCTCCTTGATGTGGAGTGAGCCCTCCACAGGTGGCTGTGTGTACACGTTGGCTCGGGTCACTCCGCGATACGCGGCGCAATCCGGCCAACCCAGGTCCAAGCTGGGCCGAGATATGTCCGAGGTGTCGGGCCAATAATGCAGAGAAAGGGGCTTCTTCTCCGGGTCCTCGCTTGCTTTCTTTCCTTGTCCTTCGCTCTCTCCTTCTCCTTCGCTCTCTCCTTCTGCTTCACTCTCTCCTTCTGCTTCACTCTCTCCTTCTCCCTCATCTTGACCCTCCTCATCCCGCCATTCGGTGCCCGGCACCTTTGGCAAGAAATCCCGGACCGAGCGCAGGATCTGCTCGATGTCCAGCTCCGACAAGAACTCCCTCAGGTTTTCCTTGGTGACCGTTTCGTTAAAGGCTTGCGTCCCGTGAGCCAAGAGTGTCTCCACTGCCACTCTCTGCGCCTCGCTATAGTAGAACTCGGGCTTGGATTCATTAGTCCTATAGTTGATATTCCCCTCGTCCAAACACTGTAACTGCGAGAGAGCCATTGCTCATAAATCCGAAGCCCCCCAAACCAGCTCTGCCGGAGTGCACCGTCAGCAAGGCTGGGACCGAGGCAATGCAACGAGGAACCAACCTTCACAGGTTGACACGTCGACTGGATGCTCCTCCCAGCTTCCTCCCCTCCCCTCCCTTCCCTGCCCCGCACAACGCCTTGATCTCACTACCCCTCAGGAGTCTCATTTCCTCAGGATCCCAGATACGTGGTTATTTTTTTAAAAAACACAGGAAGCTGACTCAGGCGACAACCTTTTCTCAAGCATGGGATGGGCTCCCTCAAGCCACAAGACGTCTCTGTTTATCGACAATGACCATACAACCTGCAACGTAACGCTGCCTGGCAACAGACGCTAGTCTTTAGCTAATATTCCCCAAGCGGTTATGTAACTAGATCACCGCCGACCAGCAGTTTTTATTTAGCGATCAGTAACGAAAGTCTCTTTCAACCGGTGAAAGTGACGAGCATGCCAGTTTCGACAGAGTAATTGGTTGCCCAGGAGTATGCCCCACTACATGCACGGAAGGTGTAAGGGATAGTTTTAGAGCCATATGAAAAATCCTTGGCGATAACAAAAAAATCTGTCAGTTACAACAAAATATAAGCATTTTTGTCGAGTTTTAGTTTCTTAGAGATTCCTTTAATTCAATCGCAATGCACAAGGGAATTTAAAACGCAACTACATTCACACTTCCAGCAATAACTGTACAAAAGTGAAGATTTAGTAGGTTGTCCAGGAGGTTACAGGTTAGAGGGAGGAGTCAGTTCACATTCTAACAGAAACACACTGTGAGATTCGCTCAGTTATGTATAATTGACATTAGCTTAAAATTTAGCTGACAGTTAGAAAGAAAAAGAACTTGTATTTATATAGCGCCTTTCACAACCTCAGGATGTCATAGACAATAAAGTACTTTTGAAGGTAGTCACTGTTGTAATGTAGGAAATGTTATTCAAATCCCTAACTATTGGGAGAGTATTTTGAGTGTGGATTGTTCAAAGGATTGAGTTGGCTTGGAACTTGCAGAGATGGGTCAAACCAGTCAGCTGCCACAAGTATTAAGGCAATATGAAAATAACTACATAGATAAAGGTTAACTTATCATTTTGCCTAGAGATTGAGGGGTTAGTATAGTAGCTACAGTAAATAGAATCATAGAATGGTTACAGCATTCAAGAAGGCCATTCGGCCCATTGAGCCCATGCCGGCTCTCTGCAAGAGCACTGCAGCTAGTCCCAATCCCCCGCCCTTTCCCCATAGCCCTGTAAAAAAAAACATTCTTCAGGTACTTACCCAATTCCCTTGATTGAATCGGCCTCCACCACCCTTTTAGGCATTGCATTCCAGATCCTAACCACTCGCTGAGTAAATAAGTTTTTCCTCATGTCGCCTTTGGTGCTTCTGCCAATCACCTTAAATCTGTGTCCTCTGGTTCTCGACCCTCCGCCAATGGGAACAGTTTCTCTCTATCTACACTGTCTAGACCCCTCATGATTTTGAACACCTCCATCAAATCTCCTCTCAATCTTCTATGCTCTAAGGAGAACAACCCCAGCTTCTCCAGTCTATCCACGTAACTGAAGTCCCTCATCCCTGGAATCATTCTCATAAATCTTTTCTGCACCCTCTCTAAGGCCTTCACACCCTTCCTAAAGTGCAGTGCCCAGAATTGGACACAACTCAAGTTGAGGCCGAACAAGTGTTTTATAAAGGTTCATCCTTGCTTTTATACTCTATACCCAGGATCCCGTAAGCTTTTTAATTGCTTTCTCAACCTGCCACCTTCAACAATTTGTGTACATATACCCCTAGGTCTCTCTGTTCATGCACCCCCTTTAGGATTGTACCCTTTAGTTTATATTTCCTCTCTTCATTCTTTCTATCAAAATGTATCACTTCGCACTTTTCTGCGTTAAATTTCATCTGCCACATGTCCGCCCATTCCACCAGCTTGTCTATGTCCTCCTGAAGTCTATCACTATCCTCCTCACTGTACACTATACTTCCAAGTTTTGTGTCATCTGCAAATTTTGAAATTGTGCCCCGTACACCCACATCCAAGTCATTAATATATATCAAGAAAAGCAGTGGTCCTAGTACCGACCCCTGGGGAACACCACTCCTCCAGTCCAAAAAACAACCGTTCAGCACTACACTCTGTTTCCTGTCACTTAGCCAATTTCATATCCATGCTGCCACTGTCCCTTTTATCCCATGGGCTTCAACTTTGCTGGCAAGCCTATTATGTGGCACTTTGTCAAACGCCTTTTGGAAGTCCATGTACACCACGTCAACTGCATTGCCCTCATCAACCCTCTCTGTTACCTCATCAAAAAACTCGATCAAGTTAGTTAAACACAATTTGCCTTTAACAAATCCGTGCTGGCTTTCCTTAATTAATCCACACTTGTCCAAGTGACTGTTAATTTTGTCTCTGTTTATTGTTTCTAAAAGCTTCCCCACTACCGAGGTTAAACTGACTGGCCTGTAGTTGCTGGGTTTATCCTTACACCCTTTTTTGAATAAGGGTGTAACATTTGCAATTCTCCAGTCCTCTGGCACCACCCTCATTTCTAAGGAGGATTGGAAGATTATGGCCAGCACCGCCACGATTTCTTCCTTCACTTCCCTCAGTGTCCTAGGATGCACCCCATCTGGTCCTGGTGACTTATCTACTTTAAGTACAGCCAGCCTTTCCAGTACCTCCTCTATCAATTTTTATCCCATCCAGTATCTCCTCTACCTCCTCCTTCACTATGTCTATGGCAGCATCTTCTTCCTTGGTGAAGACAGATGCAAAGTACCCATTTAGCAGCTCAGTCTCCTCTGCCTCCATGCATAGGTCTCCTTTTGGGTCCCTAATTGGACTTATTTATTCATCTGTTCAATAAATATATATATTTAAAAAGGAACATTTCCAGGTCTCTGGGGAAAGAGCGGGGGAGTCGGACAAATTGGATCGCTCTTCTAAAGAGCCAGCACAGGCACGAAGGGCCGAATGGCCCCCTTTTGTGCAGTAAGATTCTATAAATTTACTTGATAGTTAAAGTCTGAGACAAGACCTGATATGGTGATGCTTTGCTCCTTCTTGAAGACATGAGAAAGATTCTGTGGAGGCACAGGACAGATGGAGTAACCAAGGAGACTTTCCTGTTTGTTATCCTGGGGCACATTATTAAAACCTATTTAGCTGTCAGGGCCAGAATGTCCCTCTCGGAGCCACGAGGAAGTAAAAACTCAGCGATGAGAATTATGTAAAATTCAGATGCCGAAGTATCTAGGATAAGAAGGGTAGGAAAGATCTCCCAAAAAACAACACAATCTATGTTAGAAAATGAAATAAAAACAGAAAATGCTGGAATTACACAACAGTTCCCTTCACATCTGAAAAGAGAAATGACAAGTTAATGTCGGGTTAGTTGAACCGAATAGTATAGAGGCATTTAAGGGGAAGCTAGGTAAGCATATGAGGGTGAAGAGAATAGAGGGTTATGCTGATCGAGTTAGCTGAGGAAGGATGGGAGGAGGCTCGAGTGCAGCATAAACGCCCGGCATGGACTGGTTGGGCTGAATGGTCTGTTTCTGTGCTGCATATTCTATGTAATGTTAGGGATAGAGACTGTTCTGAGAAAAGATCTCTACCTTAAATGTTAACCTGCACTAACTCTTTTCAAATGCTGACTCTTGCCCTGGGTATTTCCGCAATTTTTGTTTTGAAAGATCTTTGGGTTGGCAAGGATTTTAGTTATTTAATTATTTTGGTGAGCAGAGGGTCCTCATGACCTTCTAGACAGGACAACCTTGGTTACAAAAGGAAGTCATTGTGCAAATGTGGTAAGAATATATTCACGGGGGGAATTATAGTCATTGAAACACTGTCTCAAAAAATACCCTGATCTAATTTTTTTTTTTAGATCGCTAATATATTTCTCATAAATGTATTGGAATTCCCCAACATACATTCACTGGGAGAGTTTCAGGTTTGTTGTTTTCAAGTGAAGTAATGGCCCAGAAATTTGGGTCGGGGGCTTCCCGCGGGTGTAAGCCCCCGACTTGCACTTACCTTGCGCGCCGGACGTTGAGCTGTGGGCCCCCGTGGAATTCCGATCCTGGGCCTGCTCCAGCTGCCGGCATGCAGTGCTTGCGTATCCCAGGGGCGCAGTTAGTTCGATGCGTCCCCTGGGATCACGTGGCCCATGGGGAGCCAATCGGAGCAGGGAATGCCCATTCATAAGTTTGACAGGAAGAGCTGTCAAAACTTATAAATACTACGGGCCACAAAACATCACTAAATCTTCAAATAATTTTTTTTTTAAATCATATTTTTAAAATAAACTATAAATTACATGAAATAACTATTTTAAACAATAATTTACATTTTTGAAAAAAATAATTTTATTTTCTAATGGGGCTAAATATAAACTTACCTTTCTTTAAAGTATTTAAAAATAATAAACCTGTGGAAAAAATGTTTTAATTTTAATTAATTCACCACTTACCTTGTAAAAAGCAGGCCTTACGCCTGCTTTTTACATGTCTAACTTCTGGAGACTTACCTTCCTGGGAAAACCTGCAAAAAAAACGGAAGTTTGATGCGCACGCGCAGCCTCTCCCGCGCATGCGTACGACCTCTTAACCCCTGCTTTCAGGGGAACAGAAGTGCCGGTTTCCCGCGCATGCACAGTGCATGCAGGAAACCGGCACTTCCATTGGGCCTATGGGTGAGTGCCCCGTGCATACTCACCCGTGGAGACCCGAATTTCTGGGCCAATAACTTCCCAAAAGGGATTTTTCCTTAGGCAGTTTATTCCGAGGTTATTAATAGTTGTTTCACAACGAGGCACGCAAAAAGGGTACCAGCCAAGTTAGCCCTGCTTGTGCCACACAATGGTGGGGTGTTTTGTTTGTATTCATTACTTTTGGGGGGGGGTCAGATCCCAGTTAGAGGATGTATTGCGTTCACACTGGTAGTTTCTCTAACTAGATTATACCAGCCGATTGGGCGGTTAGCCCTATGCTAAGTGTTTTAGGGCTCCCGTGACCAACAACAAACAACAACAACAACAACTTGTATTTATATAAAGTGCCTTTACATAGTAAAACATCCCAAGGCATTTCACAGGTGTATTATAAGATAAAAAATTGGCACCGAGCCACGTAAGGATAAATTAGGGCAGGTGACCAAAAGCTTGGTCAAAGAGGTAGGTTTTAAGGAGCGTCTTAAAGGAGGAAAGAGAGGTAGAGAGGTGGAGAGGTTTAGGGAGGGAACTCCAGAGCTTAGGGCCTAGGCAGCTGAAAGCACGGCAACCAATGGTTGAGCGATTATAATCAGGGATGCTCAAGAGGGCAGAATTGGAGGAGCGCAGATA
Source organism: Somniosus microcephalus (assembly GCF_052327205.1). NCBI lineage: Eukaryota > Metazoa > Chordata > Chondrichthyes > Squaliformes > Somniosidae > Somniosus > Somniosus microcephalus. The sequence goes on from NC_140997.1 coordinate 40,512,528, forward strand.
TCTCAGGGAGTTGTAGGGCTGGAGGAGATTACAATGATAGGAAGGGGCGAGGTCATGGAGGGATTTAAAAACAAGGATGAGAATTTTAAAATCAAGGAATTGCTTAACTGGGAGCCAATGTAGGTCAGCGAGCACAGGGATGATGGGTGACCAGGACTTGGTGCGAGTTAGGACACTGGCAACCGAGTTTTGGATGACCTCAAGTTTATGTAGGGTAGAACGTGGGAGGCCAGCCAGGAGTGCGTTGGACTAGTCAAGTCTAGAGGTAACAAAGGCATGGATGAGGGTTTCAGCAGCAGATGAACTGAGGTAGGGGTGGAGACAGGCGCTGTTACAGAGGTGGAAATATACGGTCTTAGTTATGCTGCGGATATGTGGTTGAAAGCTCATTTCAGGGTCAAATATGACACCAAGGTTGTGAACAGTCTGGTTCAGCCTCAGATGGATGCTAGGGAGAGGGATGGCAACAGTCTGACAATTTAGAGACCATGGAGGGGTCAAGAGAAGTGGTGGTGAGGTAGAGCTGGGTCGTCAGCGTACATGTGGAAACTGACGCTGTGTTTTTGGATGATGTCATCAAGGGGCAGCATGTAGCATAGGAGGGGGCCAAGGATAGGTCCTTGGGGGACACCAGAGGTAACGATGCAGGAGCGGGAAGTGAAGCCATTGTAGGTAATTCTCTGGCTACGGTTAGATAGATAAGATTGGAACCAGGCGAGTGCAGTCCCACCCAGCTGGACGATGGTGGAGATGCGTTGGAGAAGGATGGAGTGATCAACCGTGTCAAAGGCTGCAGGCAAGTCAAGAAGGATGAGGAGGGATAGTTTACCTTTGTCACAGTCACAAAGGATGTCATTTGTGACTTTGATGAGAGCTGTGTTGGTACTGTGGCAGGGGCAGAAACCTGATTGGAGGATTTCAAACATGGACATCTGGGAAAGATGGGCACAGATTTGGGAGGTGACAACACGTTCAAGGACTTTGGAGAGGAAAGGGAGGTTGGAGATGGGGCGATAGTTTGCAAGGACAGAAGGGTCAAGAGTTGTTTTTTTGAGGAGAGGGGTGATGACGGCAGATTTGAGGGAGAGAGGGCAGTACCTGAGGAGAGAGAACCGTTAACAATGTCAGCTAACATGGGAGCCAGAAAAGGAAGTTGGGTGGTCAGCAGTTTAGTGGGAATAGCTTTGAGGTGGGTCTCATGGGCAAGATGAGCGCGGAGAGGTCATGAGGGGAGATCAGAGGGAAACGAGTTCAGGGCTAGGGCAGGGGGGAACATTGGCGGAAGTTTGGTCCGATGGGCTAGGGGAGGGAAGGGAAGTGGCAGAGGCAGCTGATCGGATGATCTCAATCTTAGAGACAAAGAAGTCCACAAGTTCCTCACACTTCTTCTTGGAGGTGAGAGGGGTTTAAGTAGACAGTTTGCAGTAGAGAAAAGAAGTTGGGGTTATCTTTGCATTCCAGAATGATCCTGGAATAGTGAGCAGTTTTGGCATTGGTGAGGGGAGTAGGGGGCCTAAACACACCCACCGGACACGAGTATCCCGCTGGATGTCAACCCAGAATTCAGAGCCAGAGCTCCGACATTGAGAATGTCTGGAGAGGGGTTTGAACCCAGCACCTCTCTACCTCAGAGGCGGGAATGTGACCACTAAGCCAAAGGCTCGCTCCTGCTCTTTTCTTATCTGCTTTACTCAAACTGACCCAGCACCCCTGCATTTAAGGGGAAGCCAAATCAGTACATGAGGGAGAAAGGAATAGAACAGTGTGCTAATCAGGTGAGATGTAGTAGGGTGGAAGGAGGTTCAGGTGGAGCATAAACCCATTGGGCTGAATGGCCTGTTTCTGTGCTGTAATTCTGTGTAAAATGGCTAAAAAGTACAAACTGACGCATCATCCCCAAACAGGCCCAGCGTGTCCTCATTACCCTATCATTGCAAAATGTCCTCACACTCATAAGGGGACACCGCATGATAAAATAACAAAGTTAAAATTATATAAAAACATATTTAAAGAAACTGAGCAGATAGGAAGTTGGAACATGTATGAAACCAAAGTAAGAGCTGTTAGGAAGATCATTTGGTATGAAAAGAAAAATAACTGGGAAAAGAAAATGCATGGTAAATTGGGAGACCAAAGAAAATCTTTCGGATATGTTTATGACAGAAAATGTATTAAAGTGGGGCTCCTTGAATATGAGAGGGGCGATATTAGGAGAACATCATACAGCAGAAATTTTAAATGATTTTTTCCTTATAAATCAGAATAATGTGCTATAACATTAAGGTAGCATTTCATTGTAAAACATTATGGGGCAAAAATTTGGTCACGAGTAGCGCTGAAAAAATTAACGCTGCCGCATCCGAAATTCAGTGGTAGTGCCCCAAGAAGGAGGCGGGGCATTACTGGAAGCGCTCCCCTTCCCTCTTGGGGCGCTCCCAGGGAATATCGCGGCACTACGTGCCGCAGCACCACCCACACAGCACCACGATATTCCCAGCTGGGCCACCAGGGATCGGGGTGCCAGCAAAAGAGAAGTGCCGGGCTGCCCGATCGCGGCCTGCACCCTGCGGGGTACGTCAGATGGGGCAGATGCTGGCAGGCGGCCAGCAAAGAAAACGGTCGCCCGGCACCTCCCCTTTAAATATCACCGCCTCGGCTGCACATATGCCCCCCTGACCCTGTCGACCAAAGTTTGTTAATTAAAATGCTATTGCCATTTGCAGATCCTTTTAGATGCAAGTACCAACAAATAATAATCTATAAAATGTAAGTGTGGAATTTGGGTGTGCAGCATACAACAAATAAAAGGAAGAAAAATGTCTGATCTTTTGTATCAAATATCCATTCGTGTGGTATACAGCTCAATTGTTCCTGCAACTGAAAACTATATGAACAATGTCTGCACGTGAACCCTGCCGGCCTAATGGAGCCAAATATATTTTAAATGGCACCTATTGTGCTGCATATTTACATAGAACAGGTTTTTAAAAAACTAATCCTACAACTTATGACTCTTCAAAACTGTGCATTGTGCTAGACTGAGCTGGAATTTTTGCATTGCTCTTAACTATAAGTCTGCATGGTAAATAGGAGCGTCATAAATATTGCATTCCTTTTTGTCTTAGCTTTAAGTGAACATCATATATTATTAAAACAGGAGAAACAGGCACCTAAAGATTTATCCTTTGTCTGAGGTTCCCCCGCCTCACAGAAATAACTTGTAGAGGAGTGACCCGGTAATGACAATATTGGCATTCCAACAGTGCACACATGTGATTATAACTTGTAAGGTATCATTTTTGGTCGTGCAAGATTGAAGTAGATTTTCAACTTTGCCGCCAGGGCTTAATACTGGCATTGATGAATAGCCGCCCATGATTAAATTGATGGAATTGGAAATCGGGTGGGTTCTATAATGGGTGGGCGTTCCACTCCGCTGGTTTATGCCCTTGCGGTGAAGGTGAAAATCGCCATGCCAGTGGTACAGCTGGTGCAACCTGGCGATCATATTTCAGCCAAATGCGAGTGAAATGATCAAAATAGTGTCTGCATGTGAATCCCACTCAGGAAGATGGAACAAACTGTGTTTCCAATGGTGCCTATTGCTTTGCATACGTACACAGAGCAGATAACTTTTAAAAAAATGATTCTCCAACTTTTGATTTTTCAAAACTGCATCACGGAAGAGAGGGCTGGAATGTTTCCCACTGCCAATCATCATCTCATTTTGTATATACAGGTACTAACATTGCTTATCTTTGATTGGTTGCCATCATACATCCTGAGTAGTTTTTCAATGACAGTTTATGTACTGTAGGAGAATTCAAATCTGACACCAGATATGGTTTGCAACTTAACCCTTTTATTGTGTTCGACCAAGCCTTGACACACGCAAAGGGGGAATTTTAACCCGTAAAATGAGTGGGTTGGGGTTGGGTGGGAGGTCAAAGAGTTAAAAAAAACTGTATCCCAACTCCAAACCGCCCACTTCTGGTTTTAACAGAGGTGGGATGTGGCGGGACAGGCAGCCAAATGCTGCCAGGAGGCAGGTCGCCCATTTAAACAACCCTGATGCTCATCCGGCCTCTGACCACTTCCCCGATCATCCTTCAGCCCCAATCCACCCCCGCCCCCCCCCCGATCATCCTCCAGTCCTGGCTACATCCTTCGATCCTCCTCCGGCCCCAGTTCACTCCTCCCACCGTCCCCATCCTCCTCCGGCCCCGATTCACCCCCCCTGATCCTCCTCCCGCCCCGATTCACCCCTCGATCCTCCTCCGGCCCCAGTTCACCCCTCAATCCTATTCCGCCCCTGATTCACCCCTCGATCCCCCTTCGGCCCTGATTCACCTCCTGTTCCTCCTCCGGCTCCGATTCAACCCCCGCCCCCCCCAATCATCCTCCGGCCCAACTCACCCCTGCCCCCCCCCCCCGATCCTTCCCTCCCGATACTCCCTGCAGCCTAGTGCCGCAGGCCTACCCACCCATAGCCAGCCAGTCTCTCCATCTGAAACAGAGCTTTGAAGTGTTAATAAGGCCCTGCCGTTAAATTTGTCAGGGCCTGCAGGAAATCCATTGTCCCGGGTTTCCCAACCACTTTCTAGCCAATCCCCTTCCCCCCCCGCTCCCGACCCACCTCCAGATTAAAATTGCGGCCAATATCTAAGCAGGTAGGCATACAGAGAAATAAATAATATTACCCCGTTTCCCTTCTCGGTAGAGATGTAACCTTCGTTGATCCTTTCGATTCTGACTGTGTCTACAAATTGTGAAGGAAAGCTCAAGATCTTTATAGGCCTCCAGTATGCACATTGTCCTTGATGATTCATTATGGCATGACAAGTGTTATTGTGAACAAGACCCCCAGAAACTCCCCATAAGTGGAAACATTTACTCCACGTCTACCTTATCAAACCCTTTCAGAATTTTAAAGACCAATATCGGTCAACCATCTTCTCTTTTCTAGAGAAAGTGTCACACCTCAAAACGTTACAGCGAAATTTATTGATTGCCTGTTTTAAGCAGTTATCTGAGTCAGCAATCAAATATTTATCTGACCAATCCTGAGCAAAGTAAAAAGTAGCAAAACCACACCAATGATAAATGACCAGCAGAAAACTGAGCAATCAAATCCTTCGTTTTTCAAAGCTATGATTAACTATCCAGCAAGTACTATAAAACTGACCAAGCAAATCACTGAAATAATGTTGTCACACTGAGCTGCAGCAAATGGAACGATACATGTCTAAACAAGTTGTTTTGGTAGCAGAACTACATCTAATATTAGGGACACCACAGCTTCGACTATCATTCCCAGCACCAAATATGTTAGCTTTGATCCAGAAAGGAAATGTGTCTGGCTGGGCATTTGAAACCCACAGCTATATTTTACCAATTCCCCCCCAAAGGAATGGTGCAGTGGGTTGCACTACCCTTGCAGTAGTTTGATTCCAGCCAGGACTTAGAGTGGCTACATGATGTTGGTGTGGGAAATAGCACGAACAGAATGGTTCAGTAGCAAATGTTCCTTTGAAGTTGGGATTGAGACACATTGCTGGACAGTGTAGAGGTAGCTTTACTTTGCATCTAACTCATGCCATACCTGGGCAAGGGATGATTGATGTTGAAACTAGCTGCAATAGTAAAAATAAGCATGTTATTTCCCAACACTCACATCCCCTCAACTTGAGCATAAAATTGACTTTTGTGCAACAAATTCGCCATTAATATACAAAGGGTTCCATGGTTTAGTAAGCAGTTCATTTGCTATATAGGGAGTATAATGTAAATAGTGGGGTAGGGTTTCACCTTGCCGCCCGAGCATTAAACTGGCATTGTGGATCAGCTGCCCATTATAGAAACCGTCCAATTCTCCTACCAATCCAAGAACTGGGGTTCATTCCAGAGGGTTAAAATTGAAAAGCAGGGACGTCATGTTAAACTTGTATAGAACCTTGGTTGTACCACACAAAGTACTGTGCACTGTTCTGATCTCCATATTATAAAAAGGATATAGAGGCATTGGGGCTGGTGCGTAAAAGATTAGCAAGGATGATACCAGAACTGAGAGGTTATAACTATCAGGAAAGACTGACCAGGCTGGGGCTCTTTTCTCTAGAAAAGAGAAGGTTGAGGGATGACCTGACAGAGGTCTTTAAGATAATGAAAGGTTTTGATAGGGTAGGCATGGAGAAGATGTTTCCACTTGTGGGGGAATCCAAAATTAGGGGCCATAAATATAAGATAGTCACTAATAAATCCAATAGGGAACTCAGGAGAAACATCTTTACCCAGAGATTGGTTAGAATATGTAATTCGCTGCCACAGGGAGTAGTTGAGGCGAATAGCATAGAGACATTTAAGGGGAAGCTAGATAAGCACATGAGGGAGAAAGGAATAATGAAGTGGGGTGGGAGGAGGCTCATGTGGAGCATAAACACTGGCATAGATCTGTTGGGCCGAATGGCCTGTTTCTGTGCTTTTATAAAAATTCATTCACAGGGTCAATGTGGGCGTCGCAGCCAAGGCCAGCATTTATTGCCCATCCCTAATTGCCCTTGAGAAGGTGGTGATCCGCCTTATACAACTGAGGGGCCATTTCAGAGGGTAATTAAGAGTCAACCACATTGCTATGGGTCTGGAGTCACATATAGACCAGGTAAGGACAACATATTTCCATCCCTAAAGGACATTAGTGAACCAGATGGGTTTTTAATACAATCCAGTAATTTACTGATACTAGCTTTTTATTCCAGATTTATTTAATTAACTGAATTTCCCCAGTTGCTGTGGTGGGATTTAGAACTCATCTTTCCAGATCATTAGTCCAGACCTTTAGAATTACCAATCCAGTACCCTAACCACTATGCTACTGTACCCTTAAGACTCAATGTAACTCCTTTCCATTGATTTCAACTGGAAAATGTTGGGGGCAGAATAGAGGGAGAGGAGGCCACTTCACGGCACTCTACCTCCATTGGGAACGCTTCAGAATCATTATTGCCAGCTTTCATCACCGGGGCCTCAGGTTAACGTCTCATCCGAAAAACAGAAATACTTGTTGGAAGCTGTTGCGTATCAGATATTTGCATCTAGTTTTAGTTGCAATTAATTCTGAGTCATCCAGTGCTGAAGTCAGTAATAAGTTAAAGCCTGACGCTGCACTCATGCTCGATATGAGCAGAACATCAAGCATTTCCGATGGAGGTTGGAACTGCCTGAACTTGTCACTTACGTGGGCTAATAGGATCGTTTAGCTTTCTAGAAACATAGAAGATAGGAGCAGGAGTAAGCCATTCGGCCCCTCGAGCCTGCTCCGCCATTCAATGAGATCATGGCTGATCATCCAAATTCAGTACCGTCCCTGCCTTCTCCCCATATCCCTATAGCCTTAAGAAATATATCTAACTCCTTCTTGAATATATTTAATGAATTGGCCTCAACTGCCTTGTGTGGTAGAGAATTCCACAAGTTCACCACTCTCTGGGTGAAGCAATTCCTCCTCATCTCTGTCCTAAATGGCTTACCCCTTATCTTTAGACTCTGACCCCTGGTTCTGGACTCCCCCGCCATCGGGAACATCCTTCCTGCATCTAGTCTGTCTATTCCTGTTAGAATTTTATAAGTTTCAATGAGATCCCCTCTCATTCTTCTAAACTCCAGCGAGTATAAGCCCAATCGACCCAATCTCTCCCCATACGTCATTCATGCCATCCCAGGTATCAGTCTGGTGAATCTTCGCTGCACTCCCTCCATGGCAAGAACATCCTTCCTCAGATAAGGCGATCAAAACTGCACACAATACTCAAGGTGTGGTCTCACTAAGGCCCTGTACAACTGCAGCAAGACATCCTTGCTCCTGTACTCGAATCCTCTTGCTACGAAGGCCAACATACCATTTGCCTTCTTAACTGCCTGCTGCACCTGCATGCTTACCTTCAGCGACTGGTGCACAAGGACACCCAGGTCTCGTTGCACTTCCCCTTCTCCCAATCTATTGCTGTTCAGATAATAATCTGCCTTCCTGTTTTTGCCACCAAAGTGGATAACCTCGCATTTATCCACATTATACTGCATCTGCCATACATTTGCCCAATTCTGACAAATAATTTCCTAGAATACATAACTCTCTCAAAATATTTCTGGTCAATGTCTTTTTGTAAATGGTAAACTGTTACATAATTCGCTTTGAAGGGCAGCTTCAGCCACCCATCCTTAAAATACTAAATGATAACTTCTGTTGAACAGGATGTATAAGGTGATGGGCTACTCCTGTAATGTTAAATGCAAAACCAGTGATCTTCGAAATAGTTGAGGAAATTGCAGATGTGTTAGTCATAATTTGCCAAAGCTCCCTAGATTAAGAAAGGTTGCCTTTTGGGTTGGAAAATAATGAATGTCTATCCATTATTTAAGAAGGGAAGCGGGGTGGGGGTGGGAAGTGGCGGAGAATACCAGGTGACTACAGATCCATCAGTTTAACATCAGTTGTGAGGAAGTTACTGGAATCTATCATCAACAGATAATCTGTTTTAGGTGTTGGTTGAGGGATAAATATTGGCCAGGACACCAGGCTGAAATCCTCTGCTCTTCTTCAAAATAGTACCACGGGATCTTTTACGTCCACCTGCGAGAGCAGACAGGGCCTCGGTTTAACTTCTCATTTGAAAGACAGCACCTCCGGCAGTGCAGCATTCCCTCAGTACTGCACTGAAGTGTCAGCCTAGATTTTGTGCTTAAGCCTCTGGAGTGAGTCTCTGAACCCACAACCTTCTGACTCAGATGCGAGAGTGCTACCCACTGAGCCACGGCTGACGCCTGATATGAATGAGAAGTTATTTATCCAGAATAAAGAGAAAAGAGGCAAGATGCATAAGTAAGGCAGCCTAGAGCCTGAGGTATAACTTCTTGGCACTTACGGCTGACTGTTGACAAAATGTGGACTCGATTGACGCTGTCATTTCTGATTCCATATAAGCAGATTGATGAGTCGGGGCTGAAGTAGGAGGGGACTGGATCAGGATCTAAATTCTAAGGTTAAGATGACTGGGTTAACTGTGAGTGGTGCAATATCAGCTTATATTTTACTAAGGAAATATCACCACTGGAGTTACAATGTAAACAGTTTCACCAAAGAAACACCCTCTCTTATATAAACTTTAATGATTCATCATTTTAAATGAATGCAAAATAAAGCGCATGACCAGGACACAAACAATAATATTATTTTCTTTTATTCACGCTCAGATTCAGTCGCATGCGTCGATCCTGAAGAATGTATAAGAGTGTGTGGGGCTGAAGTGGGATGTTCTAACATCGCTTTCCCAAAACTCGTGATGGAACTAATGCCTAACGGTAACTTTATTATATAATTTTTTTTATGTAACAATTTTTTTCCCCCAAGAAATCAATGATTACAAATAAACAAATTGACACAGGAAAACGTCTAAACATTTAACAGTCAAAGTGTAAACATGCAGAAAGTTCCTGGTGAGATTTTGCCCCTTTTTCCTACCTCGATCCTCTGAAGATTGCAAACAAAAAATACACGAGGAAATTAAAGAATGCTTTTGCATTTCTATAATTCTGTTTGATAAAATGAAGTATGTGAAATTGAGATAATTTGCCAGGCGAGAAAAAAAATATCAGTTATGAAGCATGCAGCGGGTATCCTTTATTCAACTAAAAAGAAATTATGTTTTCGACAACAAAGAGCTTACATTTATACAGAGCGCCTTTCACGACTCCAAAGCACTTTACAGCTAATGAAATACTTCTGAAGTTATGGCTGGAATTTTCTGGGGTCCGTGCGGGCGCGATCGGAGGCAGGTCGGGTGGGAAACTTGAAATAAGTTGGCGCAGATCGGGAACCTGCTGTCTTCCTGCCCCCACGCGCCGTTCCCTCGAGCGCGTTTGATGGTGCGGCAGCGACCCGAACGGCAGAGGCGGCCGACCTAATTGATATGATTATCAGCTTGTTGTCAGACCCTGAAGCGGATTTTTTAGCCTACCTTTCAAATTTCCCTGGCTGCCCAGGGGATTCACGCAGCTCGGGAACCATGCCTGTGAACCTGAGGTGGGAGTAGTTGAATGGCCATTGCTCCAGCTGATTAGATGGCAGGATGAAATGTAATATAAAAGCTCCCACCTCACAGCTGATCACTTTCCTCAGGCAGAAGCTGTTGCTGACTGCATTGCCAGCACAGATTTAGCTTTCTACAGGCTGCAAGTGTTTCCAGCAAAGTCGCCATCCAGTCTCACCTCATTGGTAGAACTTATCTCACCATTGACAGATTGCTTCAGCCATCTATTGCATCAGCATAGGTGCCGTTTATACTGTCTCACCTTGGTCCTTGGAATCAGACCACAATGAGCCCCAACACCAGCAACACCGGGCACACCAGCAGCACCAACAACATCACCACCAACCTTCTCCTCAATGCCCTGATGCTGCACAGGACAGAGGGCATCTGCGCAGGGCTGCACCGCACCAGTGGCGGTATCCACAACACAGGGTATACAGGCAGAGGATGAGCTTCCTTAACATGACGGAGCAGCAGTGCCAAAGGAGGCTCAGGCTATCTTGCCAGGTCATTGCAGACATTTGCCCATTGCTGGAGGAAGACCTGCAGCCCGGAGGAGCGGGAGGACACGCCCTACCAGTGGCTGTCAAAGCCACCAGGGCCCTCAACTTTGCCTCAGGCTCCTTCCAGGGATCTGCAGCAGACATTTACGGCATCTCACAGTCGGCCGCCCACAGATGCATCATGCAAGTCACCGATACCCTGTTTGACAAGTCAGCCAATTATATCAACTTTGCCGTTGGTGAAGCCAGTATTACTGAGCGGGCGTTGGGCTTTGCCACTCTGGCTGGCTTCCCACAGGTGCAGGGCATCATCGACTGCACACGTGTGGCCATCAGGGCACCCCATCATCACCCAGGAGTCTTTGTCAAATGCAAGGGCTGCAAATTTTTACTCCAGTCTAACAGTACTTAGGGTTTGGACCTGTATTGGAACAGACAACTCGAGACAAAGATTTCAGGGTAATTATTCTTTATTTAAAATCAACAGCAATTACAAGCAAGTGCAAGCATACATGCGTACTAACACCAGCGAGTGATCAGCTCGGCGGTGACTCGTAGGTTCTCTTCTCTGTGCGACCGATCAAGTCGCCCGACTCACTGCAGCACCCCCTAGTGTCTTTCGATTGCACTCTTAATACCCCAAAACTTACCAGATCCCCCAATGTGTACGTGTTCCAGACCACGTTAACAATGGCCAGTAGTTGTTTTTCTTTCTCCTCTCCTTATCTGTAAGTCAGTGGGCCTCAAGGCCAGTTATGCCATTGTCTGAAGACGTTCCTGTTAACAATGGCTCGAAGGTTTTACAGACGCTCAAGGCCCACTTCCTTATCTGTGATTTTTACGGAATTTGCCCAGTAACATGGCCTTCAATCTCGCAAGGTATGCCGGTCCATTAAATTTGGTCAACTTTGAGTTTAGTCAAGTTACTTTACAGCGATGATGTATTCATACAGGGCTTCCACTCCCTCAATGTGCAGCTGGTCTGCAACCATAGGAAGATCATCATGCATCTGTGCGCCAAATTCCCTGGCACCTGCCATGACTCTTTCGTCCTTCACCAGTCCACCCTCCCTCAGCTCTTCGCTCCTCCAAACAGACTGTCCTGCTTGCTGCTTGGAGATAAGGGCTATCCACTAAAGACATGGCTCATGACAACCTTGAGGAGGGCAAGTACTGAGGCTGCAGAGAGATACAATGAAAGCCACATCTCCACCAGATGTGTCATAGAGCAAACAATAGGCATGCTGAAAATGCACTTCAGATGCCTTGACAGATCTGGAAGAGCCCTTCAGTACGCACCAGCCAGGGTCTCCAGAATCGTCGTGGTCTGCTGTGCCCTGCACAACATAGCGCAGCAATGAGGATTAGCGCTGCATGAGGAGCAAGGCACTGAACGCACAGCCTATTCAGAGGAGGAGCAGGAGAAGGAAGAGGAGCATCAGCTGGAAGACGAGGAGGGGCAGGAGCTGGAGGAACCTGTGGGCCAGATCCCACCAGCACTTGAGCACACTGCTGCCCAGGAGGCCAGGGATGGCCTCATCATGGCCAGATTTATATAACTTTATGCAGTACACCCATATGGCTGCCACATGCTCCGCCAGGTTGGCACCACCCCACAGCGACACCATAAATGATCCCTACAATGACCAAACCATTCCTTTCACACTGACTACCATTGCTGGAGGTACCGTTATGTCTCACCATTCACTACAACTCACTACACCACTTCCAAAGGTGCACACAAATTTGTCCAAGACCGGAATGTGGTGAAAATAAAGATTTTGATGGTTGAGATCACATTAAAGGAAATTTGACATTAACATTGAATAAAACACCCAAGTGGCTACCCTTGTGAATCTGCTTGTGTGTCATCTTTCTCTTACACGTGCTTCTACGAGGTGCTACCCCTATGGCTTCAGCAGAGGTAGAGGCAGCTTGCTTATTTCCCTGCTGTGACTGCTTAGACGCTCTTGGTGGACGTCCTCTGGGTTTTGGAGCCTGTGATGGCCACGCCAAAGTCTGATCCTCCTGCCTGCGACTGTGCAGGGGCAGACTCGGCCATCGCTGTCCGAGGAGGCATCTGGGGCTCTGACTGAGGGGTGGTAATGGGGGAGAAGTGTAAGCGCTTTGAGAGGAACCTACACTTCCAATGTCTCCTCTCAGCATCATCCCCCTCATGGGCCACCTGCACTTCCCTGGTAGCAAGGAGCTAGAGAGCACCTTGCTGCATATCAGTTGGGCCATGAGGACCCACATCTATGCTGTCATCCCTCCTAGAGAGGAGGTCTATGAGCCTCTGCCATCTATTCTCCATAGATAGCATGTGCTCCTGTGAGTGGTGCATCAGCTGCTCCATGCAGGTGGCCATCCTTTCCATGGAAGAGTCTACAGTCGCCATCGCCTGCGACACAGTGGTGCTTGTGTTGGAGATGGACTCCTCCATTCTCTGCACATTTGCAGACATCGCAGTCGCAAAACCTGTCAGAGCCCCCTGCACTTCTTCCTGTACCTCCAGGATCACCCTCTTTCTGGATGGCCCCCGAGGCTCAGTGCCTGCATGCAGCTGAGCAGAGCTGAGCGCATCCTGTGCCTTCTGGCGAGGAGTCTCCACTGCCGTCCCTGACTCCACCATCTGCTCTTGCTCACTTGTGAGTTGTGCCTCACCAGGTGACAACACTACTCTATCTCGCGTGGGGTGCGTCTCTGCACTGGTGCTGGGTGCGCTCATGTCTGGTGACGCCGTGCCCTCAGAGGAGCCGTCTTCCTCTTCCTCCTGGACAGTGGTGGGGGCTCTTGGTGGACCTGTGGGAGAGCAAAGAGATGAGTTACATATGTCATATGAAGAATGGGTACACATACCATTATGCACATGATGACCATTCAGTGGCTGATGACATCAGTTCCCATATGAGTGACTGATGTATGCCATGTAGCTGTATGATATGTAATTCTGTCACCAGGTTGCTGAGATGTCCCTCTCTTTCCGTCTCCCACCTCCAGCTGCTTGGTGACTCCTGATACTTCTAACGCTGCCTCTTCTGCTGTTGTGAAGGTGGCAAATGATGGAGGGTCACTTCCAGTTCTCTCCCTCTCCCTCTTATTGTGGGCTCTCTTTTCCTGCAAGGAGGGAAAGAGGAGAAGGTTGAGTGAGAGTGATGGAATGAGTATAAGGAATGGATGAGTTACATCTTTAGAGGGAGACTATGATGGAGTGGGGTGGCAATGCCAAGTGGGCTCTTTGTGTGTTGTTAGTTGGTCTGATTGCATTAGGATGAGGGGGAGTGTGAAGGGTGGATCGTAAGATGGGGATGTGATAATATAGATAGAGAGAGAGGGATGGGTGGAGGTGCAAGGTATGTTGGTGTGAGTAAGGATGTGCAGGTATAGCGTTGGGGAGGCAGAGTGATGGGGATGTGATGAGAGGCACAGCAGGATGAAGTTGAGTGTGGCTTTGGACTCACCTTTCCTGATCTAATGAGATCATTGAAATGTTTCTGGCTCTTCACCCAGGTCCTCCTGACCACATCCCTGCTGTTCACCTCCTCAGCAATTTGAAGAGCCAGGATCTTTTTGTCTCCTGGCGAGGTCTCTTCTGCCCATTCGAAGGGAAGAAGACCTCCCTGCGTGCTCTGACTCCCTCCACAAGCATATGGAGGAAGTCATTGGACAAAAGGGTGCAGCCCTCTGCCTCTGTGCAGTCATGTTTCCAAGTGTTTGGAGCAATCAAAAGCTCCAATGCAGTGACTGCACACTCCTAGATGAAACTTCAAATGCAATGTGGCCATGGCTCCTTTAAATATCCTGGCTGAAAACACGTTATCGATGATGTCATCAGATCCATGCCATTTAATAGGGCAGGATAACGCGCAGGATGGGCTTAATAGGCCCCATTAACGTAAAGTCGATTTCTGCAGTGGGATGTTGCAAACCGCCACGGCGACCGCCCGCACCGGACCCACCCAGGTACAGAAAATTCCAGACATAGTCACTGTTGTAACAGAGATTCTCATCAGCCAATTTGCACAAAGCAAGGTCCCACAAACAGCAGTGAGATAAATTACCAGATTATCTGTTTTAGTGATGTTGGTTGAGTGATAAATGTTGACCAGGACATCGAGGACAACTCCCCAGCTGTGCTTCATATAGTGGCCATGGGATCTTCTACATCCACCTGAGAGGGCAGATGGGGCCTCGGTTTAACATTTAAAAGTGGCCATTTAAAAAAACCAACTTCCATGAAGTTCCTGCAAATGCTCAGTCAGGTATACTGCAGAGTCATTTTGTTGGGCCTACCTGTAATGGTGGCATCTTCACAACAATCTGTAGCTGCTGGCCTTGCCTGATTCACCACCAAGTATCTCCACTTCAAGTTCCTACTGCTTGCTTCAGTCTCCACTTGAGCACCCGGGGACAGCCGTTTCACATTGCAAAGTCTTACGTTAACAGATGATCTGGTCATTATCACATTGCTGTTTGTGGGAGCTTGCTGTGCACAAATTGGCTGCCACGTTTCCTACATTACAACAACGACTACACTTCAAAAAGTACTTCATTGGATGTAAAGCGCTTTGGGGCGTCCTGAGGTTGTGAAAGGTGCTTTATAAATGCAAGAAATACCAATAGAAAGTGCTGGAAGCACTCAGCAGGTCAGGCAGCATCTGTGGAGAGAGAAAAACGGAGTTATTGGCCCAGAAATTAGGTTCGGGGGCTTGCCGCTCGTGCAAGCCCCCGATGTGCACTCACCCGGCGCGCCGACATCTGAAGCCTGGGCCTGCTTGGAATTCCTGTCACTGGCCCGGTTCAGATGTCGGCGCGCTGTGCTTACCTGATCCAGCGGCGTAGTTAGTTCGATGTGCCGGCTGGGATCAGGTGAGCACTGTGCAGCCAATCAGGGGAGGGGAAACTTCATTCATGAGTTTGATAGTAAGAACTGTCAAACTCATGAAAAGTACGGGCGCCCAAAAGACTAGTTTAACTTTAAATAAAATTTAAAAAAACATCCCAATAATTAAATAAACTATAAATAACTTTAAAAAACTATTTTAAACAATTAATAAAATTTTTGAAATTTTTTTTTTTTTTAAATCGGGTCTAAAACTACACTTACCTTACTGTAAAGTCCTTAAAAACAATAAAGCGGTGGAAAAAATGTTATAATTTTAAGTAATAGACCACTTACCTTAAAGAATTAAGTTCTTACGTCTCCTTTTTACATTCATGAAAAGGGGAGGCCCTTACACACGCGCAAACCTGTCAAAAAGAAGGAAGTTCAACGTGTGCGCGCAGAGCCCTGCGCGCACGCGTTGGACCTCTGAACCCCTTGGAGGAAATGCCGGTTTCCCGCGCATGCGCTGTGCATGCTGAAATCCGGCACTTCCAACGGGCCCACGCGTGAGTACCCCGTCCGTACTCACGCGTTGGGACCGGAATTACTGGCCCAATGTTTCAGGTTGACAAAGTCTTTCTTTTTTAGAAAGGAGCAACCAAGGATGCTTCTGTAGCAGTTAAAGAAGCTTACGAGAATTGCCAGATATAAATTTGGATAATCATAAAACAGAGTCAACTGATCTTTACGTGCTATATTGCTGCTCCAGGCTTGTACTAACAGTCTTTAGGATAATATTTACTTTGGGACTTCCTGCTCAGAGAAACAGTAACACTTTCCTTACTCTATTGTCTCAGTTGAACGCTAGACAAGAACCTTGGGCCTAGAAATTGGAGCTTGCCCAAATCGGGGTGCAATCCTGGTGCTGTGCACGCGCCTAAAGGGACCCCCCTGGGAAATTGGTCTGAAGTTCCCATTTGTTTATTAGTGGATGCCAGTCAAGGCCCCAGAGGCAGCTCGCCAGTGCCAATGAGTGTCCAGGGGTGGTGGGGGGGGCGGGGGTGGGAGGAGGCAATTGGCAGGGTGGGGCGCGCAATGGCCGGCAGCGGCACACAAATTTAAAGTGGTGCCAGGAGGACCGCTTCTGCTCCTCCCGGTTCCACAATAAGGTAAGTTTAAAAAACAATAAACCTTGCCTTTCTTACCTAGCCTCCTGCGGTCCCTTTAAGGATGGCTGGTTTGTCAGCCAAGCGCCTGAGGAAACCGACCTCGGCACGCACAGTGCATATTGCAAAGGGGAACTCAAATAGGTGTTAGGCAGCCTATTTGCGTATGCAAAGGGACTAACCCCCGCTTCTACGCAGGAGCCTTTATCAAAATTTATCACTTCCAGCGCGGAATGAGCACGCGCATGTTATTCGCTATATTGGACCCGTAGGCCAAAAACGGGTGTGGCGTGATCTAATTTCTTAGCACAGATTTAATCAAGCAAAGAGTTTGTGCTCTTCACGTGTTCCCATTCTCTCTCAGCGCCTCTAAAGGATGATACACCGTCCCAACACTTATACAAGGTTAATCGCGTTAACACCAATGTGCCTGCTGTACGTGGTGGGGACTGTAACTCAAAAGTGATGAAAAACAGAAAACACCCAAGACTTCATCTGGAAGCAAAGTTAATGTTAATTTACTCAAAATGATACTTGAACGCACTGTTTGACAGGGTGGTGGAAGCAGATTCAATAATAACTTTCAAAAGGGAATTGGATGTATACTTCAATGGGAAAAATTTGCAGGACTTTGGGAAAAGGGCAGGGGAGTGGGATTAATTGGATAACCCTTTCAAAGAGCCGGCAGAGGCACGATGGGCCGAATGGCCTCCTTGTGCGCTGTAAAATTCTATGCTTAACATACAAGAAGGAGATTTAATCGAAGGGTTCAAAGTTATGAGGGGTTTTGATAGAGTAGATAAGGAGAAACTGTTTACACTGGCAGGAGGGTCGGTAACCAGAGGACACAAATTTAAAATAATTGGCAAAAAATTATTACAGGTGTAGCTTCCCCTTTGTTGCTATATTATTGGTACAGGTGAGAATGTTTGGCTGTTAGGTGTGGGTATAACTAATTATGCTTTCACCTGTAGTAAATCCGGCACCAAGCAAATCAACCTATTCAGTCGTCTTCACCTCACCCGTGATGTGACTGTGGAGAGCCTATGCAAACACTTTTGACACTGCCTGGGAGGAGATGAGGAGAATTTCTTTTACTCAGGGAGTTGCTATGATCTGGAATGCACTGCCTGAAAGGGTGGGGGAAGCAGATTCAACAGTAACGTTCAAAAGAGAATTGGATCTCTACTTAAAAAGGAAAAATTTGCAGGGCTATGGGGAAACAGCAGGAGAGGAGTGCAACTAATTGGATAGCTCTTTCAAAGAGCTGAATTGCCTCTTTCTGCGCTGTGTGATTCTCTTAAACACTAATCAAAAGCCAAAAGCAAACCAGCTGCTGTCTATTTTGAAGGTGAGAGGTGAAGTCATCACCATAGCTTGTCGCTTCAAAACCACAGCCAGGATGTGGTGTTGTCATTTATTAGTCCAAGATGTTGTCAGGGGGTCACTGCACCAGGCAGTGTTCAAAATGTTTGCTTAGGCTCTCCACAGTCACATCACGGGTGAGGTGAAGATGACTGAATAGTTTGATTTGCCTGGTGCCAGATTTACTACAGGTGAAAGCTTAATTAGTTATACACACCTAACAGCCAAACATTCTCACCTTTACAAATACTATAGCAACAAAGAGGCAGCTACGCCTGTCGAAGTCTGGCTGGACCCATTAAACATTACTAGTAAGTCCTGTTTAGTCAGATTTTAACATCTCCATCGGAAGAGGAAAAGAAGTTTATTTTTCCACCCTTTAAGAAAGAACAGAATCATATGAATAATTAAAATACAATCAGTTGTTATAGTGACAGTCACCATAAGGGAGTGACACAAGGATGGAGTCACATGATGCACCAGAACTGCACACATTGGATAAATGAAGTCGCCAGTGGAAGCTGACCAGCTGTATATAGCAAGGGGATCAGAGGGAATGAGAAGATTGCTAAATTGGTTTCCACAAAGTCTGTACAGACGGAGATGAAAACCCCTCCCATTTCCCAGTGGCAATATTCCCAAGGCCACAATAGGGTAAATAAAGGGCAGAATTGTCAACCTTTTGAGTGGCTCAGGGAGAATAATCTCATCCTTTGAAGTGCCTGGTAATAAACCTGTTGATGGTTGCAGTATGTTATTTGCCCAAATTAAAATTTGCAGGGCTATGGGGAAAGAGCAGGGATTAATATCTTTCAAAAAGCCGGCACAGACACAGTGGGCCAAATGGTCTCCTTTTGTGCTATATGCTTGTGTAATGCCAGGTTCAAAATTGCTACCAGCTTACACCAAAAACACCTACAGTGTGTAAGCACAGGAGATGCAACACCTGCCCTTTTACCTCCACCCTTCTCACTGTCCAGGGCTCCAAACACTCCTTCCAGGTGAAACAGCAATTTTCTTGTACTTCTTGCAATTTAGTATACTGTATTCGCTGCTCACGATGCGGTCGCCTCTACATTGGGGAGACCAAACGCAGATTGGGTGACCGCTTTGCGGAACACCTCCGTTCAGTCCGTAAGGGTGACCCCAAGCTTCCGGTCGCCTGTCACCTTAATTCTCCGCTCCACTCCCACTGAGACCTCACCATCCTCGGCCTCTTACACTGTTCCAATGAAGCTCAACGTAAGCTCGAGGAACAGCACCTCATCTTTCGATTAGGCACTTTACAGCCTTCTGGACTCAACATAGATTTGAACAATTTCAGACCATACCCTCTGCCCCTATCCCTTTTTTTCCCATTTATTTCAAAAAAATATTCTCTCTCCCACATGGCAGCGTCTTTCATTCTGCCAGTGCCATTTACACTTCATCTAGAGCCATCTTTTGTTTCTTAACTTGTCCCATTACCATCTCCTTTTGCCTTGCATCATCTCTTAATCTCTCTTAATGTCTCTTAATCTCTCCTGCCTTCCATCCTATCACAGACCTTCCCTTTTGTTCCTTCCTCCCCTCCCCCCTTTCCCTGCCCCTACACATGCTTAAAAGCCTGTTCCATCTCCAGCTTTTTCCAGTTCTGATGAAGTGTCATCGACCTGAAACGTTAACTCTGTTTCTCTCTCCACAGATGTTACCTGACCTGCTGAGTATTTCCAGCATTTCCTGTTTTTATTTCAGATTTCCAGCATCCGCAGTATTTTGCTTTTGTACACCTACAGGGTTGGTGGGAGATGCCTGTTTGGGAAAATGTGGGCAAACATCCAGTATAAACTGGGATCAAATGCACAATTTGAATTTTCCAGAATTCAATAAGGAGAAATATTTAAATTATTTATACTAGTGGCAACTTTCATTGTATACATTGTTTGAATTCTCTTCTCACAGAAGAATGTTAGCCCTTCTGCATGGAACAAACAAATAATTAAATTAACTAGTTTCCTGCTTAGTTCTAGAATAAGTTGAGTTGCATGGTTACTATAAAGGCAATGCAAAATAAATCGACATCTCTACTCTATCAAAACACTTAACCATTTTTAAACCACGCTTTAGCCCAGTACTCACAGCAAAATGATTCTTTCGCTCAATCTATTCTCTTTATTCCCTGCCTCAGTTCATCTGCTGCTGAAACCCTCATCCATGCCTTTGTTACCTCTAGACTCGACTATTCCAATACACTCCTGGCCAGCCTCCCACCTTACACCCTCCGTAAACTTGAGCTCATCCAAAACTCTGCAGCCCGTGTCCTAACTCGCACCAAGTCCCGTTCACCCATCACCCCTGTGCTCGCTGACCTACATTGGCTCCCGGTCTGGCAACACCTCGATTTTTAAAATCTCATTTGTGTTTTCAAATCCCTCCATGGCCTCCCACCTCCCTATCTCTGTAACCTCCTCCAGCCCGACAGCCCTCCGAGATCTCTGCGTTTCTCCAATTTTGGCCTCTTGCGCTTCCCCGATTTTCATCGCTCCGCCGTTGGCGACCGTGTCGTCAGCTGCCGAGGCCCAAGCTCTGGAACTCCCTCCCTAAACCTTTCCGCCTCACTACCTCTTTTTCCTCCTTTAAGACGCTCCTTAAAACCTACCGCTTTGACCAAGCCTTTGGTCGCCTGTCCTAATATCTCATTACGTAGCTTGGTGTCAAATTTAGTTTGATAATCACTCCGGTGAAGCGCCTTGGACGTTTTACTATGTTAAAGGCACTATATAAATGCAAGTTGTTGTTGTTGCTATACTTGCAAGTATAAATACAGGCCTGCCATTTTGTAATAACAAACCAGCGCTACTTAGTGCATTGGTCTTAACTGTTGTTGCTCTTCGAATTGATTCCAGGTTTACGGGGGCTAATGATTGCAGTTATAATGGCTGCTCTCATGTCATCCCTGACGTCAATATTCAACAGCAGCAGCACACTGTTCACCATGGATATCTGGAGAAAGATCAGGAAGGATGCCAACGAACGGGAATTACTGCTGGTTGGAAGGTCGGGTTGAACTGTATGAGCCTCAGGTGGCGTTAGTATAAAATAAATTCTGGCCTAGGGCAGCATTTTTCTCAATAATACAAAGCAAATGCTAACCAAGTTGGTGGTAACATAACTCAGTATTATATCATTTCTGTAAGCCTCCAGTATTACAAAGGTATGTTGTGTGAATATGTGTTCCTCGTGTGGAGCTTCTCCCGTCGGGATCGTGTGCTGGGATTTCAGGCTCAGGAGTCAGTGGGTCCCACAGGCTGTCCATACCACTAATTTACACTGCGTTGTTGGAGCGTGAAATGCTTTGCTGTAGGGGGTAGTTGAGGCACAGACCATTGTGTCTCTTAAGTGGCTAAATATTTGAAGCAGAGGAAGATCAAGCATCCTCGGGAGAGAGCAGGCAGTCAGATCAGTTCTGATTGCTCTAACAAAGAACTGCCATAGATATCCTGAGCCCCCTCCTGTGTTGTAGCTTGTATCCTTCTATAACTTGAATACAGGAAACTCTTGTTTAAACGGCACCTAAATATCCGGAATTCTCTATTAACCGGCAAAATTCATGTTCCGAAAACAACACCTCAATAACCGGAAATATTGCCGAGTCCGAGTCCGAGTCTCCCGCGGTGACCGAGTTAGTCAGTGGGGGTAGTTCTCCAAACTTCCACTACTCGGCTTCTTGGCGCTGTCAGAAGTCCGAACACCTCAATAAGAGGAGTCTAACTCTCCCGCGCTGCCGAGAGTACCCAATTACTGTATACCGCACATTTCTTGATTTTTTATTTTTGTTTGTTAAAAATAGCCTCGGTAGATAACCCTCTCCGTCATCTGGAATTTTTAATCAACCGGCAACATCCCGGTCCCGTCGGTGCCGGATACCAAAGAGTTTCCTGTAGTCTCTCTTCTTTACCTGCTAGTGACCCATTGCTCCATGGTGTTGTTCTTTGCCTACAGCTTTGTCCATGTCATAGAGTCATAGAGTTTTACGGCACAGAAAGAGGCCCTTCGGCCCATCGTGTCTGCGCCGTCCATCAATCCCTGTCCAGTCTAATCCCATTTTCCAGCATTTGGTCCATAGCCTTGTATGCAATGGCATTTCAAGTGCTCATCCAAATGCTTCTTGAATGTTGTGAGGGTTCCTGCCTCTATCACCCTTTCAGGCAGAGAGTTCCAGATTCCAACCACCCTCTGGGTGAAAAAGTTCCTCCTCAAATCCCCTCTAAATCTCCTGCCCCTTACCTTGAATCTATGCCCCCTTGTTATTGACCCCCCTACTAAGGGGAAAAGTTCCTCTTTATCTACCCTATCTATGCCCCTCATCATTTTGTACACCTCAATCAGGTCCCCCCTCAGCCTTCTTTGCTCCAATGAAAACAACCCCAGCCTGTTTAGTCTTTCTTCATAGCTGAGGCGCTCCATCCCAGGTAACATCCTGGTGAATCTTCTCTGCACCCTCTCTAAAGCAATCACATCCTTCCTATAGTGAGGCGACCAGAACTGCACACAGTACTCCAGCTGTGGCCTCACCAGCGTTTTGTACAGCTCCATCATAACCTCCCTGCTCTTATATTCTATGCCTCGGCTAATGAAGGCAAGTATCCCATATGCCTTTTTAACCACCTTATCTACCTGTTCCGCTGCCTTCAGGGATCTATGTACATGCACACCAAGGTCCCTCTGACCCTCTGTACTTCCCAGGGTCCTACCACTCATTGTGTACTCCCTTGCCTTATTTGTCCGTCCAAAATGCATCACCTCGCACTTTTCATGGTTAAATTCCATTTGCCACTTTTCCGCCCATCTGACCAACTCGTTTATATCTTCCTGTAGCCTGAGGCTTTCCTCCTCACAATTTACCACCCCACCAATTTTCGTGTCATCTGCGAACTTGCTGATCATACCTTTTACATTCTCATCCAAATCATTTATGTAGATCACAAACAGCAAGGGACCCAGCACCGATCCCTGAGGTACCCCACTAGACACAGGCTTCCAGTCACAAAAGCAACCTTCGACCATCACCCTCTGCCTCCTGCCACTCAGCCAGTTTAGGATCCAACGCGCCAAGGCACCCTGGATCCCATGGGCTCTTACCTTCTTGACCAGTCTCCTATGCGGGACTTTGTCAAAAGCTTTACTGAAGTCCATGTAAACCACATCCACAGCATTTCCCTCATCCACACACCTAGTCACCCCCTCGAAAAATTCAATCAGATTTGTCAGACATGATTTACCCTTGACAAAGCCATGCTGACTATCCCCGATTAATCCTTGCCTCTCCAAGTGGAGACTAATTTTGTCCCTCAGAATTTTTTCCAATAATTTCCCTACCACAGATGTTAGGCTCACTGGCCTGTAATTCCCTGGTTTATCCCTGCTACCCTTCTTGAATAATGGTACTACGTTAGCTGTTCTCCAGTCCTCTGGTACATCCCCTGTGGCCAGAGAGGTTCTGAAAATTTGTGTCAGAGCCCCTGCAATCTCCTCCCTTGCCTCACACAACAGCCTGGGATACATCTCGTCCGGGCCTGGGGATTTATCCACTTTTTGGCCTGCTAAAACCGCTAGTACCTCCTCCCTCTCGATGCTAATATGTTCAAGTATGTCACAGTCCCCTTGCCCGATTTCTATGTCTACATCATCTTTCTCCATAGTGAACACAGATGCAAAAAATTCATTTAAAACCCCGCCTACATCATCTGGCTCTACACACAGATTGCCACTTTGGTCCCTAATGGGCCCTACCCTTTCCCTGGTTATCCTCTTGCCCTTAATATACTTATAAAACATCTTAGGATTTTCCTTTATTTTGCTCGCCAGTGTTATTTCATGGCCCCTCCTCGCCCTCCTAATTTCTTTTTTAAGTATGCCCCTGCACTTTTTATACTCCTCTAGGGCTTCCTCCGTCTTTAGTCTTTTGTAACTGCCAAAAGCCCCCCTTTTTTTCCTAATGCATTTTTGTATATCCCTTGTCATCCAAGGTTCCCTTTGCTTGTTGGTCCCACCCTTGACCTTTACAGGAACATGTTGGCGTTGTACTCTCTCTATTTCCCTTCTGAAAGCCTCCCACTGCTTTGATGTGGATTTTCCTATAAGTAGCTGCTCCCAGTCCACTTTGGCCAGATCCTGCCTTATATTAAAATCGGCCATCCCCCAATTTAGAACCCTTATTTCCGGGCCGTCTTTGTCTTTTTCCATGACCACCTTAAATCTCACCGAATTATGGTCACTGTCGCCAAAATGCTCTCCTACTGACACTTCCACCACTTGCCCGGCTACATTCCCTAGAATTAGGTCCAGTACCGCCCCCTCTCTTGTAGGACTTTCTACATGTTGGCTCAAAAAGCTCTCCTGGATGCACTTTAAGAATTCTGCACCCTCTAAGCCTTTCACACTCTGACTATCCCAATTAATATTGGGGAAGTTGAAATCCCCCACTATTATTACCCTATTATTTTCGCACTTCTCTGAGATTTGCCTACATATCTGTTCCTCTATCTCCCCCTGACTGTTTGGGGGCCTATAGTACACTCCCAGCAAGGTGCTTGCCCCCTTTTTGTTTTTAAGTTCTACCCATATGGCCTCATTAGAGGAACCCGCTAATATATCATCCCTCCTTACAGCAGTAATCGACTCCTTAATTAATATTGCAACACCCCCTCCCCTTTTACACCCCCCTCTGTCTCTCCTGAAGATTCTATACCCCGGAATATTGAGCTGCCAGTCCTGACCCTCCCTCAACCATGTCTCCGTGATAGCAACAATATCGTACTCCCATGTGTTCAACAACAACTTCAGTTCATCCACCTTATTTGCAAGACTCCTTGCATTAAAATAAATGCCTTCCAGCCTTGCCATATTTCCTTTTGCCCTCACATATTTTCTCTGCCTTCCCAGCTGACTTGTTTCTTCCTCTGTATTTGGCTGTAAATCACCCCCTACTATAGCTCCACTCTGTATCCCATCCCCCTGCCAAGTTAGTTTAAACCCCCCCAGCAGTGCTAGCAAACCTCCCCGCAAGGATATTGGTCCCCCTCTGGTTCAGGTGTAGACCGTCCGACTTGTACAAGTCCCACCTTTCCCAGAAGCAGGCCCAGTGATCCAGGAAACTAAAGCCCTCCCCCCTGCACCATCCCTTTAGCCACGCATTCATCTGTTCTATCTTCCTATTCCTATACCTATATGTCATAGGGATTGAGAATATTGCTATTGGTCAAGTCCAAACCCGCAGGGTTTTTCTATACTGGCTCCTCCTTTCTCCGCTTCCCCCCTCTATTCTTGGATGGTTACATACTTCCTCCCCTCTGCTTCACTATTTCTCTCTATACGTAGGTTAACCACCTGCTGGAATATGTCTTTCAGAAGCCTTTCCTCCCCATGTCAATTGTGAAGTGCAGCCAATTACTTATGCTTAGTAAGTAACCTCTTATTGAGCAACACAATCCTCCAACATTTCACGCATCTGTACGCCTTCTGGATACTTTGCAAATCCAGGATATCTCGTGTCATGCATGCTACATCCATCACTAACCCAGATCATGATAACGGCCATACTATTCGCAAGGGTAGGAATAGGCTAGATGTGAGGTGGTTTTTCTTTTCCCAGAGATTAGTGAGCCTATGGTTGGTGCGGTGTGAGCTGACTCTTTGCCTTCAAGAGGGAGTTGGACCGGTTCGTGGCTGGGGCAGAGATTGCATCATATAGGAGGAAAGCGAATTAACAGTTAATGTATGTATGGTCCATGTGATCTCCTGGACAGGTTTCAATCACCTGAGGAGGTCGGAGAGGAGTTTTCTAGATTTTTGTCCCCCTTAATTGGACCTGTTTTTTTCCGGCCTCGTCCAGGAGAGTACATGGCTGCCTAAGAGAGGGGGTAGGGCTAAGGGGAAGGGAGGTTAGGAAGTGTCTAGTCCTGATACTGTAGACATCCTGAATGTGGGGCAGGCTTCACGGACCAGCTGGTCTTTTCCTGCCCATCATTTTTGTATGTTCGTATTTGTAAGAACTAACAGCATTTGTTTTCTCATTTCCCTGCCTTGTTCTTATAGATTCAGGCACGCACTGTCTCAGTGCTGGACTCTCACTCACGCCAAACTCCCTCCTACTATCTCAGCACAAGCTCACTCTATCAGAGTCTCACTAAGTTGGCCTCTTGTAGTTCCGCTAATAAAATAAAGATGTTCTCTGGTAATTCGATTCTGCTGTGCTCCTCAATCTCTCAGTTGCTCTTAGTGCTCACTCCCTGCCTTTGAGATGAGCTAATTCAGCAGAGAGTGAGCACTGGTCCTGGCTAGTCAGCACCACACTGCGTGAATCGGAAAGTTAATAAAACTGTGTCAGTGTAACATTCTTTTGGATCCAGTTTGCATTTACAATACCCTCCACCTTAAAGACAATGATGATGATGTAAAAACAGCCATGAACTGTTCAGATCATTTCTCACACATTTCCTGTTCTTTCTGTTTAGGATTGTGACAGTGATACTGGTCGCAGTGAGTTTGGTCTGGATCCCAATATTACAGAGCGCTAATAGTGGGCAACTGTTCGTTTACATTCAGTCAGTGACCAGCTATTTAGCTCCTCCTGTGACTGCTGTGTTTGTTCTTGCTGTTTTTTGGAAAAGAGCTAATGAACATGTAAGTAATTTGAGATAGCGTCTTCAGTTGTCCAGGCCCTAAGCTCTTGAGTTTCCTCCCAATGTCAGCTGTGGCTCAGTAGATAGCACACTTGCCTCTGAGTCAGAAGGTTGTCGGTTCATAGTCCCATTCCAGGGACTTGAGCACATAAATCTAGGCTGACACTCCAGTGCAGTGCTGAGGGAGTGCTGCACTGTCAGAGGTGCTGTCTTTCAGATGAGACATTAAACCAAGGCCTTGTCTGCTCTCTCAGGTGGATGTAAAAGTGGCACTATTTCAAAGAAGAGCAGGGGAGTTATCCCTGGTGTCCTGGCCAATATTTATCCCTCAAACAACATAACAAAAAACCCCAGATTACCTGGTCATTATCACATTGCTGTTTGTGGGAGCTTGCTGTGCACAAATTGGCTGCAGCGTTTCCCACATTACAACAGTGACTACACACCAAAAGTACTTTATTGGCTGTAAAGCACTTTGAGATGTCCGGTGGTCGTGAAAGGCGCTATATAAATGTAAGTCTTTCTAAAGCTCTCCACCTCTCTTTCCTCCTTTAAGACGCTCCTTAAAACCTACCTCTTTGACCAAGCTTTTGATCACTGTCCTAATATCTCCTCATGTGGTTCGGTGTCAAATTTTGTTTAATAACATTCCTGTGAAGTGCCTTGGAACATTTTACTATGTTAAAGGCGCTATATAAATGCAAGTTGTTTTTTTCAATGGGAAGCAAAATGTTTAGATGTAGCTTATTGCTTTGTGATCTTACACTGGAAGTGAAATCCTTCAGCAGTACTTTTATTTATTTTATCTCCCTCTCTATCATTGCTCATCAACTCTACAATCATAGATTCAGACAGCACAGGAGATGACCATTCGGCCCATCGTACCTCTGCCAGCTCTGAGTCAGAAGATCATAGGTTCAAGTTCCACTCTAGAGATTTGAGCACATAATCCAGGCTGACACTCCAGTGCAGCACTATCGGAGGTGCCATCTTTATGATGAGATATTAAACCAAGGCCCTGTATGCTCTCTCAGGTGGACGTAAAAGATTCCATGGCACTATTTTGAAGAAAATCAGGAGAGTTCTCTCTGGTGCCCTGGACAATATTTATTCCTCAACCAACATCACTAAAAATAACAGATTATCTGGTCATTATCTCATTGCTCCCTCAATACTGCTCTGAAGTATCTGTATTATGTGCTCAAGTCTTTGGAGTGGGACTTGAACCCCCAATCATCTGACTCAGAGGCAAGAGTGCTACCACTGAGCCAAGACTGACATCTGACTCAATGGCTTGTGTACTAATGATCGGATCCAGCCATTGTCCAAATGTGATATCAGAATGGAAACCAGGGCAGTGTCCACCATTAACTCAAATTATGTGTGTTCATGTTTTTGATCTATGAGTGTCAATGTGACTCAGTAAGTAATAGTTGCTCATTTCCAGGGTGCCTTCTGGGGGCTAATGGTTGGACTAGCGGTGGGTCTGGCAAGAATGATCATGGAATTTGTGTACCCCTCACCGCGATGTGGAGTGTACGATCCAAGACCATCAATACTGAAGAAAGTTCACTACCTCCACTTTGCAGTCATACTGTGCGCCCTGACAGCTCTCATCGTCGTGACAATAAGCCTGCTGACAGAGCCTCTGAGTGAAAGTCAGGTATGTTACAGCTTCTTATGTGATACAATTCTAAAAATATATAGATTTATTAAAGAACCGACATGTAATTTACAGTTGGTGAGTCAATCGCAACATTAACAGTTCCAAAAAGAGAAAGCTTACAATCTTATTATCAAAGAACCTTACTCTCAAATCTTAACTTCGCTACAGTTTTACAGTTCTTAAAGTTCTATTCAGGATATCCACCAAAATCAAATACCTTTGATCCCCGAGGTACAAAGAGTTGGAGACTTACAGAGCCGCCTCTGAAGCCGAGAATCGCTTTGCCCCTTTAAAGCGAGTCTACTATCCCATTTGAGAGTTCAATATTTATACTCTTTTCCAGTGGTATTTCCTTTAAGGTTTTCTGCCGATGTAAGCTAATTATCTCTAGTCATTTTTCTGCTGACCCCTACAATTCTTACAGTCACCTCAGCTGGTAGCATTACAGAGTTATTTCTCCTCTTTAGGTGTTCTAAGTTTACCAAAAAAACGGTGTGATGGCAGGTGTGTTTTTTACTTGATGTCATTTTTACGAAGGCAGATGTTTCTTACTTTTATGTCATTCTTTACCTTATCCAGGGTGAACCATTGTTTCATTCCAAAATGTTCAGCCTGCCGGAGCCTTTAACCTTCTGTTTCAATAAGGTTATTGATTCAGTGTCAACAACTATCTTATCTCAATAGCCAGAATGCTTTCACAGCTATTTCATAGTTAGGTTTCTAGATTTCCAAACCCAGTTTGTCATGTTTTAATAAGGCCGGAATTCTTTCAAAAGATGGTGTATTTTTCTGAATAGGTTATATGGCTTATTCCTTCACAAGTGCAACTCTCCCCCTTTTTGGCTGCAGAAGGCTGGAGATTTTTTTTTTTCACATTTCATTAGTTCAAAAAAGATAGTTGTTACCTGGGTGCCCCCCCCACCCCCCCCCCCGCCACCCCAACTTCTGCTAAAGACATGTTGGGGTAGATTTTCAACTTGCCATCTGGGTTTAAAACTGCTGTTAAAAAAACCCAGTGATTTTCCAAGGAACTGAGAAGCGGACGGTTTCTAGAACCAGCTAATCCGTAATGCCAGTTTTACGCCAATATGCCAACTTAAAAATCTACCCCTTTATCAACAGTTCTATCTTTATGCCACCATCAAGTTGAAATAAGGGTTTATATAGGATATTGTCATATATCCCTATTGTGCTTACATGGAGGTACTATAGAATATTGTTTGAGGACTAGAAAGCACTGCAGTGTCTAGGTAATACTCTTTATTAATTCAAGACAATAAATCAAGATAATATAGCACAACCCCTTTCATGCAGTCTGTATGAGATATAGATACCAATACTCACATACCAAGGACTCCCTCAGGAGGTCACAAGCTTGTCGTCTTGGCTACTTACACTAGCCTCAGCAAGACTACAAAGTCCCCAGGAGCTGCACTGTGTTGTATCTTTTATAGTTTTAATTATGTAGGGAAAATGTGGGTATGATATGTCATTACGTTCTGTGTACATGCTGTTGACACGTAAGCTTGTTTAGTGTTATGGTGAGCTACTATCATTTGTTGTGCATGCTTTTGATGTCTTAGATTGGTCATTAGACTCTGGATATTCCACATGTGAGTGCCCATTAGTTCTCTGTAGCATTGAAGTCTTATCTCTTCCCAGCACATTAATAACACAACCTCTATTCAAACCAAATTATTCCCTACAGCCTTTCGACTGATTTACTGTTTATCTCTTCTCCTGGGCAATTAATGAGGTAATGTCTCCTATATTCCAGGCCTGACCTTGTATAACCATTACAGCTACTGCAAAATCAGTCTTTAATATGCGGATGTATATTTTAAAAGCTTACTATGCCTATTCCACGTAATACACCTATACTTACATAAGCATATTCCTTACACAGAGCATGATGTAGCTGACATGATTCACGAACCTATAACGTTCTACAGTGGATTGCTACTGGGATTAGAACTACAATGTTGAATGTGTGAAAGGTGGTGTAAATGAGTGTACATATCCCTGAGGTGAGAGCACCCCAGTAGGGTTGCCAACCCTCCAGGATTGCCCTGGAGCCTCTGGGAATTAAAGATTAATATCCTTGACACCGCTGCACGCAAACCAAAAGAAGGAAAATCATAGGTGCTTTAAAAAAAAAAATTTTCCCCATTAAACACTTCTGTTTATTAGTTATAAAAATATTAGGGATGGGGGAAGAGAGGCTGTATGATTGGGCGGGGCGGTTGGAAACAGGAGGTCATGTGATGAAAATTCTAGGAATAAGGCCAATCAGAGTTGGTAACCCTATGACCCAGCCCGATGTACTGTGGCTAATGACTTTACACAGGGGATTCAGCCTGCCAAGAGAAGTAATAAAGATTTGGCTGATTCTCCGGGGAGCCGGACTTGAACCAATTACATTAGGAGCGGCATTATAATGGAAGGTAGGATAGGCCAGGCCAGGCCCACTGTTTACTCTGGACAAAGAAATCAAGCATGATTCATTGGCCCAGAAATTCGGGTCGGAGGCTTCCCGTGGGTGCAAGCCTCCGACCTGCACTTACCTAGCGCGCCGGCCGTTGTGCTGTGGGCCCCCGTGGGATTCCGATCCTGGGCCTGCTCCAACTGCCGGCGCGCAGTGTTTGCGTATCCCAGGGGCGCAGTTAGTTCGGAGCGTCCCCTGGGATCACGTGGGCCATGGAGAGCCAATGGTAGCAGGGAATGCTTCATTCATAAGTTTGACAGGAAGAGCTGTCAAAACTATAAATACTATAAGCCCCAAAACATCACTAAAACTTCAAATAATTTTTTTTTTTAAATCACATTTTTAAAATAACTATAAATTACATAAAATAACTATTTTAAACAATAATTTAAAATTTTGAAAAAATTAATTACATTTTCTAACGGGGCTAAAAATAAATTTACCTTTCTTTAAAGTATTTAAAAATAATAAACCTGTGGAAAAAATGTTTTAATTTTAAATAATTCACCACTTACCTTGTTAAAAGCAGGCCTTGCGCCTGCTTTTTACATGTGTAACTCCTGGAGACCTACCCTCCCGGAGAAACCTGCAAAAAAACGTAAGTTCCATGCGCACGCGCTGCCTCTCCGGCGCACGCGTTCGGCCTCTGAACCCCTTCCTTTAAGGGAACGGAAGTTCCGGTTTCCCGCGCATGTGCAGTGCATGCACGAAACCGGCACTTCCGTTGGGCCTACAGGTGAGTACCCCGTGGAGACCCGAATTTCTGGGCCATTATATTCTCACTGAAAGTTAAATTACTTTCAACAGCAACAAAGTATATCGTGTTTGAAGCTTAGGATTTTAGAGATTGATGCAGCCTTTCAGATATTTAGGTTTGGTTTTAGCCAGAGTTGCCCATGCTTTAAATGAGCACACCTGACCAAACTAAGATTGTGAACCACCCATAGTAACACATGAAAGTGTGTTATGTATGTAAAGCTAGGGTAATAGCAAGAAAAACACATTGCAAATAAAAACCCTTTGTACCCTTGGGTGTGAATATACCTTTGGGTATGCTTTACAGAAAAAAGTTTTTTGGTGTGCTTCATACCCTTATTCTGCCAATTAAAGTACTTGCTATAAGCCTATTACAGACTAGAAAACAATATTGTTTGGACCAAAATTTTCCAATGGAGTTTAACTAAATATAATGGGTGGGTATCGTTTTATTTGTTTTAATAACTCTGTCATGTTTGAAGGCAGAATCGTTTCAGATCTGAAGTAAACCACCATCAC
This sequence comes from Somniosus microcephalus, assembly GCF_052327205.1. Lineage (NCBI taxonomy): Eukaryota > Metazoa > Chordata > Chondrichthyes > Squaliformes > Somniosidae > Somniosus > Somniosus microcephalus. Next base: position 40,544,558 of record NC_140997.1, read on the forward strand.
TAAATATTCACACTTGCTCCACAGATGAAAAATGTTACCTGGTGGACAATTTCACGAGAGAGAAGGCAACCTGACATATGCCTGCAAAAGACATCTCCTGAGGGACGCTCCTGGGAGAGCAGAAAAGAGGGTATGATCATTTCAGCCTTTCAGTGTTTTACAGGTCTGAGGGGACATCACTCGTTCTGTGAGAGGTGGAAAGAACACCGCCGCACCACCCCCCCCTCCCCCCGCCCATCCACCCAATGGCTCAGTGGGCAGCTGAACCACTCGATACGATCCTGAGCCATAAAGTCCAGAAAACTTCCAGGTTCAAGTTCCAGTCTGTGCTGTATTAGTGTCTGGGGGAGAGGGAGGGTTGGGATAAATCAACCAGGGTTTCTACTCCTGATTACTGTTCAATGGCCTCTGCTGGAAAATCTGCTTGTCGGGTGAGAATTGTTTCAGTTGCGATGCTTCTCAAGGTTGAATGACTCACTGCCACGACATGACATGATGAATCATGAGGACTGCCACCACCCGTGCAACTGTACCTTGATAGAAATCATTGTTGCCTTCAGGAAAGGAGGGAAGGAAATTGAAGCATATTCTGAAGGGGAGGGAAGCAGGATTTACATCTCTGTGCATTACTGTTACATTTATTTCAGTTGCCTAGGCCCTAAGCTCTGGAATTCCCTCCCTACACCGTAAAACCTACCTCTCTGATCAAGCTTTTCGTCACCTGTCTCAATATCTCCTTATATGGCTCGGTATCAAATTTTGTATGCTAACACTCCTGTGAAGCGCCTTGGGATGTTTTACTACATTAAAGATGCTATATAAATGCAAGTTGTTGTTGTCTCGAGGGCATATATGGCATCAATGGGAGTTCTGAAAATCACTAGGGACCATTGATATAATGGAAAAGTTCACCAATATGGTGCAATCTTCTACTGATTCAATAGATTGGATTTTAACTGTATCCTGGAATGAGTTGTGTGGTGTAAATCACTACAGGAAACTTGATTTACTGGCACCTAAATAACCGGAAATCTCTGTTAACCGGCAAAATTCAGGAGTAGGTTCAGGTAAGTTTTACTTCATATTAGTGGCCGTTCCTGGATCTGTGGCTGTGAACCGGGGTTCCTGCACCTGTTGCTAAGCAACAGGGATGCCTGGATCTTGTGGCGGGGTTCCTGCACCTGTTGCTAAGCAACAGGGACGTCTGGATCTGTTGCTGTGTACCGGGCTCTTTTACCTGTTACTATACCTCTCTGTAATCCGGACTTTTTGATAAACCGGCACCACGCCGGTCCCGTCGGTGCCGGATAAAAAAGAGTTTCCTGTATATGGTTATCAATGGCTAATCACGCTGCTGCCAGAGTTGTTGCTGGTAATGGTTTTAATAACGGAAATAATCAGCTGGTAAAACCCGATACAGCCCTGGCTCTCCACTGGGAGACCATTTAACTCCCTGTGCCACTCATGTTACTGTCATAATAACCGCCAATCAGTGTGGGGCCTGTTAGGCAATTGTTAAGTGCCTTAATAATTTTGATAATGACTGTATCTGCTGAAACAGTTGTGGAAATCACAAGATAATGGAGACTCCCAGCCAATTTCCCGGCCTACAGGGGATACACTGGGGAGCCAACGTAAGTGCACAGGAAAATCTGTCTCTTGTTCAGCTAGGCCATTCAGGAGTGAAATCGGGAAGCACTGTTTTCACACAAAGGGTGGCAGAAATCTGGAATTCTCTCCCCCAAAAGGCTGTGGATGCTGGGGGACAATTGGAGCTTTCAAGACTGAGATTGATAGATTTTTTAGGTAAGGGTGTCAAAGGATATGGACACAGGCAGGTAAATGGAGTTGAGATACAAATCAGCCATGATCTAATTGAATGGTGGGGCGGGCTCGAGGGGCTGAATGGCCTACTCCTGTTCCTAATAGGTTCCTTGGGCAACATCGGCATTTTGAGGAACAAGTGGAAGGGGCAGTCGCCATTGGCGCTCATGAACTTTACACAGATACATTGTTGGGGCTCAGTTAAATGATGTCGTGGTGCTCTGCTGATGATAACATAAGAACATAAGAAATAGGAGCAGGAGTAGGCCAATCGGCCCCTCGAGCCTGCTCCGCCATTCAATAAGATCATGGCTGATCTGATCCTAACTGCCAATCTACTATCACAGAACCATCTCCTGAATCTAACAGAATTAGACACACGAAATAGGAGCAGGATCAGGCTACACGGCCCCTGGGCCCGCTCCGCTACCCACAGGGCCATGTCCGATCCGAACCTAGACTCATGTCCAAATTCCTGCCCGCTCCCCGTAACCCTTAATTCCCTTTACTTCTAGGAAACTGTCTATTTCTGTTTAAAATTTATGTAATGATGTAGCTTCTACAGCTTTTTGGGGCAGCATATTCCATGGACCTACCACCCTCTGAGTGAAGTAGTTCCTCCTCATCTCAGTTTTGAAAGAGCAGCCCCTTATTCTAAGACTATGCCCCCTAGTTCTAGTTTCACCCATCATCGGGAACATCCTCCCCGCATCCACCCGATCCAACCCCTTCACAATCTTATATGTTTCAATAAGATCGCCTCTCATTCTTCTGAACTCCAATGAGCAGAGTCCCAATCTACTCAACCTCTCCTCATATGTCCATCCCCTCATCCCCGGGATTAACCGAGTGAACCTTCTTTGTACTGACTCGAGAGCAAGTATGTCTTTTCTTAAGTATGGGATCAGCCTCGTTCGTGTATTCAAGTGCAACCAATGACAACCTGCACCCGTGCAGTTGGACCTCAGTTGCTTGCTTGCCAAAGTGTACATTGCGGTGTATGTACCAAAATAGCACACCCTCAGTAAACATCTCCCCACTTTACTGTTCCTGAGCTGGTAGGTATGTTCCCACGAGGCTGTGAGGGTTTCTGTGCTGTCTGCCCTCCCTTTCAGTCCTCTTCCTTCAGTGGTTAAACCAGAACAAACATTGACAATGTCGCTCATTGCGTAAATCGTTCAATGTACGGTTCAAAGTAAAGGGAAAACAACAAGTGAAGTATCTGGGTGGAATTCAACAGAGGGTAGTGCCAGTGAACCAGTAATGCAACAAATAGGTTTGAAAGCCACAACAACAAACTAAATAAATCTTGATAAAGAGCATTTAACCAGCTTCGGCGAAAGGGCCGGGACAGAGAATTAAAACTTTGCTCCAAGTTCCAACTGCAGTTGGAGGAGTGTTGCTGAGAGCAGGTCTACAGGGCACAGAGCCCCAAAGCTTCACAGTGTCTTCGTTGGAGGAATGCTGGCCCCCAGTAAGACAGAGGAAGGAGCACCTGTTTGGACATGAGGTGCCCATCGAATAGAACTGCACAGGTACAGCAGAAGGAGCTGGCCATGGCAGTAAGTGCCACCTCTATCACCTGGTAATGCAACGCCACTGTAGGAATTGTTTACGACTTTCACACCTCCCACGTTAGGTGCTAAAGTAGGGTTTATAGACCTGAAACCTGAATCCACTTTAACAGAAATACACGCATACACTATCTCTCTCACAGAGATCTTTTATTTGACCACTAACACACCAATTAAATAAGAAACACAACTAGATGCCCTGGAGTCTTCAAGTGCCTGGTTGAGCAAACCAATGCTCACCTGAAGTCCGTTGAATTCTTTAGACGTCTTCTCTTCTTTAGACCAGGACACCTTTGTCTTTGCTGACTTCAGTAAAAAACGACATCTTGTGTCAGTTTTTAGACTTCTCTCTGCTTTGTTTCTTCATGTGGCGTTCACGTGTATATCTCAATCATTGGCTCATGCAAGCATGGCTTCCCTCCTTTTTGTTTGTGATTGGTTCAAAGTTTAGTTGTGTTACTTCATCATGCATGTCACTTGTTGCAGATTAATGAGGGTCTTATCTCAAGACAGTGCTGGTCAGTTCCACTGTTACATAGCAACTCCAGACCTGTCCCTGGGCCACAATGCTTCTTTTATCTGAGTAATGTCTGTTACAAATGCTCCTCCACACCCTCTGTCCTCAACTTACATTCCAAAGCAGTATAGCCATCATTAAAAGTTCTCTATTGTATTAAAGTTCTTCTTGTTGCCAGGGATGTTTGAAATAGATTTCCCTTCACCACAAGCAGTTCAATTACCTCACCAGGGCAGCCAAGGTAAGTGGAGGCAGTTGCACCTTCTACAAATGCACTGTAATACGCAGGTTTAACAGTTACAACCACTTTTTCCCCTACTGTATTGAGATACTTCATCAGTTTATCATCCATGCACAGGAGGTCCTCCAGGTCTCTTCACACCACTTGTTTCACCTGCAGTTGTCCTTTCATTCACTGCCTTACATGAATGGAACCATTAAAAGCCTCACACGAAATGTACTTGCTTGTTTCATGTGGCTCACCACCACCTTCTCAAGGGCAATTAGGGATGGGCAATAAATGCTGGCCTTGCCAGCAATGCCCACATCCCAGGAATGAATTTACAAAAATGTATCTGCTGTCACCCCTAATGATTTGCCTGCTGACAGCTGGGTGGCATTACGTCTCACAGCAACCAGAGGGCATTCTCACTACATCTTAATGGAGAAAGCAGCCCATAAGCATTGGTAGAAAAACACCAATTGCAGTGGGACGTCCCCCACCCGGTGGGACGCCCCCACCCCACCTCTGATCTTTGGCCCCATATAAAGAGGAAGCTCTGGAGGTCCGTAGGCAGGCAAGCTAAAGAAGAAGTGAGAGATGGGATAGGAGAGCAGGTGCCAGCTGCAGCTTGTTCATGACATTTAACTTCTCTCCCCTTTTATGCTACTACACCACACGTAATCTGACATTGAAATACATAATGAAACACTTATGTTATTCCTTGTACTGAACCTCATTGAATGAGTTTCCTGTTCTAGTACCAATATATTGAAAAAATTATCAGCAGTATTTTTGTATGGACTTGTGACCACTATGCATTGGGTTAGCCAAATTCATTTCATATAGGATGGACATCGTGGGAACTGTGCTCCTCAACTGCTCATGTTAAGAAAGAAGGTCTTGTATTTATATAATAATGTCTTTCAGGACCTCAAGACATCTTAAAACACTTTACAACAAATGAATTACTTTGGAAGTGTAGTCACTGTTGTACTGTAGGAAATGTGGCAGCCAATTTGCACACAGCAAGCTCCCACAAACAGCAATGAGATATTAACCAGACCTTCTGTTTCAGTTATGTTGGTTGAAGGATAAATATTGGCCAGGACACCAGGGAGAACGCCCCTGCTCTTCTTCAAAATAGTGCCATGGGAACTTTTGCATTCACCTAATACCTCGGTGAGGTAGGAAGAGCCAAGAGTTAGATCCTGTTTCCAAATAATATCAGATTATATAAACGCCTTCAATTTTATTATTTATTTACTATCTCTCCTGCCTGTAAACTTTGTCTTTCCCACATTGTTTACTAATTAAATTATCCTTTTCTTTGTGCATTAGGTGCTGAGGAGATGATACAACAGAAATGGTCGTGGACTAACCTGTTCTGTAGTGCGAAGATAAGCAGAGACAACAAGCCTGTACAATGCAACCTTGCTGATATCTATGAGAACCCATTCTGGTCCCGAGTGTGTTGTATAAATGCAATCATTCTCATGTGTGTGAACATTTTCCTGTATGCGTACTTTGCTTGAAAAAGGAAATTACTGTACATCTGAAACAAGCCCGAACGATAGATGTTGTGGTGTGTGATGTATACAATGGCATGTTCAATGGAATATGCAGAACAATTGATTTGCGCTAGGTCCCCTCTCCTGAGGAAAATCCCATAATTGTGTGAGCAGTGTGTTACTTTTGCTTTACTCCCCATCTCTGTAACCTCCTCCAGCCCTGCAACCCTCTAAGATCTCTGTGCTCCTCCAATTCTGCCCTCTTGCATATCTCCGATTTTCATCGCTCCACTATTGGCGACTGTGCCTTCAGCTGCCTCGGCCCTGAGCACTGGAATTCCCTCCCTAAACCTCTCCACCTCTCCCTCCTCCTTTAAAATCTCCATCTTTGACCAAGCTATGGACACCTGTCCTTGGCTCGGTATCAAATTTTTGATAATCGCTCCTGTGAAGTGCCTTGGGACGTTTTACTATGTTAAAGGTGCTATATAAATGCAAGTTGTTGTTGTTGTACTCTACATACAATTTTGAGTCCCTGAGTTGGTTAGTCTCACACACTGGCAATTGATAAATAGTTTTAATTGGAAAACACTAACAAGAAAACCTGTCAGGGTGTGAAATACAGATGGAAAATTCTGGAAATACACAGCAGAAGACAGAGTACTGACATTTCAGGTGTGTGTCCTATTTACTGTTTTTATTTCAGATTTCCAGCTTTTGTAGTTTTGATCTTACTGTTATGGTGTGACGCGGGTGACCTATGTGCAGTTATTAAAAATCAGCTTTTATTCAAGAAATCCAGGTCCATGAGTACATTAATGTCAGGATTAACTAACCGCTTGCTTAGCTAACTAATAAAACTACTAGAACCTTTCACTATTGAAATTGGTTTATAAAGCAACCTTTTATCATTAACCATTTTGCAGGGTGACGAGCAAATATTAATACAGCGGACTAGAAATTGGTTGATGCTGTGCCCGTTTTACAGGCGTGAAACAGGCTCCAAATGTGTCCAATATAGCACATCCTGCGCCGCCTGCCATATTGGTAAAGGCAGAAAAAGGTGTGTCCAGGGCCCGCGCTTGAAACAGGCGCTCGGCCCTTTGCATATGCAGATAAGGGGCCTAACGCCTGGTTGAGGCCCCCTCCTCAAAATTGGGCTGCCAAAAGAAAACCAGGCCTACCTGCGGCCTAATCGGCAGAACAGTTACCGGACCGTTGGCAGCCACTACCAAAAAGTTAAAAAAAATACTTGCCTGAATGTATCCTCCCGGCTCCACTGCAGTGCTGAAGACCGTTGCTAGCTCCCGTTTCCCTCCTTCTTGATCACCCCACTCCCCCCCTTGATCACCTCCTCCCCTTCCGATCACCCCCATCCCCACTCTCTCGATTGCCCCGCCTCTCTAGATTGCTTCCCCTCCCCAATGGTGGAACGTATTCCAGCAGATTTCATCACATGACCTCCTGCCTCCAACTGCCCACCCCCACACTCCAGCCATTGGCCGTCCGAAACGTCCATCCTCTTGGCGCCCGCCTTCCCAGCCAATTGGAAAGCAAACACCCTCTTCATTACCCGATTGGATGATTCATGGTTGTCTGTCAAACAGCCGTTTTTTCCCCCATCTCCAATATTTTTTATAACTAATACACAAATGTGTTCAAAGAAAATGAAAAAACAGGCAATTTTTTTAATGCCCCTATGATTTTTCTCCTGGGTTGCTTTCAGCGGTGTCCTGGAGAATAATATTCAATTCCTGGAGACTCCAGGCCAATCCTAGAGAGTTGGCAACCCTACCTCCCGATCACCCCACCCCCCCTCCTCCCTCCACATGCATCCGCAGCTCGTCAGTGTCATTTATATTAGGCCCGAGGCCCAATCTCGAATGGGCATCGGGCCTACACACTCCGGTGCAGGGATCGTTCCCCCAGTGAACCAATTTCCAGGCCACTGAGTTTTGTGATTGCTACTTGGCTTAGACAATCACGTGATGGGTACTTGTTAGCTGAACAAAAAAGTGAAACAAAACTACATTCATTTTTAGTGAAGGAACTGGATATCTCCAGTTTGAAATTGAAATGAATGCATAACACATCTAATTGCACTTATCACTCAAAGTGACATCTTCTGCCTTCAGCAGAGGATAATTGATATTTTTGAGTTCAAAAATGCACGGGATTTATCTTATTCTGTCAGTTCTAAAGCTGCTTCTGGCTCCACCGGTTTCCCCGCATCAGTCAAAGCTAAAATTTACTGCATTGCAAGCAGACTTGCTACTTTCTCAGAGACTGTGCCTGGGTGTGTACGACAGCAGTTTAACAGGCCACACAAGCAACTCTTCGCAGTTTAATCCTTTTTACAGGGTGATTTTAAGAGACAAAACACCCTGAATTAACATCCCAGACAAGCAAGAGAAAAGACAAAAAATTGGGGCACCATACATTTTATTTGTTTCATTCAAAACTAAGACGTCCTCTTGTTTAATATGAACAAAATTAGATTTTTTTTTTTAATTGTCTCTTTTTGACAACAGACCTCTAATTATACATACAAAATAGGAGAAATGCTGTCAATAATATGAAACATGCATTGCAAAGTTGACAACCACTGAGGTTTTGTATTTCCTTGGACCACTAGCTAATTTCTCAGGATTTATTTTAGATTCTGTATTAAATGATCCAAGGGCAAAGCAAATAAAGTCACGCACAAAGTTTCACAATAATAGTCAGAAAAAGAAACACATGGTCCAACTATTTGTAGTTTTGTGCTTAAGTCAAGAAAGAAAGAATGTGCATCAATACACAGGTTTGACGTTAAAACAGCGCCTTTCGCGAACTCAGGACGTCCCAAAGCGCTTTACAGCCAATGAAGTACATTTGAAGTGTGGCCGATGTTGCAAGAATCAGGTTTGACGTTAAAACAGAAGAGGCAAGTATGAAAAGCCTGGTCTTTCCAGCCACGTTCAGACTCAGCTGCTGTCGAGAGTTACTGGACCATCGGTTGAACATAGTTCCGTGGGAAAAAGCCAATGCGACCTCTGCACCTTCCTTTCCACCAGTTCGGGTCCGCGCTCTCGACAACTTCAATGATGTCGCCTCGGTAAAAGCACAGCTCCGTAGAATCTTGGGGAGTAAAGTCGAAGCACGCCTGGACATGTCCGGGCTTCTGTAACTAAAGCGCAAGAGTGTTTGGGTTAAAACACCCTGAGATTAAAAGTGCAAGATTTAGTCTTTTAAATAATTCAACACTGGAGTGGTGAAGGACATCCCACCGTAATTGCTAAATGGGGTACTGAGTTGTAGAGGTTAGAATTGCAGATAGGTTAGTGCGAAAGATCCAGAGGGGAGATGAGGAGATTTTTTTTACACAGCGAGTTGTTATGATCTAGGAGGCACTGCCTGGAAGGGTGGTGAAAGCAGATTCAATGGCCCAGAAATTCAGGTCGGGGGTTTCCTGCGGGTGCAAACCCCCCGACCTGCACTTACCTAGCGCGCCGGCCGTTGAGCTGTGGGCTCGCGTGAGATTCTGATCCTGGACCTCCTCCAACTGCCGGCGCGCAGTGCTTGCGTATCCCAGGGGCGCAGTTAGTTCGATGCATCCCCTGGGATCACGTGGGCCATGGAGAGCCAATGGTAGCAGGGAATGCTTCATTCATAAGTTTGACAGGAAGAACTGTCAAACCTATAAATACTATAAGCCCCAAAACATCACTAAAACTTCAAATACATTATAAATTACATGAAATAACTATTTTAAACAATAATTTAAATTTTTGAAAAAATTAATTACATTTTCTAACGGCGCTAAAAATAAACTTACCTTTCTTTAAAGTATTTAAAAATAATAAACCTGTGGAAAAAATGTTTTAATTTTAATTAATTCACCACTTACCTTGTTAAAAGCAGGCCTTGCGCCTGCTTTTTAAAAGTGTAACTGCTGGAGACTTACCTTCCCGGAGAAACCTGCAAAAAAAACGTAAGTTCGATGCGCACGCACTGCCTCTCCGGCGCATGCGTTCCACCTGTCAACCCCTTCTTTCAGGGAAACGGAAGTGCCGGTTTCCCGCGCATGCGCAGTGCACGCACGAAACCGGCACTTTCGTTGGGCCTACGGGTGAGTACCCCGTGCGTACTCACGCGTTGGGACCTGAATTTCTGGGCCATTTGAATAATAACTTACAAAAGGGAATTTGATATATACATGAAAAGGAAACATTTGCAGGGCTATGGGAAAAGAGCCAGGGAGTGAGACTAATTGGATAGCTCTTTCAAAGAGCCAGCACAGGCATGATGGATTGAATAGTCTCCTTCTGTGCTCTATGATTATACACAAGATAATGCCTCTATCCATTAGACAATTGTAGGAGCTAGTCTATTGCACCATACATTGGTCTGGATGGAAATCTTGTAGTGTAATACCATTGCCAAATAAATACATAAACTAAGAGCAAAGTGTATTGTACATCAGAACAGCACCACTGTAGCACACAGGACTGAAAAAATAAACACGCATAAGATTTAGTTTGCTGACTTAAATAGGGTTTCAACAAAGACTTTGGAAAATATTTGCTTCAATGAGTTGTCTGGAATAATAGAATTTATTGGAAAAGTTGACTAAGGAAAGACAGAATCTGAAGAAATGAAGCCTGATGGAGTCTGATTGACAGCTAGGGGAAAAAACTGATATACCCTCGCACACTTCATACCCAGAACCTGTGCTGGTCTCTCTCTCTCTCTTTATCTCTCTTTCAGAATATTACAGCAATAAGACTTGCCTGAACAAGATGCTACGACTAGACAGGCAGCCATTGCATCCCTCAAAGAGGCAGAAAGAAGAAAGCGTGTGCCCTGCACTACAAGCAAGAACACCAGGCAGAGCGACTTGCGCTGTACTGGAGATACTTGCACAAAAGAGGTTACCAGGGATTGGTATTAGTTAGTGCTGTCAACCATCAAGGTTGAAATAAATAGAGGAGAAAGTGAGGTCAATGCAGGATCTACTGATTAGGCAATGCCAAGGCTGTGCTTTAAAAGTCTGAAGATTGCAGGGGGCAAGCAGAGACATAAGCAGGTAAGGTGTTCCATAGTTTTAAGGTCCTAGGGTAGAACCTGTAAGAATACATATAGAATTAAATATATAAAGTTGGTTTCAGGAAAAATATAACCCCAACCTCCCTCAAATCCCACGTGACACATTCTGCAATCAACATACCTCTTCATCAGGTTTCGTATCTCTCAGGAAAATCTGTTGCTTCTTTGCAATTGTTGTGGTCCTATAAAATTCTACCAGCTCATTCAGGGAGTGAAACTTCTCTTCCCACAAGTAATATTTGCCTTCTTTGTCGCGAAGAACCTTAAAGTGCTGCACGTGTTTTCCATAGCTGTGGAAAAATGTCAAGCTCTGTGAGGATGGCAGATTTCACATTCACAATCAATGTTCCAATTATTGATACAGATACAAACAGCAGCCTGAAAATCACTGGTACTGATACAAGCAGACCCATTCCCTAACACGTGCATATGATATTTATTTGTTAGCTATTTTGACACTGGCATTATTTTAAATGGGTATCCTAACCCGCACCAAGTCCCGTTCATCCATCACCCCTGTGCTCGCTGAACTACATTGGCTCCCAGTCCCCGAACGCCTCGATTTTAAAATTCTCATCCTAGTGTTCAAATCCATCCACGGCCTCACCTCTCCCTATCTCTGTAACCTCCTCCAATCGTACAACCCTCCGAAAACTCTGCGTTCCTCCAATTCTGGCCTCTTGTGCTTCCCCGACTTCCGTCGCCCACCACTGGTGGCCATGCCTTCAGCTGCCTAGGTCCTAAGCTCTGGAATTCCCTCCCTAAACCTCTCCACCCCTCTCTCCTTTTAAGACATTCCTTAAAACCTACCTCTTTGACCAAGCTTTTGATCACCTGACTTTTGGTCACCTGACGGTGTCAATTTTTTTGCCTGATTACACGCCTGTGAAGCGCCTTGGGACATTTTACTATGGCAAAGGCGATATATAAATGCAAACTGTTGTTGTTTAATACCCCCACTAAAATCATAGACAAAGGACTAGCACACAAACATTTATCTGCTGATATCACCAACAGAAATTTCTCTCAACCCCAATACGTTCAAAGATGTAATAATGAGAACATTCTTGTGGCATCAGAGAGATATACAATGATCAGATTCTACAATGGTTTTATCCCAGAGTATTCCTGATGAAAAAAATCATTTATTTCTCATTTTCTTTCTGTGGAGCCTATCAAGAAACAAAATTGCTAGTCTTGCTGAAAGAAAACTGACTTCATGAGATAAAGAGAAAGGCAAGTTACTTGGACTGCAGCCACCAGTAACACGTGAAGTGCCACCCACGTTTGAACTTTTTCAACGTACTACAATAGGAATTGTTTTACATACTATGTGTGCACAGTTGCCTTTGAATTTACCTCTTTGAATGAGTTTCCTGTTCTAGTGCCAATATATTGAAAAATTATCAGCAGTATTTTCATACGGGCTTGTGACCACTATCAATTGGTTTGGCCAAATTCAATTCATATAGGATGGACAGGGTGGGATATGAACCCAAGTCTCAGATAAAAAGATAAGGCAAGCACTTGGATAGCCTCGAAACAGGGCACGGGGATCATGGTGTGCGATTAACCCGTGCCTATTCAATGTAATGCAGGCAGCACGCAAAATTGGTGCTGCCTGCTAATTATAACGATCGTGGTGTGCAGCTAAACATGCTGCTGAGTGGTTGCACACTCAGCAGGGGACCCAAGTTCATGTGAAGCTAGCACCAATTAAAGCTAGCCTGCACCTCTTAAAGGGGAGGTGTATTCTGGCTGGAGCAGGTACTGGAAGTTGTTGTAGAGGGGTGTGTGACCTACAGGAAGAGTGAAGATGGTGCAAAATGGCAGAGAGAGGGCTCGCAGATTTTCGCATGCAGCACTTTGAGGCCCTGGTGCAGGAGGTGAACAGGAGGAGAGAGGTCCTCTATCCACAGGGGGCCAGGAGGCCCTCCAGACAGGCACTGTGAAGGGAATGGGAGCAGATAGCCATCACTGTCAAGTCAAGCAGAGTAGCCCCGAGGACCTGGATGCAGTGCAGGAAGAAATTTAATGACTTCACACAAGTGGTCATGGTCAGTGAATTCATCTTCAAATGCCATATCCCATCAACTGCACCACTAGCCTCAGGCACTGCTCAATTCACCACATCCCCATTACTCACCTACCAACATGGTCTATCAAACACAACTCATATCCCACATTCATATGCTCCATTTCACCCTCACACACTTACCACTGCTGCAAGCCTCACACCCACATCTCATAGCTTGCCCACACTGCCAGCTATTCAATCATGATAGCCACCTCAGCCAAACATAGTGAACTACACTCACTGACACAATTCCCTCGCTCTTGCAGGACAAGATGGCGCACAATCGTAGGCAGCTGCAGCTAACTGCAGCGGGCAGGCACACCTCCATATGTTGACCCCACTCGAGGAGATGGTGCTCGCCATAATTGGAGTGGCTGTGAGTGAGGCTGTGGCCAGCGACAGCACTGAAAGCATTGAAGATGATGGTATGCACATACCTAATCCTCCTTCTCACATCCCACTTCCCCCTCATCCCACAATCTCTTCTGACTTACCAGCTGCAGATGGTGTAAACAAGCACCTCTTGCTTTCACGCCCCCTTTGCTCAGAGTTTTAAGCCCATCCTTTCCAGCATGGGTGGGCAGATCAATTAGCGCACTTGTGGACCCTACCATGAGGCAGCATCAATGTCTGAGCTTCCATTGCCGCACAAGCAGAAGCCACCCAACGTCTGAGTGCTGCAATGGAAGCTCAGACTGAAGTCATGCAAGCTCAGCTTGCTGCCACTCAAGCACAGACTGCTGCCATCATGGCTGGGTTTATCAGTGTTGAAAAGGGCTTCCAGGGTGTCACTGCAGTCCAGCAGTCTGCCCTCCAACAGATCACTAGGATTGCTGAGGCTCTGCCCCAGGGGAGTGGCAGTGGCTCCATGGAGGATGAACCGGCTGTCCGCTCTCAGGGTGACAAAATTCGTTCTCTCACCACTGCCACTCAGCCAGTACCCTTGCTGTTGCCTGTCAGCCAGCCAGCCCAGACTGCTGCCGTTCGTGCCGAGGTGGTGCAGTCTACAGCTGGGCCTACTAGGCCCAGAGCTGCTCGAGGTCATCCTGCAAGGCTACCTGCAGCTTCCCCCCCACTGAAAGTCAGCAGCCTTCCACCAGCCATGCTGCAGCCACTGGAGGAGCACTGCAGAGGAGCACCAGAGTAGGAAAGGGCACATGAAAGACAGGCACTAAGGGAATGCACAAGGGTGATTAGTTGATATTGTAATGTTAATTGAATACTTATAAGTTTATTAATTTTGTTTGGAATATTTTTTTGTGGTGGCTTTTATTGTCGCATTGTGGCCAAGAGGACACTATGACGGTCAGTTACAGAGGGACGGTAAGGTGTGGAACTGTTACTGAATGGGGAATTGGGATTGAGTTCACTGGTACTGCAATCGGATGATTCAATCGCAGACAGCCTGGGTAGAAAGGAGCTGTTTGGGTTGCCTCCTCCCTTCTGTTTCCGCCTCCTCCTCTTCCTCTTCCTCCTCCTCCTCCTCAGCTGGTCATTGTATGCTTGGTGACAAGGGCTGTGCCCTCATGATGGCGAAGTTGTGGAGTATGCAGCAGACCACAACAAATCTTGTGACGTGTTCTGGTGAGTACTGTAGGACTCATCCAGAGGGGTCCAGGCAACAGAAGCATTGTTTAAGGATGCCAATGGTCTGCTCTCTCAGATTCTGTGTGGCAGCATGGCTTTCGTTATATGCATGCTGCCCACGTGTGCGTGGGTTGAGCAGCAGAGCCAGGTGGTCAGCAGATAGCCCTTGTCGCCCAGTAGCCACCCTCTGGTTTGTCGTGGTGGCTCAAATGCTGATGGTACAGCGGGCTGCCGCAGAATGAAGGCATTATGGCTGTTGCCAGGATACCGAGCATTGACTGCATGATGCGCTGAGTGTGGTCGCACACTTGCGGGACACTGAGGGAGTGGAATCCCTTCCGGTTGCGGTACATCTCTGAATTGAGATGTAGCGCCTGCAAAGCGATGCGTGTGCAGTCAATGGCACCCTGCACCATGGGGAGGCCTGCTATCCTGGCAGCCGCGTGCTCACTCCACCTGCTTCTCTCTTATACAGGAATGGAAGACAAACTGGGAGATGTTACAGATGTTGCCTGCTCCAGCCTGGAAGGAGCCTGACTCAAAGAAGTTCAAGCTCACGGTCACCTTTACAGCCACTGGCAATGCCATCCTCGCCCTGGACTAAGGCTGGTGGCAGATTTCAGTGAGCAACACCTTAATAAAATGGAGACATCACATGCACCGTTCCTCGCTAAGCTTGAGGTAGGAGAATTGCTCCATGAAGACCCTGGGTGGATATGGCCTCCTGCTGAGAGCCCTTCTCCCTCTTCTCCTCCTGCCTCTTTGAGCAGCTTGTCTTGCCGTGTGTCGTCTCTGCTCATTCTCCCTATCATGCTGCAGGCCAAGGGGGATACAAACTACTGCACCCATGTCTGGGAGCAACTAGTCTGAGCAGATGCCTTGCAAGTCCTTGAGCACGTGCCACACCACTCCTTGTAGACTTTAGGCAACTTTAAAGAGTTCTAGAAAGAACCAAATACTTTTACAAACTCAGCAACAGCTAGTAGAAATCAATCAGCAACTAACTTGTAAATAGATGATGATCCCTTTAAATAGCACTGGTGTAGGGTCCTTCTTGCAGCTGAACACATGTTCAGCTGATCAGGTTAAGGGAAGGCATTAGCTCCAGCTTTAAGGTTGAAAATGGCAGCACTGGCATCAAATCAGCATTACACGCTGATTGACATCACAATCTGCCTAACCTGCATACTTACGGCACATGCTCACAGTGCCGATGTTAGCAACCTCACCAAAATGGCGTCCAGCGTAGCCTGCACCAGAAGTGTGCGCGTGCTGCTCGGACGCCAATTTGGCACCCATAGTGCCCAAACAACGGGCACTACGCAACAAGGGAAAAGAGGATAAACCATGCATAGCACTTGGAGGAATAATTTACCCAGAAAATGGTTAGAATGTGGAACTCGCTACCATGAGGAGTGGTTGAGGTGAATAGCATTGATCCATTTAAGGGGGAGCTAGATAACCACATGAGGGAGAAAGGAATAGAAGGATAAGTTGATGGGGTTAGATGAAGAAGGATGGGAGGAGGTTCGTGTGGAGCATAAACGCCGACATGGACCTGTCGGGCTGAATAACCTGCTTCTGTGCTGTGAATACTATGTAATGAGCAGTTGTTGGGGCGTGGAGGAGGAAAGCCCAAGAGCGATGTTGGGAGGGGCAGGAAAGAGGAAAGTTGAAGAGCAGTGCAGATGGAAGGGATAGAGGAGAGGAAGGGGAAGAGAAAAGGGGAGACTGGAGCAAGAGCAGTACTGGGAAGGTTGGAGCCTCAGATAGGTGTTGAGAAACGAGGAGAGGAGAAGTGTTCCAGCATGAACTGTGTGGGGAAGGGTGTAAGTGAGTGGTAATATGATTTGGGGAAGAGAGGGATAAGAGTGCTGGCATGAACTGGTGGGGTTAGAGGGGTATATTGTCTGTATAAACTGGGTTCATATTGGAGGGGGAAGAGTGTCTCCGTGACATGTTGGTGTTCAACATTAGATTCCAAAAACAAAACTTTTACGAGACTTAACCAACCATGAAATAGGGTCAAATTGTAACCAGATTGGATCTGATTCAGGGCTTGTGGTACAATCAGGTATGACTAGAGGCAGGAGAATGTGAAACCCATTAAATACATGGTGAGCTTTGTTGACAGGACAATAGACAAGTCCCACACTGATTACAGAGGTCTGTCTGCTGCTGAGATTTGATCAATAACAGCTGTTCCGTATCACAGAACACTCCAAGCATGCAGAAATTATCATTATTATACTAGCATTTAGTAAATAAAAACTAGAGGTAACTTTGAAATGAAAAAGAGAAAAAAATTCTGGTTTAATTAAGTGCAATAAAACAGTGTTCCAAATAATTGCATTTACAGGATATTTTATTAGCAGAAGTACTATGGCTGCTTTTAATGGGGCAGATTTGGAATTATTTAAAGCTCAGAGCACAATATTTACAGTAATACAACTTTTACCTCTGTACAAACTTGTGCAGTGACTGTTTTTATGTAGGCTATGGGGAAAGAGCAGGGAAGTGGCACTAATTGGCCAGCTCTTTCAGAGAGCCCGCACAGGCACAGTGGGACGAATGGCCTCCTTCTGTGTTGTATCATTCTATGATTCTATGATAATAAGGACCAGTGTTGTATGAGATACTCAATTAGAGGAAATGTAGTACAGTTGCACTATTAGTAAGGTACCAATGGAGTATTGGCCCACACAAGGTGAGCTTGTGGGGGGAGTGGTCTCTTGTTATTGTGCTTTACACAAGAGTTGGGTTGGGTTGGGAATGCTTGATGCTGATTTAGTTACTCTTGGTAGTAAAGCATTTTTGTTCATTTGGCAGGGGTCCCGCTTGGGATTCTTCCAAAGCAAAAACCTGCATCTGATGATAACTGCAATAGATCACAGACAACAAAGAACTCTTGCGGGAATACTAAATAGATATGCAACTGGAGAACTGCAAGTGCCCTTTCACAGTAGAAAACATGACGTTGTGGATATTCCAGTTTCCAAAGACAAAGGGATTCAAGGTTGTGCTAAGTTGGCTTATTTGAAGGAAGTGATATTGTTGATGGTAGCATGAGAGTGAAAGCTTCAACAAAGAATATTTCCTCCCTAGGGTTAGGTCATGTTGGAAGCAGCAGCAAGCTTAGAACTACCTGTTCAAATTCTGGCAGCAACTCTTCAATATCAAACAGGTAGGTGGCATTCACGATCATACTGTTGATTTTATTGCTTAACACAGGGCTACTTGGTATTAGATTATGTGCCCCAATTCTCAGTAGAAATCTGTTCAAAGGCCATTTTTACAGGTTAACTTTTAAGCAATTCCATGTGCTTAATAATTGTTTAAAACGTTTGCATTTTTGTTATTTTTATTCTCTCCTTTCAGATGTCCTTCCGAAAGCTGCTATATAAATGCAAGTTCTAGTTCGTATCTTTTCCTTTCTTTTCCTTCTTCTTTTACCTTCTTTTCTTTCATTTTTCTTTTCCTTTTCCTTTACTATTTCTTTTTTATTCCCTTGCTCTTTCTTTTCTCACTAGTAAGCCCACGGAGCAATGATAGAGCAAACAGCTGCCTGCCCTTCCTTGACTGAAGAATAGGGACAAATTTGATGGGCCAAGGGGACATTTTCTCATTCCGTGTTGAGGCTTTTAGGGCACAGGAAAGGGTTAAATTTATAGCAGGCTGAAGTAGAAGATCAGAGGAGATTACAAAAACCTTGAAGGAATGACTCCAGCACTGTAATTAATACTGTACACCACAGTGCTGCTCAAATAGAACTACCAGTAACAACAGTTACTATGGTCTTTCAAGATAAAACCATATTGTTTCATTAAAGATCAACTTGTGTTGTAGTTTCCTTATTTAAAAAGCAACCATTTGTTTGGCATATATGCATAACGATGGGATATGTTTAAAACCAATTATGACGACTTGACCTTTGTTTCTGTGACAATAAAAGAGACAGCATGACAGGGTTGTAGAGTTTCACATTGTGACATGGATTTACACTGATAACCTTGAAAATTCCGTGAAATGTGTATTCAAGAATGAACATGAACACACTCTAAATGCACTTTATATAATGCCAGCATAGCACATTATTCGGGCACTGAACACCTGAGACAAAGCAACAACTTGCATTTATATAGCTCCTTTAACACAGTAAAACATCCCAAGGCGCTTCACATGAGCATAATCAGACAAAAGAAATTGACACCGAGCCAAAGAAGGAGATATTAGGACAGGGGACCAAAAGCTTGATCAAAGAGATAGGTTTTAAGGAGTGTCTTAAAGGAGGAGAGAGAGGGTCTTACCTTTTGTTCTCCCTTTCCCCCTTTCCCTGACCCTGCACTTGCTTAAAACCTGTTATATCTCTAACTTTTGTCAGTTCTGACGAAAGGTCATCAACCTGAAACTTTAACTCTGTTTCTCTCTCCACAGATGCTAAATAAAATAAACCTGTACAACTCCTTCATTTTCATATTTAAAATATATAACCCTTTCAGGATCACTGTTTTGGCTTGAAAGGTCATTGGACCCCAAAATGTCAAATATTAATATTTGCTTGGGGGAGGGAGCCATACACCCAGACCATCCTAAAAAATACATCTTCAGTGTTCACATTCCCCATCTCAAAATTTCAGGGGGGTGGACGAAGGGTAAAGGCCCTGTGGCAGAATGGTGAGGTACAAGGCTCCCGAGATATTGGGCCTCGGACTTCGATGTCATAGGGCGGCAGAGTGCAATGGCCTGCCATTTTGTGACCTTAGGCCTGGTAGAGCCTGATAAATGGGGGTGCCACACAGCCCAATTTCTAGGTCATAAGAAGTTCATATTCCACGATATTTTTAAGTATAACTGAGGTAGATTTTTATCTTCAGTGTCTAGTCATTAAGCATTACCTGAGTGCAATGTCAACAGGAAAATTGGATGGTCTCCAGTATTGACATGCAATCCTCCCCGCCCAATGTTTTTCTCTCTATGATTTACCCAGACAAAACTTTACACCCAGGTGGTGAAGACAAAAATGTATCCTTGTAATCTTTTCACATGTTAGGCCTATGTTTAAGGCTCCAATTGAGTTGACAGCTATTTTGAAGCTTTTGGTCCACTTTTACTAGTTTCCTGGATTGACATGTATGTCACAAGCAATAGGAAAAAAAATCAGGTTTTACAAAGTTTTTGATTACATTTTTACTGAGATGCTACAACGATTTTCACAAATCAATGATTTCATTGCAGACATTCTTGTGTTTGCTTGTTTTTCTTCATGTCGCAGTCTCAGAGCTATGAGGGCAGTATTTGAGTCGCTGTCCTCATGATCACAAGACAGATTTCAGAGCCTCTATCCTGCGCAAAATCCAATTGAGACCTCAATTGAGACCAAGTGTCAGCCTTGGCTCAGTGGGTAGCACACACACCTCTGAGTCAGAAGGTTGTGGGTTCATAGTCCCCTCCATGAGACTTGAGCACATAAAATCTAGGCTGACACTCCAGTGCAGCACTGAGGAAGTGCTGCACTGTCGGAGGGGCCATCTTTCGGATGAGATGTTAAACCAAGGCCCCATCTGCTCTCTCAGGTGGATGTAAAAGATCCCATGGCAGTATTTCGAAGAAGAGCTGGGGAGTTATCCCTGGTGTCCTGGCCAATATTTACCCCTCAATCAACATCACTAAAAACAGATGATCTGGCCAGTATCACATTGCTGTTTGTGGGAGCTTGCTGTGCAGCAGTTCCTACACTCCAAAAGTACTTCATTGGCTGTAAAGCGCTTTGAGACGTCCGGTGGTCAGAAAGGCACTATACAAATGCAAGTTTTTCTTTCTCAGAGATAAGAATGGCTTTCTAACATACTGTGTTCTACAATAGGTGAGAATGTTTTAGAAAAGTCTTGCAGATGGCATTGGCTGTGCGATTTAAAATATTCAAAAAAAAACTCACATTCCTAGGTTTTCAGTTCATATATAAAAAACGAATAAATTCATAGCTAACAGACTAATTTGAAATGCGCGTGTTTATGAACAGGCCTCAGTCCCACCTGCTGACTGCAGTGCTGGATTATCGAGCACCTGGGCTGCTGCATACATCTCTGAACTACAGCTCATTCTGGCGGTGCCCTCAGCCAAAGTACGCACTTTGTACAGAATTACATAGAATTTACAGCACTGAAACAGACCATTCGGCCCAACTGGTCTATGCCGGTGTTTATGCTCCATACGAACCTCCTCCCGTCCTACTTCACTCTCAGCTTACTCCTGCTCCTAATTCTTATGTTCTTATGTAACATATCCTTCTATCCCTTTCTCCCTCATGTATTTAACTAGCTGCCCCTTAAATGCATCAATACTATTCACATCAACTACTCCTTGTGGTAGCAAGTTCCACATTCTAACCACTCTCTGGGTAAAGAAGTTTCTCCTGTTAAAACTAGACAAAATTAAACTAAACTTATGCATTTGGAGTCCAAAATAAAAACAGAAAATGTTGGAAATACTCATCCGGTCAGGCAGTATCTGTGGAGAGAGAAATAGAGTTAACGTTTCAGGTCGATGACCTTTCGTCAGAACCCAAGGAGTCCAAGGTGTCTATGAACCCATCCAGGGTGTTAATTAGAGTAACTGCACCCGGACTCAGGATCTCACAGTGGGGGACTCTGTTGCAAATGGTCCTGGTGTGGCTAGCCTCTCCATGATGCTCTGCAGTTTTATTCGGTATTCAAACCAACCCTGGTTCAACAACGAGTGTAGAAGAGCATGCCAGGAGCTGCACCAGACGTTCCTAAATTGAGGTGCCAACCTGGGGAAGCTGCAACATAGGACTACATGCATGCTAAAAAGTGGAAGCAGCATGCTATAAACAGGGCTAAGTGATCCCACAATCAACGGATCAGATCAAAGCTCTGCAGTCCTGCCACATCCAGTCGTGAATGGTGGTGGACCATTAAACAACTAACGGAGGAGGAGGCTCCAAGAATATCCCCATCCTCAATGATGGTGGAGCCCAGCACATGAGTGCAGAAGACAAGGCTGAAGCGTTTGCAACCAACTTCAGCCAGAAGTGCCGAGTGGAGGATCCATATCGGCCTATTCCCGAGGTCCCACCATCACAGAAGCCGTTCTTCAGCCAATTTGATTCACTCCACGTGATATCAAGAAACGGCTGAGTGCACTGGATACAGCAAAGGCTATGGGCCCCGACAACATCCCGGCTATCGTGCTGAAGACTTGTGCTCCAGAACTAGCTGTTATGTTCATTAATAAATAGACATTCTTATTATGAACACAGCTAGCTTTTGCTAGTTACTTTTATTGAGCACATGTGGACTTGTACAGCATCTTGTAGAGGCTTCCATCTTGACTGCTGCCTTGTGGGTAGCCTAGCCTCATGGGTAATGTAGTCTTAATATAATATATAGCTGGGTAGTGTAGTCTTTTACATACAGCTATACACAGCTCTACGGCTCCACCTAGTGTCCACTATAGAATGACATGTTATTGATCGTTACAGCCCCCTTTCTTTGAGGTTTAACAAAATCAATATCAATCAACTTTCAAGAAAACAATAAAGATAATGGCCTAGAAATTGAGTGCCCTTAGCGCCGATTTTGCGGCGCTAGAGGGCCTAGCGCTGCAATTGGCGCCGGCGCCGAAATTGCCTGGGGCCCTTCCACCGCGGTAGACCGGTAGCGCTGCGCCGGCACCGATGACGGGCCCCAGCGCCGAAATTCAGTTGCGGCCGCCTCGCCCGTGGCAGCCGCAACTAAGACTCTGGCAACAGAGTCTTACAAGTCTTTGCGCCGGCGCATTAAAGGCCCCGCGGCGGCCGGCCGCTTTCCCGCCGGCCGCCTGGCCGCAGCTCCCTCCCCGGACTTCCCCCCCCCCCCCCCCGGAACAGAAGCAAGCCCGGCACTTGTCCGAGGTGCCGGGCTCATTTTTAAAAAGATTTTCGCGGGCCGCGGCCGGTTGCAGGCAGCTCCTCCTTAAGGGAAGGAGGAGGCCTGCACTTCCCGAGCCTGCCGCACCGCATCGGGTGCCGCAGCGCCGGAATTGCGGCGCGAAACGGCAGTTAGCGCCGATTTACCGCCGCAAAGACCCTTCAGTAGCGCCGGCAGCCGTTTGGGCGCGGCCCTGCTGAATTTTTGGCGCGCGCAGGGGGACTTAGCGCCGGAAGTTAGTGCCGGCGCTAAAGCCCTGGCTAAGCCAAAACTCAATTTCTAGGCCAATATCAGTAACACTTTTGTTAGTGCTCTATAAACATAAACATTTTCAAAACAGTCAACACATTTTCAAAGCTTTACATTGTACTCAAAGATATAGGGCTAGATTTTCAGTTGCTAGCGCCAGCAGTTAGCGCCTTAAGAGAAGTGATTTTTGGGCGCTATGCGTGTAGCGCCCGTGTGCAGCGCAGTTTGCGCCCCACCCCAAATTAAGTTGCCCATTAGCGCCGGCGCAAAGTTTACCGCCCGCCCGGATGCGCGCGCAGAAAATGACGTCACATCCTCGTGCAACGCCCTTTGGCCGCCCCGATTCCAAACTTCAGTCGGACCGCCCCATTGTGCGGCTGGCGGCCGGAGCGTTTGGAAAAAGGAACGCAACACAACCAGCGCGGGCCCCGGGGGGCGCAAATTAAAGGGGACGTGCTCTCCAGTATAAAGGCCAGCCTTTTTTCAGAAAACACTCTTGTGCAACGCATTTCTGGAGACACAACAAGGAGGATAGCTAACTGGTTTCATGCAGCAAGAGCTCAGGTATTTTTGGACTCAGGCCAGAGCGCTGCAAGTGGCCTTTTGGAAATTTGAGTGTTTGCCAGGATTTGATGGGGGTTGCATGGGGTGCCAACGCGGAGCTGCAGCTCCATGTCCGTAGGGCTCGCAGACGCATTGTGAGAGGGGCAGCCCTGGCTAGAGGCAGAGGGGGCTACAGGCGTCGGCCACGTAGGCCTTACCCAGTCAGGCTATACCGCCAGCAGCGCTCCTACCTAAACATGAGTGCCGCGCGATGTGTTAAAAGGCTCCGATTCCGAAAGGAGGTGATTGCAGAGATCTGCCACCTGCTTCGCCGAGATCTGCGGCCAAAGCTCAGGTGCAGGACATCTCTGTCGGTGGAAGTGAAGGTGACGGTGGCATTGAACTTCTATGCCACCGGCTCCTTCCAATACGCTGCTGGGGACATAGCAAACATCTCCCAGTACGGCGCGCATCGCTGCATCCGCCAGGTGACCGAAGCACTGTTCAGAAGGAGAAGCCAATTCATCTCCTTCCCCATGGCCCTGGAGAGCCAGCATCAGCGCGCATTGGGATTTTCCAGACTCGGGGAATTCCCCTTGGTGCAGGGCGCCATTGACTGTGTGATGAAATATTCCATTCATCACTGCCTGTGACTGTGGTTGGTTTCAGGTTCCCCCTTACCATTGTATTGCCTGTGACTGTGGTTGGTTTCAGGTTTCTCCTCACCATTGTATTGTGTATTGGAATGTATGGAATGTGTTGTGTGTAGGGCTCCGCCCATACCTGGCCTCTATGTAAGCCAGCTCAGTCTGGCCTCACAGCCAGTACTGCAGACCTCCAGGGAAGATACCTCTCTCCACTGCGTGTTATCTTCTAAGTTAATAAAAGCCTTGTTTTGTTTCGCTAACATCGAGTCTCGGGATTATTGAGGCACATCAGACTGTACGCATGTGGCATTGCGGGCCCCTCTGGAGCATGGCGAGCAGTATCGCAACAGGAAGGGCTACCATTCTCTGAATGTGCAGCTGGTGTGTGACCACAAGCAGCGCATCATGGCAGTCAATGCCAGCTTCCCAGGCAGCAGCCACGATGCCTTTATCCTGCGGCAGAGTACTGTGCATGACATGTTCCAGGCACAGCCTCCCCAAGAGGATGGCTACTCGGGGACAAAGGCTATCCTTTGTGCACCTGGCTCATGACCCCGCTCCGCGCGCCCAGGACCGCTGCTGAAGAGGCCTACAACGAGAGCCATCAAACCACCCGCAACATCATCGAGCAAACTATTGGTGTCCTCAAGCAGCGGTTCCGCTGCCTTCATCGCTCCGGAGGAGCTCTCCAGTATTCGCCGGACCGGGTCTCCCAATTTGTGGTGGTTTGCTGCATGCTACACAACCTGGCTATCCGCAGGACTCAGGCACTGCCACCTGACGTTGGACCAGCACCTCAGGAGGAGGAGCAGGAGGAGCATGAGGAGGAGGAGGAGGAGGAGCAGGAGTACGTTCCCAGGAGGGAGCGACCAGGGCCAAGGGCCGCACGACGCCACCTTATTACACGGTACTTCTAAGCCCCCTGTCAGGGAATGGCCAGGGGCCATGAGGGAAGATGAATGCAGCCGCTCCGCAAGCCCTCAGCCGGCGAAGCCAACAAACACTAAGAAGAACAACCGTGGAGACTGCATGAATAAAGATAATTATTTATTACACAAAAATGAAAAGCCCTTCCCACATGAATCCCCAAAAACAATAAACGGGCCCCACAAAAAGCCCAACAAACGACTCACTCCCACAAACTGGGGAGGAGTCACTCCACATTTCTTCAAACCGGGCCTCAACGTCGGCCTAACGCAAAAAATAAGCCCTCCAACAACACAACCATGGGCAAAATAAAGATGGCCACCGCCATATAAAAGGAAAGCTGGCCACACCCTCTACTGAGTGGCCCGCGAGGGCGAGACCTTGCCCAGCCTTTTGCCTCCCCTGCCCGGCCTGCTGCTCCTTTGCAAGCTCTGCCCAGTGGCTGCTGCGAGGCTGGGGGAAGGCGCCTGAGGCTCAGATGCCCTTCCGCCAGATGCCACTGGGGGGCGGCCTACACGGCGTTTGGGCCTCGAGGGGCCGTCTGCTGAGTGGCGCACCTGAGCCTGGCCACCATCAGCTGCAGCCGCTTGCCCTTGACGCCCCAGTGGGGGAATGGCGGCGACGGATGGCGCAATGTGGGCCAGCTGGCGTCTGGGATGCGCTGGCTGGTGCTGTGGCGCGGTGGCACTCGGCCGGGCCCGCACTGCAGGATCCGCAACAATCAGCCGAGGGGCGGCTTGCTGGGATGGTCCAGCGTGGCGGCTGCCCTGGCGATGCCTGCCTGAGACAGCGCGTGTGGCAGCAGTGAGTGCCCCTGTTGTCCTGGTGTGCGCCCGCATCACATCCGCCAGGGTCTTGACGGCATCAGTCAGCATGCCGCCACTCGCGGCAGTTGCTGCCCCGAACTCGCGCACACTGGTCGCCAGCGACTCGATGGCCTCAGGCATGCGCCCCACCACGCTCATGAGCTCCGTGTGGCGCCGGTCCGAATCCTCGGCCATCTTATCCAGCTTCCGCACCTCCTCCGAGGTGAAGGTGTCCGGACTGGAGTCGCGACTCTCCCGCTGGGGAGGAGGGGGCCGAACTAGGGGACCCTTGCCACGTTGGTGGCGGCGAGTGTGCCGATCAGCAGCACTCCCCTCTGATCCTTGCCCCCTTTCGGGGGAAGGCCGCGGGCCACGCGCACGGCTCCTGGGTGGCTGGACGCCACTGGTCCCAGAAGCTGCATTGCCCTGCGACAGTTCCTCCAGGCACTCGTCCAGTGAGGAGGTGTCAAGCATTTCCTCCTCTCCTGCGGGACGTGACTGTTCCCCCGATGGTCCGGCTTGCTCCTCCTCCTCCTCCTGCTCGGAGGTGCTGTCACTGGCAGCTTCAGGGTCCTGGTCGTCACCAGCTGAAAGCAGGAATGCACAAGAGTAGCTTCAGAGTGAGGAGACGGCGTCAGCGAGGGAGTTAGGACTGGTGGCATTCAGCGCATTGGTGGGACAGTGGCAAAGGAGGTAGCTCGGATGGGCCAGTGCGACGCGAGAGGGCCAAAAGGCGAGGTCCTTACCATTGCCGGGCAGTGGAGGGTCGGCTACTCCGCACGCTGTGGGGACGAGCACACGGGCTCCCATGAGCACACACACGCGCTCCTCCAGCCGAGTGAGCTTCTGCAGCTTGGCGCGGCCACCCCTGGCACGGGCCTGGTGATTAAAGGCTACTTTAGCCTGCAAGAGAAAGGACGGGCTGTAAGTGTGCAGTGTAGCCCTGATGTAGTGTGCACTGCCTCCCACGGTGGAATAGCTTGGCCAGAGTGAAGCCCTGATGTAGTGTGCACTGCCTCCCATGGTGGAATAGCTTGGTCAGAGTGAAGCCCTGATGTAGTGTGCACTGCCTCCCATGGTGGAATAGCTTGGACAGAGTGAAGCCCTGATGTAGTGTGCACAGCCTCCCATGGTGGAATAGCTTGGCCAGAGTGTAGAGTGCCGAATGGCCAATTGATGCTCATGACTGTCCCAATGCTGCTGGCTGAGGGCTGGCCAATAGGACTTTCAGCTCCCTTTGCCCATCATGTCAGGTGTACATGCAAGAATGAGGAGGAGACTGGAAAGGGTACTCACCCTGACAATCCTGGTCAGGTCGTTGTATTTTTTACGACATTGTTTGTGGGTCCTGGGGGCATCGCCAGTGAACGTCACCCTCTGGGCGATCTGCTTCCAGGCTTTGGTGTAGTCGTGGTGGGTTGGATTCCTCCCACTCTCTGGGAACAAGATCTTGCGCCTCACCTCCAGAGCTGTGACCATTATGTCCAGATCACCCTCTGAGAAGCGCAGGGCACGCTGACGGGCCTTCTCTGGCGTTGCCATGACTCCCTGGGGCTGAGCAGCAGTGTTGAGGCCTCTTTGCAAGGCTGCAGTGTGCAGGGCGTGGCAGCAGACCAATTCGTCCCTTCCCCCTTTAAGAGCTGGTCGGCGCCACGGGGTCTGCTGTCAATCCAAAAATGACCGCACCCGCGCTGCGCCCCGCCTGGGCGCTATCCCTCTGGACCGCCAGCTTAGCGCCTAAAGATAGTAGTGGAACGCCTCTTTTAGCGCTCCACCAACCTCTTAGGGCGAAGCCACTGAATTTCCGGCAACGGGGCGCTACTTTGGGGCGGGCGCTAACTTCGGGCGGGCGCTAAGGTTAGCGCCCCAAAACTGCCTGTACTGAAAATCTAGCCCATAGTCTATCAGGCTTTTTTACTTCACGTGTGGATCTTCTCAACACGGGTAAGTCTGATGTGTCTTCATGAGATTGTTCTGGCGGTGAATGACAAGATGCAGTTGCGGCATTGTCATCAATCTGCTCTTGTATAGATCGAGGTCTCCTTGCGATCTTTGCTTGGAGAGGGTTTCAGTGTTTCCTTCACTCTTCATGCCATAACTCTCAATGTAGTCAATGCACTCTCGAAAAACTGCTGGCAGCTGGATCCCATCATACAGCATAGTCCTCTCAGCAGCCTCGGCTAATGGAACACCAAAGATTGGCCTGAGGGAAGAAGGAGTATCCACCGGAACTGCTTCCTGCTCTGGTGCAGACTTCTTCTTTTTCTTTTTCTCTTTCCACTGCTTAACAACATCTGCTGTGGTTATATCTTTGGACTTTTTCTCCTTGTGTTTTTCCTCTTTGTGCTTTTCTTCCTTTGGCTTCTCTTTGACCTTGAAGTCTTTTTCTTTCTTCTTGGAGAAACTAGGCTTTTTGAAGACATGGATACCCTTTGGCCTTTTCATCCTTGATGGGCTCTCTGCTTCATCACCCGAGTCATCTGGTCTGCTTATGGCACAGTTTATACGGTAGACTCTCTTGACCAGTTCTAAGTCTTCACAAGCTTTGTCACCTAGTATCGAATCAAGTCTTTCAGCCACAACAGAAAACATGAGATGATGCACTTTGTCTTTGACTGTCACTTTAAGTCTGCATACACCTAAGCTATCTATTTTCTGTCCATTATAGCTCTTCAGTAGTACTGACTTTTTCTGTATTTTGGGCTTTTCTTTCATATTTTTTATGTCACTCATACTGATTAAGTTTGCTTTTGCCCCAGTGTCTAGTTTCAATGTAACTAATGCTCCATTTACCTGCAGTGGCATTATCCATTTGTCCTC
The DNA here is from genome assembly GCF_052327205.1 of Somniosus microcephalus. Taxonomy (NCBI): domain Eukaryota; kingdom Metazoa; phylum Chordata; class Chondrichthyes; order Squaliformes; family Somniosidae; genus Somniosus; species Somniosus microcephalus. The sequence continues at coordinate 40,572,876 of NC_140997.1, forward strand.
TTTTACTGCATTAACTTTATGTTCAGCATTGTCCATTCCTGAGGGCTGCACATTTTCTGTATCCTTTTCTATATTGTCACATGACACCATTCCTACAAAAAATGTCTCACTTAAATCAGTATCCTCAATCACATTGACTTGTTGCCCTTTCTTTGTTTTTACTTTCGAAAAGCATTGTTTGGCAAAGTGATTCTTTCCATTACATTTTGTGCACATTTTCCCAAACGCTGGGCATTGTTTTAACTGGTGTTTGTAAGCACAGCGTTTACAATTAAAAATTTCATCCTCCGATTGCTTTTCATTTCTGTTCTGCCCACGTTTCTTCCCCTTGTAGGACACAGCACCGACAGCAGCACTTACTACAATCGCATCATTATTGATTACACTGAAAGTCTTCGCATGCTTTTGAGCTAGCTCGCTGGCTTTGCATATTGTCACAGCATTTTCCAATGTTAGTTCGGTTTCTCTCAACAGACGTTCCCTGTCTTTTTTATCATGAATACCAAACACAATCTGGTCACAAATCATGGATGCTTTGAGCTCAGAGAAATTACATGTCTGTGCTTTCAGTTTCAGATCAGTTATAAAGCTATCAAAAGTCTCATTTTGTTGCTGTGTCCGAGAACGGAAGATGTATCTTTCATACGTCTCATTCTTTTTGGGAGAGCAATGTGCATCAAATTTTTTTAGCACATCTTCTAATTTTCCTCTGTTCTCCTCTGGATTAAATACAAATGTATTAAATACCTCTATCGCCTGTGGGCCTGCAACCGTAAGCAGCAATGCTATCTTCCTTGCGTCTGGCTTTGTACCGAATCCGATGGCTGCAATGTAGAGTTTGAATTGTTGTTTAAAGGTCTGCCAATTGTAGTCGATTTTTTCTTTGAGATTCAAACGCTCTGGTGGCTTCAAATTCTCCTTGTCGCTTTTCACAATTTTCAGCAGATCTTCACCACCCTGGTACCATGTTATGTTCATTAATAAATAGACATTCTTATTATGAACACAGCTAGCTTTTGCTAGTTACTTTTATTGAGCACATGTGGACTTGTACAGCATCTTGTAGAGGCTTCCATCTTGACTGCTGCCTTGTGGGTAGCCTAGCCTCATGGGTAATGTAGTCTTAATATAATATATAGCTGGGTAGTGTAGTCTTTTACATACAGCTATATACAGCTCTACGGCTCCACCTAGTGTCCACTATAGAATGACATGTTATTGATCGTTACACTAACCGCACCTCTCGCCAAGCTGTTCCAGTACAGCTACAACACTGGCATCTATCCGACAATGTGGAAAACTGCCCAGGTATGTTCTGTCCACAAAAAGCAGCACAAGTCCAACCCAGCCAATTACTGCCCCATCAGTCTACTCTCAATCATCAGCAAAGTGATGGAAGGTGTCATCGACAGTGCTATCAAGCAGCACTTACTCACCAATAACCTGCTCACTGATGCCCAGTTTGGGTTCTGCCAAGATCACTCGGCTCCCGACCTCATTACAGCCTTAGTCCAAACATGGACAAAGGAGCTGAATTCCAGAGGTGAGGTGAGAGTGACTGCCCTTGACATTAAGGCAGCATTTGACCGAGTCTGGCATCAAGGAGCCCTAGTAAAACTGAAGTCAATGGGAATCAGGGGAAAAACGCTCCACTGGCTGGAGTCATACCTAGCACAAAGGAAGATGGTTGTGGTGGTTGAAGGTCAATCATCACAGCCCCAGGGCATCGCTGCAGGAGTTCCTCAGGGCAGTGTCCTAGGCCCAACCACCTTCAGCTGCTTCATCAATGACCTTCCCTCCAACATAAGGTCAGAAATGAGGATGTTCGCTGATGACTGCTCAGTGTTCAGTGTCATTCGCAACTCCACAGATAATGAAGCAGTCCATGCCCACATGCAACAAGACCTTGACGACGTTCAGGCTTGGACTGATAAGTGGCAAGTAACATTTGCGCCACAGAAGTGCCAGGCAATGACTATCTCCAACAAGCGAGAGTCTAACCACCTCCCCTTGACATTCCATGGCATTACCATCGCCGAATCCCCCACCATCAACATCCTGGGGGTCACCATTAACCAGAAACTTAACTGGACCAGCCACATAAATACTGTGGCATCAAGAGCAGGTCAGAGGCTAGGTATTCTAGTGTCTCAGTGTCTCACCTCCTGACTCCCCAAAGCCTTTCCACCAGGGGGCTCTAGGGGGGGAGGAACTTAATACGATTAAAATCACTAAGGAAGTGGTACTTGGTAAAATAATGGGACTCAAGGCGGATAAATCCCCTGGACCTGATGGCTTGCATCCTAGGGTCTTGAGGGAAGTGGCGGTAGGGATTGTGGATGCATTGGTAATAATTTTCCAAAACTCCATGGACTCAGCAAAGGTCCCGGCAGATTGGAAAACTGCTAATGTAACACCCTTATTTAAAAAGGGTAGTAGGCAGAAGGCTGGAAACTATAGACCTGTTAGCCTAACATTTGTGGTTGGTAAAATGTTAGAGTCTATTATTAAGGAGACAGTAACGGGACATTTGGATAAACATAATTTAATAGGACAAACTCAGCATGGTTTAATGAAGGGGAAGTCATGTTTGACAAATTTACTTGAGTTTTTTGAGGAAGTAACATACAGGGTGGATAAAGGGGAACCAGTGGACGTAGTGTATTTAGACTTCCAAAAGGCATTTGACAAGGTGCCACACAAAAGATTATTGCTCAAGATAAAAAATCACGGGATTGGGGGTAATATTCTGGTGTGGGTGGAGGATTGGCTCTCTAACAGAAAGCAGAGAGTTGGGATAAATGGTTCGTTCTCAGATTGGCAACCAGTAACTAGTGGTGTTCCGCAGGGGTCAGTGCTGGGTCCCCAGCTCTTTACAATCTATATTAACGATTTGGAGGAGGGGACCGAGTGTAACATATCAAAGTTTGCAGATGATACAAAGATGGGACGGAAAGTAGTGAGTGAGGAGGACATAAAAAACCTGCAAAGGGACATAGACAGACTAAGTAAGTGGGCAGAGATTTGGCAGATGGAATACAATACTGGAAAGTGTGAGGTTATGCACTTTGGCAGGAAAAATCATAGAGCAAGTTATTATCTTAATGGCAAGAAACTGGAAAGTACTGTAGTACAAAGGGATCTGGGGGTCCTGGTGCACGAAACTCAAAAAGTTAGTATGCAGGTGCAGCAAGTGATCAAGAAGGCCAACGGAATGTTGGCTTTTATTGCTAGGGGGATGGAATATAAAAACAGGGAGGTATTGCTGCAGTTGTACAAGGTATTGGTGAGACCGCACCTGGAATACTGCATACAGTTTTGGTGTCCATACTTAAGAAAAGACATACTTGCTCTCGAGTCAGTATAAAGAAGGTTCACTCGGTTAATCCCGGGGATGAGGGGGTGGTCATATGAGGAGAGGTTGAGTAGATTGGGACTCTGCTCATTGGAGTTCAGAAGAATGAGAGGCGATCTTATTGAAACATATAAGATTGTGAAGGGGCTTGATCGGGTGGATGCGGTGAGGATGTTCCCAATGAAGGGTGAAACTAGAACTAGGGAGCATAATCCTAAAATAAGGGGCTGCTCTTTCAAAACTGAGATGAGGAGAAACTTCTTCACTCAGAGGGTGGTAGGTTTGTGGAATTTGCTCCCCCAGAAAGCTGTGGAAGCTACATCATTAAATAAATTTAAAACAGAAATAGATAGTTTCCTAGAGGTAAAGGGAATTAAGGGTTACGGGGAGCGGGCAGGAAATTGGACATGAGTCTAGGTTCGGAATGGTCATGGCCCTGTGGGTAGTGGAGTGCGCCCAGGGGCCGTGTAGCCTGGTTCTGCTCCTACTGTGTTCTAATTCTGTGTTAGATTTCAGGAGATGGTTTTATTCCTGTTCCTGGCTGGGGTGGAGATCGCCTTTACAGAAGGTAAGTACTGTAGAAAATATATGGACAGAGTGATCTCCTGGAAGAATTTCGATCGCCTAGATGGGTCGGAGAGGAATTTCCCAGATTTTTTTCTCCCAAATTGGCCATTGGGTCTTTTATCTGGTTTTTCGCCTCTCCCGGGAGATCACATGGGTTCGGGTGGATGCAGAGTGATAGAAGATTTGAGGTTAGGATCAGATCAGCCATGATCTTATTGAATGGTGGAGCAGGCTCGAGGGGCCGATTGGCCTACTCCTGCTCCTATTTCTTATGTTCTTATGTTCTTATCTACAAGGCACAAGTAAGGAGTGTGATGGAATACTCTCCACTTGCCTGGATGAGTGCAGCTCCAACAACACTCAAGATGCTCGACACCATCCAGGACAAAGCAGTCCGCTTGATTGGCACCCCATCCACCACCTTAAACATTCACTCCCTCCACCACCGGCGTACTGTGGCTGCAGTGTGTACCATCTATAGGATGCACTGCCGCACCTCCCAAACCCGCAACCTCTTCCACCTAGAAGGACAAGGGCAGCAGGCACATGGGAACACCACCACCTCCAAGTTCCCCTCCAAGTCACACACCATCCTGACTTAGAAGTATATCGCCGATCCTTCATCGTCACCAGGGTCAACATCCTGGAACTCCCTACCTAACAGCACTGTGGGAGTACCATCACCGCACCGACTGCAGCGGTTCAAGAAGGCGGTTGACCACCATCTTCTCAAGGGCAACTAGGGATGGGCAATAAATGCTGGCATTGCCAACGACGCCCTGATCCGATAAGCGAATATAAAAAAAATATATCACTGCGCAGGTGCGGCTAGTGGGACTCCTCGATTGTTGCCTCCAGACTTTGGAGAGTGATTGGCACACATTCAAATTACAGCTTAGGCTTGGAAAGATCTCAATCCTTGGACTCAATAGCTGAAGGAGGATTGAAGCTGCCTCTGACCCCCACCCCCCTCCACACAAGCCTCCTCCCACCCTACTTCATATAATCCTCTCAGCATATCCTTCTATTCCTTTCTGTGTTAACTAGCTTCCCCTTAAAGGCATCTATGCTATTCACCTCAACTACTCCATGTGTAAGCACATTTCACATTCTAACCACTCTCTGGGTAAAGAAGTTTATCCTCAATTTTTTATTGGATTTATTATATATATTATGTAAGATAAAACTTTAGGGCTGCTGTACTGAGTCTTGAGACCTCAGGATGTTCCAAAGCGCTTTACAGCCAATGAAGTACTTTTAAAGTGTAGTCACTGTTGTAATGTAGGAAACGCGGCAGCCAATCTACACACAAGGTCCCACAAAGGGCAATGAGATACTGACCAAATCATCAGTATTTTGGTGTTAGTTGAGGGATAAATATTGGCCAGAACACTGGGGAGAACTGCCCCTGCTCTTCTTCAAAATGGGATCTTTTATGTCCGCTTGAAAGGCACTATATAAATGCAAGTCCTTCTTTCTTTTACAACAAAAAAGTAAATTTAAAACTATTTTGATGTGAATACCTACCCTATTCTGCCTATGTAGTGAGTGAGCCGCTGCCAAGAATGTGCTTGATGAAAACACACAGGAACGAGCACCATTGTAAAATCGGGCAGTAAATGCACCATTTGCACAAACCGGCTCTGTCAAAATTCCGATGTTGAATCTTTTTATGTGGCAAAGGTTTTGAAGACTTTTGATCCAATTATTTTGCACCTGCAAACTGCCCTCCCATGCGACTGAGGTAGTGAAGTGCAAGGTACTAAGGCCTAGAAATTCAGTTGGGCGCGCCATCCGTTAGCGCCTTAGGAGGAGTAGATCTCGAGCGCTAGGCGCTTAGCGCCCGGGCGCTGCGCGATCTGCACCTCGCCCCAACTTCAGTACACATTTAGCGCCGGCGCAAAGTCTTAGCGCGCGCCCTGCTGCGCGCGCAGATCATGACGTCATTTACTAGTGCAACGCCCTTTGTGCGCCCCGAACTGGAACTTCACTCGCGCCGGGCCATTGTGCGCCGGGCGGCCCTAACGACTGTGAAGTGGAACGGTACACAGCCGAGGCGGGCCGCGGGGAGCGCTAATTAAAGGGCACTTACCCTGCACTATAAAGGCCAGCCATTTTGCAGCATTCACTCTTGTGCAACGGTTTTTTGGAGAGAGACCAAGGAGGAGAGCTTACTGGTTTGGACCAACACTAGGACAGGTATTTTTGGCTCAGGCCAGAGATTAGCAATTATCTTTGCCTTCATTGAGAGCTCAGTGTTTGCCAGCATATAATGGGGGCTGCATTGGGTGCCAACGCTGACTTTCAGCCTTATGCCAGAAGGGCTTACAGACGCTGTGAGAGAGTGGCAGCCCTGGCTAGACGCAGAGGGGGCAACAGGCGTCGCCAACTGAGGCCTTACCCACCCAGGGTATACCGCCAGCAGTCCTCCTATCTGACCATGTCTGCCGCGATGTGTGTAAGGAGGCTGCGATTCAGAAGGGAGGTGGTTGCAGACATCTGCCAGCTGCTTCAGAGAGATCTGCAGCCACAGCTGATGCGCAGGACATCTCTGTCGGTGGCAGTGAAGGTGACGGTGGCTCTCCACTTCTATGCCACCGGCTCCTTCCAATCCGCTGCTGGGGACGTCGCTAACATCTCCCAGTTCGCCGTGCATTGCTGCATCCGCCAGGTGACCGAAGCCCTTTTCAGAAGGAGACATCAATTCATCTCCTTCCCCATGACCCTGGACAAGCAGCAGCAGCGTGCAGTGGGATTTGCAAGAATAGCGGGCTTCCCCATGGTGCAGGGCGCCATTGACTGCACGCATGTGGCTTTGCGGGCACCTCTGGAGCATGCCGAGGATTACCGCAACCGGAAGGGCTACCATTCCCTCAACGTACAGCTGGTGTGTGACCACAGGCAGCGCATCCTAGCTGTCAATGCCCGCTTTCCAGGCAGCAGCCACGATGCCTTTATCCTGCGACAGACAACTGTGGCTGACATGTTCCAGGCACAGCCTCCCCCAAGAGGATGGCTTATCGGGGACAAAGGCTATCCTTTGTGTACCTGGCTCATGACCCCGCTCCGCGCGCCCACGACCCCTGCTGAAGAGGCATACAACGAGAGCCATCAAGCGACTAGGAACATCATAGAACAAACAATCGGCGTCCTCAAGCAACGGTTCCGCTGTCTCGATCGCTCCGGGGGAGCCCTCCAGTATTCGCAGGAGCGAGTCTCCCAATTCGTCGTCGTTTGCTGCATGCTGCACAACCTGGCTATCCGCAGGACTCAGGCACTGCCACCTCACGTTGGACCCCCACCTCAGGAGGAGGAGCAGGAGGAGCATGAGGAGGAGGAGGACGAGGAGTACCAGCCCAAGAGGGAGGCAGAAGGTCCAAGGGCCGCCCGTCGGCGGCTTATTGAACGTCACTTCTAGGCCCCCTGTCAGGGAATGGCTTGTGCCAATGAAAGAACATGATTGCAGCCGCTCCGCAAGCCCTCAGCCGGTTAAGGCAACAAACACTTCAAAGATCAAACATGGACAATGTTAATAAATAAAATGCTTTATTGTACAAACTCAGGGCCCTTTCCACATGAAAACCAAAAACAGACGAAACCCCCAAGAAACACTCAAACACATTACTCGCTCCCACAACCTGGAGAGGATTAACAAAACAGTGCAACTAAAATGGCCGTCATCCTCGGCCTTCGTAAAAAACAAACATCACATCCTCGGCCTTCAAAAAACAAACATCCAATTCTCGGCCTCAAAAAACAAACACAACTGGCCACACATTTGACTTTTTGGCCCGCTAGGGCGATGCCTTGGCCATCTTTGTGTGGCCCCTGCCCGCCCTGCTGCTCCTCCTCAAAGTAAGGCCATTGGCTGCTGCAAGGCTGGGGGCAGGCTCCAGAGGGGCACATGTCGTGACGGCAGACGCCCTTGGGGGTCGGCCTAGTCGAGGTCTGGCCGTCGAGCGGGCGGCTGTTGAATGCTGCAGCTGTGGCTGGCCAGCATCAGTCGCTGCAGCAGCTCCTGGCAGCTCCACTGGGGGAGTGGCAGTGGCGGCTGGAGGAATGGGGGCAAGCTGGCGGATGGCAGGCGCTCGCTGGTCGCCTGAGACACTGGCACTCGCCCGGGCCAGCACTGCAGCATGCGCACCAATCTGCCGAGGGACAGACCGCTGTGCTGCTGCAGCGCGCCGGGTGCCCTGGCGATGCCTGGCTGACACAGCGAGTGTGGCAGCAGTGAGTGCCCGTGTTGACCTGCTCAGTGACCTCATCAGAGCACCCAGTGACTGCACGGCACCACTGATCAGCTGCCCACTCGCTGCCTGAGCTGCCCCAAATGCCGCCCGACTCGCTGCCTGCTCTGCCCCGAATTCCGCCAAACTGATGGCCTGTGAGGCCCCGACGTCGGTCACACTCCGAGAGAGGGACTCGATGGCCTCAGGCAACCGTGCCACTACCCCCATGAGCTCCATGTGCCAGCGCTCCGAGTCCGCGGACAAGTCCTCGAGGCGTTCCATCTCCTCGGCGAAGACCATCTCCGGACTGGAGGCCGGACTCTCCCTCTGGGGAGAAGGCCGCCGAGCTGGCCGACCCTTCCTGCGTTGCTGGACGCCGCTGGGCCCAGCAATTGGACTCCCCTCCGACCCTTCCCCCCTCTGGGGAGAAGGCCGCCGAGCTTCCACCCCCCTCCCGCGTTTCTGCAGGCCGCAGGTCCCATGAGCTCCCCTCCCCTCCGACACTTCCACCACGCTCCCCTCCAGGGAAGACGTGTCCCCTACATTCGCATGGGTTGCCGCGGCTGAGGGTTCCCCTGATGGGCCGCCTTCCTCTTGCTCCTCCTCCTCCTCCTCTTCTGAGGGGCTGTCACTGGCAAGTTCAGGGACCTCCTCCTCACCATCTGAAAGCAGGAAGGCACAAGAGTAGCTTTAGAGTGAGGAGAGGGCGTCAGCGAGGGATGCATGAGTGGTGGCATTCAGCGCATTGGTCGGACAGTGGCAAAGGATGTAGATCTGATGCGCAAGTGGGACGAGAGAGGTCCAAAAGGTGATGTCCTTACCATTGGTGCCCAGAACAGGGTCGGCATCTCCACATGCAACGGGGCCAATCACCCGGCCACCCATGATGCGCTCCACGCGATGTTGCAGCTCGGTGAGCGGCTGGATCTGGGGTCGGCCTCCCCCGGTCGCAGTCCGGCTCTTCTTGTTATTGGCCAGCTTGGCCTGCAAGAGAAAGGACGGCCTCTAAGTGCAGTGTGTAGCCCTGATCTTGTGTGCACTGCCTCCCATGGTGGAATAGCCTGGCCAGTGTGTAGCCCTGATCTTGTGTGCACTGCCTCCCATGGTGGAATAGCCTGGCCAGTGTGTCACCCGATCTTGTGTGCACTGCCTCCCATGGTGGAATAGCTTGGCCAGTGTGTTAAGTGCAGAATGTGCAATTGATGTTCATGCCTGTCCCATAGCTGCTGGATGAGGGCTGGCCATTAGGGCTTTCAGGTCCCTTTGCCCATAATGTGAGGTGCACATGCAAGGATGAGGAGGTCACTGGAAAGGGTCCTCACCCTGACAATCCGAGTGAGGTCATTAAACTTTTTGCGGCATTGGACACCGGTCCTGGGGACCTCGCTGTTGGCTGACAGCTTGCTGGCGACATGCCTCCAGGCTCTCTGGTAGACGCGGACCGGCGCCTTCCTGCCATTGTCCGGGTACAAAAGATGGCGCCTCTTCTCCACACCACCAACCAGCACACTCAGATCACGCTCTGAGAAGCGCTGCGCTCGTTCACGGGCCTTCTGCATGGCTTCAGGCGCTATTTGGGTCCAGCAGCAGTGTTCAGGCCTAGCTGGAGGGCTCCACTATCCAGGGTGTGGCAGCAGACCAAGCCGACCCTTCCCCCTTAAGAGCTGGCCGGCGCCAGGGTGTCTGCTGTCAATCACGAGATGGCCGCACCTGCGCTGCGCCCGGCCTTGGCGCTCTCGCTCAGCACCTCCGGCTTAGCGCCTATAGAGAGGCGTGCAGCGCCAGTTTTAGCGCTCGAGCAATCTCTTAGGGCGAAGCTAATGAATATCGGAGAAGTGGCCTCGATTTGGCGGCGGGCGCAAACTTTAGCGGCCGCCCGACTTTACCGCCCCAAAAGTGGCTACAATGAATTTCTAGGCCTAAAACTCTTCTGCGTAGATAGGACTAGGTGCAAATTGCAGGTTAAGTGCCTTCCCACAAAGCGACAAGGAAGTTCAGGAGGGAAGGATCCTGCCAGACCAACTTGTTTCAAGAAGTGACTATGCAAGTGGTTTACAGTAAGCCCTAAGAGATGGTGTCATTTGAATTCCAGAAGGCTATAAAAAAAGTTACAAACAAAAGACTGTTGATTTAAACTCATAGCTATGGGGTAAATCCTGGGAATGGATTAGTAACTGACTGAACAACAACAACAACAACTTGCATTTATATAGCGCCTTTAATGTAGTAAAACGTCCCAAGGCGCTACACAGGAGCGTAATCAGACAAAATTTGACACCGAGCCACATAAAAGTGATATCAGGACAGGTGGCCAAAGGTTTGGTCAGAGGTAGGTTTTAAGGAACGTCTTAAAGGAGGAGAGAGAGGTCGAGAGATGCAGAGGTTTAGGGAGGGAATTCCAGAGCTTCAGGCCTAGGCACATGAAGGCATGGCTGCCAATGGTGGAGCAATTAAAATTGGGATGCACAAGAGGCCAGAATTGGAGGAGCGCAGAGATCTTGGAGGGTTGTAGGGCTAGAGGAGATTACAGAGATAGGGAGGGGTGAGGCCATGGAGGGATTTGAAAATAAGGTTGAAAATGTTAAAATTGAGGCATTGCTGGACCGGGAGCCAACATAGGTGAGCGAGCACAGGGTTGAACGGGGCTTGGTGTGAGTTAGGAGGCGGGCAGCAGGGTTTTGGATGAGCTCAAGTCTATGGAGGGTAGAAGATGGATGGCTGGCCAGGAGAGCATTGGAATAGTCAAGTCTAGAGGAAACAAAGGAATGAAGGGTAGGAAACAAGTATCCATTAGAGGAGTTATGCCAGACTGGAAGGAAGTACTGTGTGGAGTCCCACAGGGTTTGGTGCTGGGACCTCTGCTGATACTAATTGACGTGGATTCAGAAACTCAAGGCAAAGTGTTTTTGTGGGCCAGTCCATAATTATTCACAGCTCCAGCTGCAGATTTGGACAGGTGCACTACTGGTGGGGTGGAAAATCGCAGGAAGGTTTAAAGGTGCTGCAGTTAATTAAAGAGAAATGGCAGAATAGGGAGCCACAAATGCTTACAGCATTGGAAAGGCCTAGCTTAAAAATGGCACCAACTTAAGGTGTCTTCAGGTGGTCTCTATCTGCAGCGAAGCTAAGCTGTGAACGAAATACAGCAAACCAGCTATGAAGAGAAACAAGAAAAGTGGAGAGCTTCGATCATGTTTAGCAGCCCAACAGCTGTTTGTATTATAAAGGGGGATTTTTTTTCAGATTCGGCAGGTAAATAAAGAACGGCTTGCATTTTTGCAGCACCTTACACAACCTCGGGACATCCCAAAACGCTTTACAGCCAATGAAGTACTTTTGGAGTGTAGTCACTGTTGTAATGTAGGAAATGCAGCAGCCAATCTGCACACAGCAAGGTCCCACAAGCAGCAATATGATAATGACCAGATAATCATTTTTTTTAGTGATGTTGTTTAAGGATAGACATTGAACAGGACACCAGGGAGAACTCCGCTGCTTGTCTTCAAATATTAGAAGTCACACAACACCAGGTTATAGTCCAACAGCTTTATTTGAGATCACAAGCTTTCGGAGCGCTGCTCCTTCGTCAGGTGAAGTGACACTTCACCTGACGAAGGAGTAGTGCTCCGAAAGCTTGTAATCTCAAATAAAGCTGTTGGCCTATAACCTGGTGTTGTGTGACTTCTCACATTTGTCCACCCCAGTCCAACACCGGCATCTCCACATCATGGCTACTCTTCAGATATTGGCATGGGATCTTTTACATCCACCTGAGAGGGCAGACGGGGCCACAGTTTAACATCTCATCTGAAAGATGGCACCTCCGACAGTGCAGCACTCCCTCAGTACTGCTCTGAAGTGTCAGCCTAGATTTTTGTGCTCAAGTCTCTGGAGTGGGACTTGAATCCACAACCTTCTGACTCAGAGATGAGAGAGTGAGCCACGGCCGACATTTCGTTTCAAAAGCAAAATACTGTGGATACTGGAAATCTGAAAACAACAACAGAAAATGCTGGAAACACTCAGCAGGTCAGGCAGCATCGTGGAGAGAGAAACAGAGTTAACGGGCTGTATTTTGCAACCCCTATGGGTGTATATGAGGTGTGTACATGCCCATAGGGGCCGAGCAAGTGGTGGGTTTAGGCATGCGAAGTGCATGCGCTAAAACCCAGCACTTGCGATCTGTCAAAAATCTTCTTGACAGATCCTCTGTCTCTGCGGGTGGAGAGTTGTGCTATTTGCCCAACTTCTGCCCGCTGAAAGGCCATGGAATTCTTATGCCTAGTAAAAGCAGGCGTGAGGCCTGCATTTACCAGCATAAGAGTTTTCAAAAAAATAGAAAAATAAAATCTTATCACTCACTTATACATTAAAAACCTTGTCCAATAAGGTAAGTTTATTTTTATCCCCGTTAAAACATATTTTAAAAATTCAAAAAATTAAATTTTTGTATAAATATTTAATTAAATGCCATTTTAATTATTTTTATATATGTAATGTTTAAAAATATATATTTCATGTGTTCGCATATTTTTTAAGTCATCCCCATTCATACTTATGAGAGTTCCATATGTACGGAACTGTCAAAAGTATGAATGGGGATTCCCTTCTTTCATTGGTTGGGCTGGCCCACGTGATCCCAGGGGTGCTTGTGAACCGCCTGCGCCCCTGGGATAAGTGGGCCTCTACGCATTTCTACCAGGAGAGACCCAGGATCGCAAGCCTCCGTATCTCCCAGACCACCAGGTAAATGTGTAGAAAATTTGATGATCGGAGGCATCCGCCCGCGAGAAGCCTCCGATCGCAAATTCAGGCCCAACGTTTCAGGTCAATGACCCTTCGTCAGAAACTTAGTTTCAATGCTGGGTTCATTTCAAAACAAAGTATTGTGCTCCAAGCTCAATATGAAGGCTGATGAAAAGTCCTATTGAATGTACAAAAGCTAGCTCTGGATTCCACATTACCTTAGTGTACAGAAAGATGGGCCAAGTGGAATGAGTTCTATCCAGGAAAAGGAATCCACAGCCACCAATGTCTCACTTTACTGACTTCCTGAGAGCGAATCTGTAAGGAATGGGTGGGGCCCATCTGTGTGATGGGATTGCAGGTGGAGCAGAGCTTCTTTACAAAACCTGAATTGTTATTTTTGGACCCAGATCAAAGTAAAGCAGTAGTACGATAGCAAAATACTGCATTCTTTTGTCCGATCGCAGCCCTGCCTTCGATCTAGTTCCTTTTCTCTCCAGTTTTGAAGAAGGGTCAAACCCGAAACGTCAACTCAAATTTCTCTCCACGGATGTTGCCTGACTTGCTGAGTTTTTCCAGCATTTTCTGTTGTTATTTCAAAGTAAAGCAGGATGATGTCAGAATGGGGAAAGGTGCCAGATATCATTTGATACATTGCATCATTCATTAGCCTTGATTTTCATATACACTGTTTCATAACACTGCTAATTTAACAACTAGACCACATTATTGGGCAACATTCAATTAACCAACCATAGACAGAATATAGTTTGTCTGTGTGTCAATAAAACAAGTGTCAGCCTAGATTATGTCCTCAGGCTGAAGCTTGAATGTAGTAACTCCGAGGCAAAAGGACTACCAACAGAAGCAAGCTGACATGCTGAAGATCTGATGTAGGCCAGGCCATTCTATAATATTGTACAATAATGAATAGAGCGATTTCACCTCCAACGGAGCTCATGGGCTTTGCTATGACTACTCCATTCAGCTGCCTCTCCTGCTCTCCGCCACCCACCACTCTCTCCCCCCACCCCCCAGTTTCAATCTGTGAGCGTAGAACAAGAGTCCACAAGCTTAAACTAGTAAAAACCAAATGTAGAACTAATTGGATAAACATTTGAAAATTTGGGGAATTTTTGATTAATCACTTTGAGTGTGCTGTAGCTTGTTGAAACACATTGAGAGCTTTGCCTTTTGAATGACTTAAGACCATTAGGGTATTTCATCATTGAAAGATTTTTTTTCTCCTGCAGTCTTGGTAGCTCATAAAGAAATTTATAAAAATACAGAAAGAGTTCCTTTTTTTGAACAAAGGTCAAACCTGAATTAATAGCAAACTTATAGTCGAAACATGTTCAGCTGTTCATTAAGTATCAGCACCGAGGATCTATTCCTCTTCTCCTCCACTTAAACGTTGTACTGACTGATTTCCAGGACAACTACATTTGATACCACACCAAATGGCACTGCTAACTCCAGCAAGCGCCTCCCTGAGTTATCCAGTTTTACCTGCGTGGCCTTTGCAGAAACTTAATACAAGATGATGGCGCACTCACCTGGAATTTGTTACTGATGGGGACTGTGGACGACAACTATTCACGATGAATGCGTTTCACGCAAGAGAATGGGGAAGCGCACACTGCGTTATTAATTCGTCTTCGGCGGTTGCACTAAACGGGCGACAGCGTATCAGCAGCCCGTTTTGCGCTCCGCCCAATTTTCTTTACAAGCGGAAGTTGTTCCATTTGCAAAGTAGGAATATTCGGGTTATATCGAAATACAACTTTTAGAAATAACAACAGAAAATGCTGGAAACACTCAGCAGGCCAGGCAGCATCCGTGGAGAGAGAAACAGAGTTAACGTTTCAGGTCTGGGACCCTCCATCAGAACTGGAAAAAGCTGGAGATGTAACAGATATTAAGCAGGTGCAGAGACAGGGAGGGGAGGAAGGAATTGAAGGAATATACTGTGCTGAGTAGGAGACAGGAAAGATAAAATGTTGCAAAGGGGGTGGCAAAATCATTGATTTCCAGCATCCGCAGTATTTTGCTATACAATTTTTAGAGCCTGACAGTAATTTGCTGACTAACATTGTTTTCTCAAAATGTTACAGTTTGACATTTCTACCGATGTTCATGAGAACACAGCACCATCTCTTGCGGGGATAATTAACCAGCTGAGTTTAGAATAGGGAACTGTTTTGCTTTACATGGCAGTTGTTTTCAGGCCAGAGTTGAAGCCAAACCACAATCCCACCCAGATTCATTAAAATGCAAATCTGGAACATTATCACACAATTTTTGAGACTCATCTTTAATGATGTGCTTAGAAAGGAACCGATTAACGCAGTTTAACATGATACCACTTGTTTTAAACTAACAAAATATAGTTGTCTTAATGCAACCAAACCTTAGAGATTGAGTCTCAGTCTGTGAGGTTAGCTGCAATGTTACTGCTCCATACAACCAAAAAGCAAATTTCCGTCTTTATTTTACTCTTTTTTACTTTGGGATTCCCAGAGTGGTTTACAACCAATTATTTTTGAAGTTTGAGGGAGGAATGTTGACACCATGCATCGCCCCATGTAATCCTTCGTGTCTGATGGTTTAACATCTCATCCAAAAGATAGCACCTCTGACAATACTGCACTGGTATGTCAGCCTAGATAATGTGCTCAAGTCTCGATTTGAGTTTGAACCCATGACCTTCTGACTCAGAGGAGAAAGTGCTGCCAATTGAACCAGGATGACAACATTAAAGTTAAAAGGGAAGACGGAAGACTGTCCATCTGCAAACCAGGCAAGTTTCATTGATTAGAACCTGAAGATAAAATGAAGATAAAGAGACTTTGTTTGAGGTGCAAATTAAATTGGATGCTGTCAGGACAGGACCTTAGCAGATGCTTGAGATCCAGGAGATGTGTGCGATTGTTCATTAGCATTCAATTGTAATGCCCTTGTGTGGTAAAAGGATAACAAACTGAGAAGAACCTTGACAAGGTACAGACTTAGCGAACATAGCCTAGCGATCGAAAAAGGCAGACACAGGCAGACCAGGCTGCCAAGAGAAGACAGGATATGCTCTCACTGCAGTCAGGGAGTAGTTGAGACAGAGATGCACTTCCTCACAGCCTGTGGAAAATATCAGGGCATCAGAGAGAATTTCTACCAAAAATTCTCACAAATATGCCCTGAATTCAGAAATCTGACTGACAACCAAAAACTCCCATTCCTACTGGGGGAGGAGAGAAGCTGTGTAACACTGGCGGCACACTATGTTACAGCTTGCCATGAACAGAGGGACAACCAGTAAACTAAGACAAGAGTATATATAAACAAGGCGAATGTATATTTATAAACTCAGGGATATACCTGTTTATACACTGTATGAATGGAACCACGTTTATGTGTTCAACCATAAATGTATTTTGATGCTTTGGCAACATAAGATGTACCTTATCATGCCAATAAAGCGATTTGTATTGTATTGTGTATTGTGCCTTTTATAGGAGGGTCAAAATAGTAAAAGGCAAATTTAGGTTTGAATTATGAAAGCTCTTCACACAAAGTGATCAACACATGGAATGGATTCTAGGTAGAGTAATGGAGACAAAAACCCTGAAATTATTTCAGAAACAATTAGACACTGTGATAAGGGGGTGAGATTATAGGGTGGTTTTGGATAGATGAGCGAAATTGGACTGAATGATCTTCTCCATCTGTGTTTATCTTGTGCTCTTGATAACAACTGAATGACAGCATTGTCTTCAAAGTCCCTTATATAAACTAATATAAAGCAGGGGCTTCCCCTGCATTCTTTAGTCTTGACATAAGATCAGTGAACTCCAGGGGAATTTGGAGCAACAGAAATGACCGTACTTGACTGTTTCATCTAAAGGAGCTGTTGATTGCTAATAAATTGTAAGAGGTAGCTTCCTGAAAAAGGGTGCATTAACCCTTTGTGGGGTTAATGCACCCTATTAAATATTGTGCTGTTTTAATATCTTGCCAGATTTTTGCTTCGAAGTACTTTTATCTGTAAGTAAATCTGAATAAGTAGCTTAGCCTGAATGCAGTAGTCTGTGCATTTTTCCCTCTATCTTCTGAAATACTGGGAGAACGTGATGTGCATCCCATGCAATGTTCCCTTTAAGTTGCATGGTCACGTGTCCGCGTGGATGTCTGGAGCTCCCACCCAGGCTGTCTGGAGCTCCCACCCAGGCTGTCTGGAGCTCCCGCGCGGCTGTCTGGAGCTCCCGCTCGGCTGTCTGGAGCTCCTGTGCAGGCTGTCTGGAGCTCCCGCGCAGGCTGCCTGGAGCTTCTGTGCAGGCTGTCTGGAGCTCCCATGCAGGCTGTCTAGAGCTCCCACGCAGCTGTCTGGAGCTCTCCCACAGGCTGTCTGGAGCTCCCGCGCAGGCTGTCTGGAGCTCCTGCGCAGGCTGTCTGGAGCTCCCGCCCAGGCTGTCTGGAACTCCCGCGCTGCTGTCTGGAGCTCCCGCGCAGGCTGTCTGGAGCTCCCACGCAGGCTGTCTGAAGCTCCCGCCCAGGCTCTCTGGAGCTCCCGCGCGGCTGTCTGGAGCTCTCGCGCAGGCTGCCCGGAGCTCTCGGCTGTCTGGAGCTCCCGCCCAGGCTGTCTGGAGCTCTCGCGCCCAGGCTGTCTGGAGCCCTCGCGCAGGCTGCCTGGAGCTACCGCGCGGCTGTCTGGAGCTCCCGCCCAGGCTGTCTGGAAATCTCGCGCAGACTGTCTGGAGCTCTCGCGCAGGCTGTCTGGAAATCTCGCGCAGGCTGTCTGGAGCTCTCGCGCAGGCTGTCTGGAGCTCCCGCGCAGGCTGTCTGGAGCACTCGCGCAGGCTGTCTGGAGCACTCGCGCAGGCTGTCTGGAGCACTCGCGCAGGCTGCTTGCCGGCTTTAAAATAAGAAAAACTGCACATGCACAGGAATTTGAATGGGCCACGCAGCCCCGTGAAGGGGACGCGCACCCCAAAAAAAATTAAAGGGAACATTGATCCCATGTAAGCAATTTACCACAATTCAAGGCTAATTGTAAACTTGGCTAAACTTACGCTAATCCTTTTTTATGAAAGTGGCCGATTTTGGTTCACAAGAGACTTGGAGCGTGAATAACTACTGGGGGAGAAAGCCTGAACTGTAACTCACCCCGTACTCCAGCTAATTACTTTAAAAAAAGCTTCATAGGATGGTGCAGTCGGCTAGAAACCGAACTATCACCTCTGTTCAGATGGGTGTCATAACAGTCTCCTCGGTGTGCTGACTGAACGGAAAAATAACCCAATCAGAAAATGTATATCTCTGTGCAACCTTTGATTCAAAATAAACTTCAGAAGTTAAAACAAGTAGCTCAACAGCTCGTGAATACTAAGTTACCTTTACTGTGCAAAGTCCAGTGAATGATTGCCAGTTGACATTCGGGGAATGTAGTTCCTCCTCTGGACTGGCTGTAAAAGTGTCAAGCGTGATTATCTCATTGCTTTTGTTTCTTGCGCAGCGGAGAGATTTAATTATTAAGCTGGAAATATGATGCCAACTTGGCATCCAATGACAGGGACGAACTCTGCCCAGATGTTTAATTGCAGTCACATTCTTCAGTGCTAGGCCCAGAACTGTGACTGTTAAATGTGGGGCCTGATGTCACTTCGCGTGCCTATCAGAGAAATGTTGAATGACAAGAATTGCAACGATTTATGGCTTGTGATCATGTGCCCTGTTTATATCTCTTCTCAATGAACCCTATAAAAGTATATATGGCCTGCTTGGTATCTCCTCTCCATTTAGGATGGATTATGTCACATTTCCACAAAACGGATTTGGAAATGAGACACATTTAAGCGGTGTGTTTTAAATCAGATTGGTTCACAAGGGCTTCAAATCCTCTTTACAGCCAAGTACTGCAGCTGCCGAGACAAGGAAGAAGTTACTTATTAGTAAGACAAGCATTGTATTTGTGTATTAAAGCTAGATGGACCAGTTTGTGGAATGGTGCTGTTGACAGATCACTTTGAACTGAGACAAAAACAGAAAACGGATCTATCGTTGAACTGAGACTATATGGGCTGGATTTTCCAAGCCCCGAGGAGGCAGACATGGAGGCGGGACAGCCCGTAAAATCGGAGAAAGTGGGGGCGGATGGCAGACCCACCCCCATCCCGCCTCCGTGCCCATTTGCCAGGAGGTGGGAAGATGTGTAGCTTCGGGTCCCGTCTCCTGGAGGCGGGAAAGGCTTTTAATCCTTTTACCTGCCTGTTAACAGGTAGTTAACAGGCAGAAAAAGGGATTAGTGCCATTTTACCTTCACAGGTGAAGGCTTCCCGACCTCAGAGAACCCCGTCGTGTTGGAGGAGATGTGGAGGAGGTCTGCGGTGGTCGGAGGCACCTGGAAGTAAGATGTAGAGGTGAGTGATGGGTGCAAGTGTGGAGTGGTAAGTATGTAAAGTGAGTGATAAGTTTAAAAAAGTGTTCACTTACCTTTTTTTCCTTCTATAGCCTTTAGCTGCGCTGGATCGGGAGAGCGGACATCCACCTTGTCAATTTCAGGTAATGGCTGATGGACCCTCCGATCCATCAGACATCTGAAATTTACTTATTTTCAATGTTTGCTGAGTCCTCACCACAAAGACTCATCAAACTAAAGAGAATGTCAGTGTTTGACAGCTTCACAGAGCTGTCAAATGCTGTCATTTCTTCTTTCAAGAAGTCTTGACAGATAGCACGTCTGACGTTGACATGATCTGTATAGTAATCTGGGATGTAATGCTTAAGTTATCCACCAGATGGAGCCAAATATTAAGGGTTCCCATTCACCAGTTTTTACGGTAATGGGTCATGTATTCAATGTCCTGGTACACCAGTTTATACGGTAATGTGGCATTGCATTATGGGTATGACTCAGAGGTAAATCCTCCATCTTGCCATCGTGCAGTAAGAATTGTGTGTCTTGCCTGCAGCCTGTAAGAGATATTTCTCTGCTACACCGGGTAAATAAACAGTTGGGTTTTGTTCCTAATATCTCACTTATCTCAGTTTCTGACCTTACCACTCGGATATTACAATCTGTCAGTGATTTCTTCCCTAATTGGCCTGCTGAGCCTGCAGGGCGGGCTTAACAAGCTCAATCGGGGAAAATCCCTCTGAATGGTCAGGCGAGGATGGAGGCGGGACATTGACACGACAAGCAGCAGTGTCGCCTCCAACTCGCCTCCATTCGCAAAATCCAGCCCTATGAATCAATTGACTCAACCTGAACTCATTGGGAGGAATTTTAACTCTCCTCTGCTTGGGAGGAACTGGGCGTGGGGGGGGGGTAGTTAAGATAGAGTGGGTGGCTTACCCACTGGTTTCGTGCCCTGATCTGGACACTCGCCTGAAACCAGAAGGGTCTTTCTTTAAATATGCAGATAGGGCGCCAATGATGTCATTGGGGCCTGACTGAATTAATAACCTGAGGCTTGAGGGGGGAACCTCTCCAAAGTTGGGAACTTGCCTCAAGTATTGGAGAGCTCAATTCTGCACTACAAGTCCTGGTTAGTGGAAAAACAACGGAACATAGGAAATCAATGGGGGGAGGAAATTTGACTTGCACCCAAACCGGGTAGCTGATTGCTCCGTGCACCAGCCTGAGACTCAATGCAAATTTGACATCGAACAATCCCTGCCACACAGGTCAGCGGCAGGGAGGGGGGTTCAGTAGGGCCTCATGGTTGGGGGAGGGGGTAGCCTAGGTCAGGGGAAGCCTAAACTATCCTTGAGGGGCAGAGGAGAATTCCTGCTCCTCTTGGCCCCACAAGGCAATTAAAAAAAAAAATCCACTTTCTTTTTTGGGCCTCTTCTGGCCCTGGCTCCTGCTCTTTGAAAAGGTTTGGTGACCGTTTTTTTGAGGACTGCTGAAGATATGGTACAACTAGGCGGAGTTTGCGCCTCTCAAGCTCTGCCCAATCGTACCTGAATTTTGATTTGTGACCCCGATTTGCGCCATTTCAGGTAAGTGGGCTGCTTGCCCAATTACAGGCCTGCCTGAATATGGCATCAGGCGAGCCTTGGGCATCAATGGGGCAGCACCGGTTTTTGAACTAGTAGTCCTAGGGGTTGCTAGTGGTATAGTGGTTATGTTACTGGACTAATAATCCAGAGGTCTGGACTAATGATTTGCAGACGTGAGTTCAAATCCCACCACGGCAGCTGGGGAATTTAAATTCAGTTAATTAAATAAATCAGGAATAAAGAGCTAGTATCAATAATGGTAACCATAAAACTATCCGATTGTCATAAAAACCCATCTGGTTCACTAATGTCCTTTAGGGATGGAAATCTGCTGTCCTTGCCTGGTCTGGCCTATATGTGACTCCAGACCCACAGCAATGTGGTTGACTCTTAACTGTCCTCTGAAATGGCCGCAAGCCACTCAGTTGTACCAAACCGTTACAAAGGAGCATGGACTGCAGTGGTTCGAGAAGGCGGCTCACCACCACCTTCTGCCGTCAGGGAAAGGTTTTTTTCCACCATGACATTTTTGCTATACATTAATGTGTTTGCACATAATTGGAACTATCTTGCGTTTTGTAAAATCTGGCTTAGTTTGCTTGCCATTGTTTCATGCAAAGTAGCACTCCTTCAACTGATCACAAATAACTAGCCTTTTTCTTTGCAAATGTGACTCTATAACAATAAAGAAGTGTTTTTGTAATCTTTAGTGCTTGTCTAAATGTACAAGTACTGTGTAACAAAGAGACAAACTACACCAAAGAGACACTAAATGCCAGTTTGCGTTAGAATAAAGTTTCCACACAACTTTGCATTAAAAAGTACGGGAAGTACCGTTATGTAAATTTTAAGAGGATATTTAAAAATAAATCCTGATATAAAGTATGGACAAACCAAACCACAGAGTTAAGCTGGATATTTCTTACATAAACAGCAGACCTATGCGAGTCAGTTTTTGACAGCCTATCAATTGATGGATGTCATTAATCTGGAACCACGCAGCAACAGGTTTGATCTTGACTGGGTAAAGTGCACCCTTGACAATTCATGTTGATGCAACATTAGAATTTATATTTAGTTGTACTGTACATTGTTTTTTAGTTGAGATTAAAAGTGTTGCACAGGTAGTGGAGTAATTGTGATCTTTCATAATAATATGGGGGAATTTTAACACCAGGGCCTGTTGCCCCGGAGGTGCTATGAGAGGTCCCGGTCCATTTTAGCTGTTGGACCTCACTAATATAGATACAACAAGCAGCCCACCCAAAATGAGTATCCAAAGGAAGCACACTGGGTTCCCCAAGTCGTCGGGGGCGGTGGTGGAGGGAGGGATGGGGGGGATGGCAGGAGGAGGGAGGGGGTTTCTCGAACGTGGAAGGTATGAGTCCTGGGTGGCAGCGCCCTAACCTTTCTTTGCAGGGCCCAGAGGAGCATTCCTGGCCCCACAATAATAATTTTTGCCTGTAAAGGCCTCTGCTTCTTGCCTGCTAGGTGTTTCTGCAGCAGGTGCTCCACGCAATAGGCCGGTAGGATCCTTCAGGATCCTATGTAGGTCATAGGACACGATTCTGGTGTATCCATGAGGCTCCCGCCTGAATTGGGCGAGTGTCTCAAAAGCCCAAAGAAACAGCATCATTAAAACGGTGCTAAAGGAATGGTAAGTGACCGGTTTCCACCGGGCGGAGGGAGTTAAAATCAGAGCCATATTATGGCTCTGTCTTGTATATTGTAACATCATCATTTAATGAGATGATTCTCGGTGTCTGTGTTGAGTAAATTATTTGCAGGATTGGGTGGCAAAGTGGGGCTACAATTCTGCCACTTTATCCTTGGGCCAGGATTCAACTCCAACCCTGACAAATGGGAGGAACATTTCCTCTTTGATCTCTCTTGGGCAATCTTCAAAACCCAACACCTAGTGGTTACAAATCGAGAAATTTTAATGTAACAATGTTTATTTTTTAGACTCATCAATTTAAAGGATATCTCTGCTTTATTGGAACTCTTGCATTTTGAGCAACCAATGTCAACATCAAGTGCTCCCTGGCCAAATATAACCGGCCCAAATGCAGAGCCTATCTCTCCAACAATATTCCGAACCCTAACCTTAAAAATAGCGCCCACTCTTGCAGCAATGTAAAATAACAGCGATCCCGGTGGCCTTTAATTGAGACCGCTAAATTGTGGAGTGTATTAGGGGGAGAAATTTATTATAGCCCTGTTTGGGGCACTAAATTTTAAAAGTTTGGAAAATTATCGCAAGGCACTAATGTTTCCAAACTTTAAAAAAATTCGGTTTTGCACTCCAAGAAGGAAGTGGAGCACTAAATCAAGCGCTCCACTTCTTGGAGCGCAATCGGCAGCAGGCGGGGCGGAGACTTCAGCAGCGCTGCACACTGGGCCATTCAGCGCTGCCACGTTCAAAGGCTCCTCCCCTCCCTTAAAGGGAAAGGCCATCGCTGCAGGCTCTGCAATAGAAAAATTGCCTATCTGGTTCACCAAGGCAGCCACAATCCAGCGTGATCAGCCCGGCGCTCAAGCAGAGAGCCAGGTTGATCGATCGCGGGCAGGAACCCGCGAAAAAGAGCGCAACAAGAAAGATAAGTTTTATTTTACTTACCTCGGCCACCTCGCCTTTAATCATCGCCCCTGAAGCGGCCGGCCGGCCGCCCGATGCAGGCCTTCTGCAGCTGTCGGTGTTTTCGACCGGCGCTGCTGCAGGGGACGGAAGTCAATTTTGGGTCAGGGGTGCTACCGGGGCGATGCGCACGGCGATGACGTCATGATCTCCGGGCGAAGGAGATTGGGGCGCAACGCTGTAGCGCCGCCACAAAACTCTCGCACAAATATAACCGGCCCAAATGCAGAGCATATCTCTCCAGCAATATTCCTAACTCTAACCTTAAAAATAGCGCCCACTACTGTAGCGGTGTAAAATGACAGGGGTCCAGGTGGCCTTTAATTGAGACCACTAAATTGTGGAGAGTATTAGGGGGAGAAATTTATTATAGCCCCATTTGGGGGTGCTAACAAGAGGTGCAAAGGCACCCAATTTTGCCTCCTTAGTGCTGTAGAACTTGCTTTGCTTTTAGATGTTTTTCAGTTGGTGCAGGGGGAGGGGGAATTTTCACCTTGTGTGTCTGGGGTAGTTTGAAACTCTGGATAATGGACCGGCCAATTCTCCAGTGTTCTGACATAGATATAAGCAAGTAAGTTCTCAAGTTACATAATTATTTCAAGAGACACTTGAAGCTTTATGAAAACACCTTGTTGCTGCAAAAGGGGCAGCGAAACTAGATCCATTTGAAGAGGATAGTTGGTTTATAAAAAAAAACACTTTGATAAAGGGAAGAAAATAGCCCTGCACAAAGCACCACTGTAGGCAATCTTGGCCACTGCTTAGTCCAGGCAGCACTGATCACTATTGTTACTTCACACTGAGTCCATCTGCCTGAATAAACATATAAACGTGAAGCTTACACTTGGAGCAAGCTGTTCCTCTGTGGTCCTGCCCAAAATCGCCCCCAGCTGCTTCTCTCCAACCCGCCATGCACTAATTGTGTTGGTGAGTGGGTGGTGTGGGTCCTGGGTCCCGGCAAATTTTCCTTCTTTCCACCCGCCATGGGAAAGGTGGCAGTGGGCCCTGGAAAGCAGCAGTAACTACCTTAAGGTGCCCCCTATGGAGGGAGAGGAGCTCCCTCCATTCTGCCCCCAATGACATGCCCGTTTAAGGCTCCTGCCATGGCCTTCAGTGGGTCTTTGTTTTCAGTCTTTGGGACACTTTTGACCCTGTTAAGGTCCCTTGCTGGACCCAGGAAAATGGGTCAGGGTTGGGGCAGCTACAAAGGGTCGCGCGGAAGTCCTGCCCTGCTGGAATTCTGCCTCAGTGTGGAGAAATACCCACCTTTAGCTTCATGAAACTCTCTATAAAATTAGCCATATTGTAGGAATAGGTGTATTCCTAACCAAATCACTGAGGTCGACTCAGGAGAAACAATCCAATAGGTTTTTAATGAAGGATTTGACGAAGTACAGAAACCAACAAAGATCAATGCAGGAGAACCTTGGAACAGGTCTTACCCCAGTGGGGACGCCACGAGGACTGACTAGGCAGTCCGGAGGTTTGTGCGATGACGTCATCGCGTTTGCGTCGTGACGTCATCGCATTGCTCGCGTTTCCCGCGCTTGGGGCCGTCACGTGATGTGCGTCGTGACGTCATCGCGTTTGCCCGCGTCATCGCCTTTACCCGCGTCATCGCGTTCACCCGCGCTACCAAAGGAGGAACGCCCCGTACAGGTAAGTTAAAGAGAATTATGTATATTAACTCGGTAGTACCGCTACATACACCCCCCCAGAATTCGCTTTAATGAACGAGTCCTGTAGTCTCGAGATGGAGACTGTTGGGTGGCTGGCAGTCTGGCGGGCGTCGTACTTGGGTTGGCGAAAGGACGATGGGTGGCCGGTGGTCTCGGCGGTCGTGGTGTCTCGTCTTGGCGGGCGAGGTCTAAAGGTGCTGGTCGTGAGCGGATCCTTGCGTGCGTCGTGGCGGATAAAATGTATCCAGCCATGCGAAGGACCGTGGTGTCATGGCGAACAAAACTCATTCAGCCATGCGAAAGACCGTGGAGACGTGTGACCTCTGCAGCCCGTGGTTCAAAGCGGGCGCCGGGGTGAAACAGCTGGCCGCGTCATAGAGGAGGACGATCGTACCTGGTGTGCCGTAACAATGATGAGCGGCTGATGGTCAGGTGGGCGAGGTCGAAATATGCTGGCCAACTCGTGGTGGCTTGCAAGCCGGGCAGGCGCGGACTATGGCTCTGTTGATGTTGGAAAA
Source organism: Somniosus microcephalus (assembly GCF_052327205.1). NCBI lineage: Eukaryota > Metazoa > Chordata > Chondrichthyes > Squaliformes > Somniosidae > Somniosus > Somniosus microcephalus. Next base: position 40,598,603 of record NC_140997.1, read on the forward strand.
AGTCCCCAGTCTGACGAAATCTGCAGGAACGCCAAACGGGCGATCCAGGAGGAAAGGAACGTGGGTTTTGGCGGGTGGGTGAATCCGCCGACAGGCGAGCGAACTCTGTAGAAGTTGGGAACGCACGGAACGGTGCGTGCCGTAGTGGTAACACTGAAGCAAGTTAACAGTTGCTGCGTTGCTCAGTGATTGGTGATGACAGCAACTTTCGCGTGGCCAATCGCGGCCGCGGGATGGCCATTGAACCCGTCGTTGATGCTTGCAGCGTCAGTAGATGGTTGCTTTTGTCGCGGGGAAAACTGCAGAGAGGGCGGTAATGCTTCGAGTTGTTGTTGCTTTAGGGGGAAAACTGCCGGGAGGGCGGCAACGCTTCTAGTAATTGTTGATTGAGAAGGAAAACTGCCGGGAGGGCGGCAACGCTTCGCTTACGCGCCGAAAAGAGTGGTAGAAAACACAACCAGCAGGCTGACGGGCTGGTGTGTCGCTGGCGGGGAATGAGTCTTCGTGTTTCACGAGGGATGGGTCCTCGTGATTTGCGAGGGATGGGTCCTCGTGGTTCGCGAGGGATGGGTCCTCGTGGGTCGCGAGGGGTGCAGCCTCGTGGTTCGCGAGGGATGGGTCCTCGTGGTTCGCGAGGGATGGGTCCTCGTAGGTCGCGAGGAGTGCGGCCTCGTGGTTCGTGAGGGATGGGTCCTCGTGGTTCGCGAGGGATGGGTCCTCGTGGGTCACGAGGAGTGCGGCCTCGTGGTTCGCGAGGGATGGGTCCTCATGGTTCGCGAGGGATGGGTCCTCATGGGTCGCGAGGAGTGCGTCCTCGTGATTCGTGAGGAGCGAGTCCTCGTGGCATCTCCGCGGGGGCGTGCTCCGATCTTGTGGGCCTGAAAACCTGCGGAACCCACGCTTGGAGGGATTCATACTTGCTGTTGCATTGGGAGATGTCGTGGAGGCGGACGATCCGTGTGTCAGTAGAAATGTCAAATACGGAGACCGTAAGCAGGTGCGTGGTCTGCGCCGCATCGATGTTCTTGGCGAATGGGGCTTCTACCTGAAGAAAGCACGAGGGCGGTTGCTGCACCCTGAATTGCGGTAGCGACAGCGAAACGGCTGATGCTTCCATGGAGTGCTTCTTTTGTGAAAATCGTTCACAAAATTCAGGGTCCAGCTGCGTAACGTTCGTGAAAAATGGGCTCACCTCCAGGCTGCGCTTCCTTTGCGAAAACGTTCGCAAAAGCGGGGTCGCCAACGTAGGAATAGGTGTATTCCTAACCAAATCACCTGAGGTCGACTCAGGAGAAACAATCCAATAGGTTTTTAATGAAGGATTTGACGAAGTACAGAAACCAACAAAGATCAATGCAGGAGAACCTTGGAACAGTGGGGACGCCACGAGGACTGACTAGGCAGTCCGGAGGTTTGTGCGATGACGTCATCGCGTTTGCGTCGTGACGTCATCGCGTTGGTCGCGTTTCCCGCGCTTGGGGCCATCACGTGATGTGCGTCGTGACGTCATCGCGTTTGCCTGCATCATCGCGTTTACCCGCGTCATCGCGTTCGCCCGCGCTACCAAAGGAGGAACGCCACATACAGGTAAGCTAAAGAGAATTATGTATATTAACTCGGTAGTACCGATACAATATACCTTTTGTGCCAGTGGGCATCTTTTGCAGCTTTTTGAAAGCAAGTCTTCCCTCAATCCCTCCCTCTACACAAGTCGATTAGAACTGAACGGAGGGACTAATTTTAAAAGGGTTCCTCACATCACCCTGTATATGAATCTGTGGACATATATTTTGCGGTCAGCGGTGAAAGAATGGCGTCAGCCGTTCATTGCACTTACCCTTACCCATAGACTTTCTATGGGATTTTGCATTGGAACTTGCTGTGATTTGAAAGCCATTTCAGCGTGGCGCCCTTTACAGGCGATGTGGGACCTGTGTGACCAGAGCAAGCAACTGTGTATCTCCTTAACCAATCAGATTGAAGAATCCTTACTGAGGCACGCAGAGTCTGAACCAGGAAGTGTCAGTTAGAATAGTTAATTCAATGCCAAATCATGTACAGAAAGCAAAATAAGGAGAGGGAAAAAATATTGAAAGTAAGAGAGAGAGATAAAAGAGACAGACAGAAAAAGTTAAAAAAAAGTTTCATTTAAATTATTTTTTTTTTTAAGTCTCCAAGAATAATTAAAATCTGAAAGAATCCACACCTGTTAAAGTTAACTTTCAGTGCCAGAGATTTATTTGGCAGTAATTAAGACTTATCATACCATTAAAAATGTACTGAAACTGAATGGACAAGTCCTAACCTTTTCTGGTGTGTTTAGTGGGTATCTATCATGTAGGCACCCCAAATCCATGCCCTCCCATGTATGTGAATGCCGAGTGGCTCAGCGAGATACCGGTGTAGCGCAGCTTCTGGAACAGCAGGGCAATTCGGACAGCACATATGCGGTCGTCGGAAGTTGCTGCTCGATTTACACTTTAATAATGCTGAGCGCTGATAGCATCACTGTTATTTCTACCGCAATATCCAAACCAATGTTTTTTTGTGTGTTGCACCAGTGCAGAGTTTACATTTTGATCTAATCTATGCATTGCGCAAATGCTTTTGGCCTCTCAAGGTGAAAAGGCAGCATTTTTAGTCAAATACCATTGACGAAAGATTGTTCAAGACTTTGGTGAAATATGAGGGTACTTCACCTGCTCCCTGAACTTCGTAATCTTTTAAATTTAGATATCTACACTTTTTGAATGTACTTCAGATGAGGAATGTCTGTGCTGGGGGAATGAACTACTTTTCTTCCTCCCCCCCGCCCCCCCCACCGCCCCCACACCCCACTCTTTGGGCACTTACAGGGTCGACTGAAATTTTCAAGACTGAGATCCATAGATTTTTGTTAGGTAAGGGTATCAAGGGATATGGATCAAAGGCGGGTAAATGGATTTGAGGTGCAGATCAGCCATGATGTCATGGAATGGGGGAGCTCTGTCGACGAGAACAACACATTTTTTATTGCTGTGACCCCTTACTTTATTACACCATGTTCTGTTTACAGCATTTCAAATCAGAGGCAGGAAATTACTCATTATTGTACAAATGATTACCATGTTCCTCGGTACTTTATGTTAATGGCGACACCGCCTCTTAAGATCACATAGAGAGGAATCTGGCGTGAGCATCTTAAGCGTCTGTGCAAGAAATTTGCTCACAATAGTTTTCAGGATCTAATGTGAAATTGCAAGCACCATTGAGAAGAGTGCAAAGTAAGCCAGAATTATACAGGGTTAACTTTACATGCAAGACAGAACTAGCCCAGAGTTGGAGCTGTTCTCAAGTCAACACCTTCTGGGCAGCATTGGACTGCAAGATCCTGCAAATCCATTGGCAGGATAGGCGCACCAAAGTCAGTGTTCTCGCTCAGGCCAACATCCCCAGCATCGAAGCTTTGACCACGCTCAATCAGCTCCGATGGACGGGTCACATTGTCCGCATGCCTGATACGGGACTCCCAAAACAAGCGCTCTACTCGGAGCTCCGACACTGCAAGAGAGCCCCAGGTGGGCAGAGGAAACACTTCAAGGACACCCTCAAAGCCTCCTTGAAAAAGTGTAACATCCCCACCGACACCTGGGAATCCCTGGCCCAAGACCGCACAAAGTGGAGGGGAAGCATCCGGGAAGGCGCATAACACCTCGAGTCTCTTCGCCGGGAGCAAGTGGAACCCAAGCGCAAGGAGCGCACGTCAACCCAAGCACCCCACCCACCTGCCCCTTCAACCACCGTCTGCCCCACCTGTGACAGAGACTGTAGGTCCCGCATTGGACTCATCAGTCACCTGCGAACTCATTTTTAGTGTGGAAGCAAGTCAGCCTCGGTTCCGAGGGACTGCCTAAGAAGAAGAAGAAGAAGAAGTCCTTCTGGGGAACTATACCAACGCTATTAGTTCTTTGCTCATTTATCATATGTACCCTGGATTAATTCAGAACCGGTTTCCACAGTTCAGCTATACAAAGTTCTGCTTACTTCCAAACTTGATGGCTACTGATATCGTAAATACTGACTAGCATCGCACCGTGCCTCGTGTGAGTTTTGTGTGCTGTGCTGTTTAAAGAGACTCTCAGCATCCTTGCATTCAATCAAGCATCAGATGGTTGCTATTGATAACTTTGCATTTCCATTTCACCCGGCTCGACCATTGTGTGTGTTTAAATCCTTGCAGGAAAAAGTAGAGATTATATTTTAATGGCGGTGTACATTTTCCCTATATTTTTACAGATTTCCTACACTTTTATTACAGGAATACTTTCCCTGTCCTTCTGGGTCCTATGTTGACGGAGAATTTTTGTAAACAAGAGAGCTTTCTGTTGGTCTCTACACTTGAGGGCTGGATTTATTTCTCTGTAAATTTTGGCTTGATGTAAATTTTTATCGGATTACGCTCCTGTGAAGCGCCCTGGGATGTTTTACTATGTTAAAGATGCTGTATAAATACAAGTTGTTGTAAAGCATCTTAGGGCATTTTGTATGTTAAAAGTGGAACCAATATTCAAGTTGGTATTGCGGGGGATTGACATATGTGCTGTATAAGCCTGCCACTTACATTTATATTATTCATGCATTTATAATCGATCATTCTGGAATGTTGTGGTTGATCAAGGCCCTCGGAGATGCCCTGACTATTGTTAATTTTCAGCAAAAACATGCCAACAAAATTGGTAGTTGTACTTTGTATCTTTTCTTGTGCTGTGCATTTAAGTGTTGGAAAAACACCTGACTTTTTTTTGCCAAATAGTTTAGCAAAAAAATGCCCAACAACCAGTAGAAATGCTGTGATACTTGCAACAAACCTGTTTATTTTAGGGTGGAGACTGAAAACGTTCACCCTTGTAGTGCTGGTGGTAGCAGAGTAACAACACATTTTTGCTAGGCAATTGGAGTGGGCTATTCCAATCACTGAAAAAATTAAGCTGCCAGCAAACCATTGCCTCTGAAAAATGCTACATAGGTGTAGGCATCTTACATATAATCCATCAGATACACAGTAATTAGAGCTTAGGCCCAAACTCATGAATGAACAGGTTATTTTATGATCTAGTACAGCACTGCAATAACACTTTAAGTTTATTTCTTAAATTGCAATTCAAGGGCCAGTCACCTTTTCCAGTAAAACTATCTTGGGTAAGTTCTAAACATTTTGTAGATGGTTGGAGAGCTCTTATATACATCTGGCATGTACATTTTTAAAATCTAGTACATGCGAGTTCTAATACTGTTCTAACCTTGCCCAGAAAGAAGGATTTGTGATATCCATTTAAACAGTACAGTTTTTCTAGTCAATATTATGTGTCTTTTTCCAACTCTGCTTGTTCCTTCCCTCCTCACCCAAAGGCACTGACTCATGCTGAGATATAGTCCCATGGCTGCTGTTGACCCTTTGGAACCTTGCTCAAGTGAACAGCCACGATCGGTATCTGTTAACCTAGAAAAACTAGCAAGAAACCGACAACTTCAAAGCAACTGTAAATATTGGCCTAGGGTATGCAAAAACCAGGAACAAATGAATCTTGAGCTTTGTATCAATATTAGATGTGTTTAACTATCATAAATATATCAAATATCATAGTGTACATAACACAATCAGCCCACACATATAATGTACCCTAGCTAAATGATGTAATAATGTCCCGGATTTTGCGGGCAGCAGCGAAGGAACAGCGCCCGCCATTCACCTCGCTGACAGCTGCCCACAAAGTTTTAGCGGGCTTTACAGCGCAGACTTGCTCTAATCTGGTGTCTGTTTCAGCGCAGCGCCCTCTACAGGGCATCTGTAGCATGTGTGAGCAGGGACAGAAACAGCATAGCTCTTCAACCAATCACATTGAAGTTTCCTCACTGAGACACACGGGGGGGTGGGGCTGGAAGGGGGGGTGCAATTCCCCATGAGGGCCATTTGGGGCGCTAACTGGAAAAAGTTTGAAAAGTTAGCGCCCGGTGCTAATGATTCTGAGACTCCCCTAAATCCCCTGATGTCACCCCAGGGAGGGAGAGGGGCGCTAAATCAAGCGCTAATGTCCTCAGTGAGGAGCTACAGGGGCGCGAATACCAGAGAGCTGACGAATTTCAGGTGAGCTCCAAAGAAATTTGCTCACTTGCGCTGCTTCTTTGCAACTCTTAAAGGGGAGGTTCGATCATTCACCAGATGCTCATTTGCTTTGCTTGTTTTGAGGAGAACAGGCACATGCTGCAGACCCTTTTGCATTGCTCTGAGAAGAACTGCCTAATAACCAACAAATCACACCCTCATGCAAATGAAGATTCCTTATTCAGCAGCAAACTCTGAAATCTCAAAAACACTTCCAATAATCAAAAGGGTTCTTTGCTTCTGAGCAGCAATAAGTTTGATGCCCTGGCCAACACAAACAACAACCGGAAGTGAACGCCTTTAAATAGCGCTCCTCCACAGGCCTTCCGACTGGAAAATGCCTGCCGAACCTGTTGCTAAAAAACAGAGGCGCACAGGCAGGCGAAAAGTGGGAGTTTTGCATCGGGAGCACTAACGGGGCGATACGCCCGGAGATGACATCATGATCTCCGGGCGCAGAAGATCAGGGCGAAAACCGCCGAATTTCACGGGAGGTGCGCTTGTTGCCTCAGGGGGGGCGCAAAGCTAACGAGGAGAATTTCGCCCCCACAGAGTCTAAACCAGGAAGTATAAAGCAAGAAGTATTAAATTAGATTTAGCTCATGCACAGAAATCGAAATAAAGATTGGGAAAGACAGATGGAATTAAGAGAGAGATAAAAGAGACAGACAGAAAAAGTTTTTAAAAAATTACATTTTTAATTGTTTAAAAATCTCCAACACTAATTAACTTCTGAGGGAATGAGACTCCACACCAGTAAAATTAAATTTTTCAGGGTCAGAGAGGTTGTTTGGCAGTAATTATCACTTATCACGCCATTAAAAATTCACTTACTCCTGAATGCACCAGCCTACCTTTTTATGGCACCTTTAGTGGGGAACTAGTGGGTAAGTACAGCAAACTCCGGATTTCTGCGTTTAAATACGCATATGCAGACGCCAGAAGTTTCTGTTCTGTTTACTCCATTATAACGGTGAGTACTGTTAGCCTCTCCATTATTATTAATGCAAAATCCAGGCCATTGTAAATAGTAATGGGGTATTGGGCTATAGGCTTCATAACAACACCATAAAATTATTGAAACAGGCATATACAAGTAACACAAGTAATATGTTAGTCAGTACATTATGGCACAGGGGGACCAAGGAACTGATTTTGATAGTCCATTCATCCTTCAAAACAGAAAAAAATGGTTCAGTCATTTTTTTTTACACTAGCTGTATAAGAACTAGTTTGTGCAATATAAAGACTATCAATGTAATCCACCTTCTAGTAATCAGTTTAATTTCTCTGCAACAGTCAGTATAAGTGTATCCACAGCCTGAAAGCTATTCAGTTACATTGTCATTAGTAATAAGTGTTTTAATTAAAGTCTGGGTATTTTAACAAGAGTTTAAGCACAGCCTAGCTAGAATAAAGAACAGTGTCTGTCATAATAGCAAATTGCACATAATTGTAGCTGACTCAAGTGTTATTTAAATTCAACCACCATTACCTAGGGCTGCAATATCCGGCAGTATGCAATTCAAAATCTAATCAAGACTGGATAATTTAAACTCAAAACGTCAGCTATCTCTCTCATTGAATATTTCAGATTAAGACTACGTGAGAGATGGAAATAGAGATTTAAAAGGCATGTACACGCTTCCTTTAAAAAGATGTAGGGGGAGAAATTCGGTATCGCCCTGTTTGGGGTGCAATTATCGGCTGGGCGCAAAGTTTAGCGCCTGGCACTAATTATCGCCTCTGACTGCAAACTTGGCTTCTATCGCCCCTGGAGGTAATTGGAGCGCTAAATCAGGCGCTACACACCTCTCTTAAGGCGCTAACGCCAAGGAGCGAGGCGCTACCTCAGAGCACTGGCGAAGCTCATGTGATGTCAGTCAGCAATGGAACACAGGCACACCGGTGCTGGCCAGTTCTTAAAGGGGAGGGTTGATCTTGCTCTCCATCCACACCCTGCTCATTGCAGCCTTGAATCTCGGCCTGGAGAGACCTGTACATCATATCTGCTGGAAAGAACAATGGAGAGGCCCAGGGAAAGAGCTCAGCATGCAGCCCCCATAGTCTCTTCTAAATCGATGCAAGAAAGGTCAAATCAAAATGAACCTGCAAAGTGCTGTTCAGTACCCAAAACTCCTCAACACAGCGTTGAATCTCTCCAGAAGTCTCTCTCTCTCTCTCAGAATGCGTGGTGCAAAAATGTCGCCGACAAAAAATGGCAGGAAGCGGTCGCCTTTAACTAACGCTCCCCTAGTCCCTTCCCGACTGCAAAACGTTCCCCTCAACCTGTCGTTGCTAGCGGCAGGCAGAAAGGCAATATCCGGACCAGGGCGCTACCGGGGCGTTGCACACTCGACTGACGTCACGATTTGCGGGCACAGTAGATCGTGGCAGTAGTGTTTAGCACCACCGCAAAATGTCTGATCAATTTCGCAAGCGGCGCAAACATCGCCACGCCCGGGCGCTAGCGCCCTCTTAGGGCAAAGCAACCACATTTTTCCCCCATAGTCTTTTAATAACCAAATATCCATGCCTGGTCATACACTTTAACTGCGATTTTCAAGCTCTTATCAATAATTACTTCACCCACATCTGCCTTCTATTGAATTAATATCTTCACTGTGGGACCTGGTGTGGTGGAGTGTCATCTCTCATGGTGTTGGGTCCTTGTTGTCAATGCTCAGGCAATGGCTCTGAATCTGAGGCACTGAACCTCTTAACTCATCGCTCTTTTATTTTGCCTTGTTCTGCATTTCAACCGAGTTCTAACTTGCGCTTCAGTCAATAATTCGATTCACATCTGAGCCACAGTGAGAGATGGGGCGACAACTGACCGGGGAACCCGGAGGTCTGAATGGGATCGCACTGCACCAATCTTAAAGTGCAAGTGGGGACAAAACAGACACTAGGTCCAAACACTCATTAAAAAGTGGACAGATGATGCGTGAGCCTAAACAGTGAGTGTCGGCAGCTGATCAACTGGGGATGGAGCATCACAGATCAGTCAGATCTCATTCACCTGGTACCTACTTTCAACAATAGTCATTGGAGAGCGAGCAAGAGGGGACCCTGGCTGATGTTCTACCTACCACCCCCAACCATGGGCACTGAGTCCAATTGTAGTACTCCATGTGCTACCCTACAGCCAACTTAACAAAGACCAGGAATTAAACCAAACATTGGCTTTACTGAACAGTACGTAGGAGATGCTTTGAGTCTCAAATGTGAACCTTTCAAGAATTTATTTTCCCATTTGCAAGTCTCTAAACCACCTCTAAGCAGCCATGCAAAACCTACTCATCGCACAGCACTACAATTATATTAAACAAAATACAGGTTTGCTGGTACTGACAATGAGACAATCCTGTATCGCTGCTCCCCTACAATTAACTTGCATGAACGCTGTTGATGTAGCAATGACAAAAGTGTGAGAGAACCATGATCTCTCATGGCACTTGGTGCTAGGACTCTGAGCCCAATTAAGTGAAGGCTGTGATATGAGCTCCACTTTCCCTTCATATTGCTGGGTCTCTCTCCGAGGGACAATAGAGAGAGGCCCATAGTTTTCATGGCACGTCAAGCCCTGGGTGCTCCCCATTTGCCTCCTTTAAGTTATAGTTTCAGGTTGTGGGTTCGATTCCCACTCCAGAGACTTGAGCACAAAATCTAGGCTGACATTTCAGTGCAGTACTGAGTGCGTGCTGCACTTTTGGAGGTGCTGTCTTTCGGATGAGACGTTAAACCCTCTCAGGTGGACGTAAAAGATCCCACGGCACTATTTTGAAGAAGAGCAGGGGTGTCTCCCCAGTGTCCTGGCCAATATTTATCCCTCAACCAACACCACTGAAAAAACAGATAATCTGGTGATTAAGAAAAGATACACTTGCTCTCGAGGCAGTTCAGAGAAGGTTCACTCGGTTGATTCCGGAGATGAGGGGGTTGACTTATGAGGAAAGGTTGAGTAGGTTGGGCCTCTACTCATTGGAATTCAGAAGAATGAGAGGCGATCTTATCGAAACATATAAGATTGTGAGGGGGCTTGATCGGGTGGATGGGGTGAGGATGTTTCCACTGATGGGTGAGACTAGAACTAGGGGGCATAATCTTAGAATAAGGGGCTGCCCTTTCAAAACTGAGATGAGGAGAAACTTCTTCACTCAGAGGGTAGTGAATCTATGGAATTTGCTACCTCAGAGAGCTGTGGAAGCTGCGACATTAAATAAATTTAAAACGGAGATAGACAGTTTCCTAGCTGATAAGGGAATTAGGGGTTACGGGGAGCGGGCAGGGAAGTGGACGTGAGTCTAGATTCAGATCAGCCATGATCCTATTGAATGGCGGAGCAGGCCCGAGGGGCCATATGGCCTACTCCTGCTCCTACTTCTTATGTTCTTATGTTCTTATGTATCACATTGTTGTTTGTGGGACCTTGCTGTGCGCAAATTGCCACTTTCCTACATTACAACCGTGACTACACTTCAAACACACTTCATTGGCTGTAAAGCGCTTTGGGGCATCCTGTGGTCATGAAAGGCGCTATATAAATGCAAGTTTGTTCTTTCTTTCTTGCAGGTAGACTGCCCCACGCCTGCTAGCAACAGTGCACCATTGATGCAAAAGGGGCTTAAAGAGTTTGAAATAAACACTCAGCCCAACAGCAGCTGCACTAGAGATCGTGCAATGAAGATGGGTGTAACTTTGCATAAACTATCAGCAGATCTCTAGAGATTCAAAGCGAAACCTTTAGAGTCGGCCAAAATGTTTGTAAATTCAGCAAATTGTGAACCATCAAGCCGCGATGGTTATGGAGATAAACAAGAGTTTGAGCAACTTCCTTTACAGCTTACAACAAAATAACACAGCATGTTACCTAATACTGTGTTAGCGTGGCAGCTGGTATAGTCAATAGCACCCCTCAGTGGTTCTAGCTAAAACTCCTCACCACGAACCCTGCACAACAGGACTCTCCTATCTTAATACTGGAAGGTAGTGGAGAAACTGCAAGCAGTTTAAAAGATCAATAGCTGTTTTAATTTTTTTAGTTGGATAGTCCTTTTTAAAAGGTATTTCTGAACTTCAAGGGCATGGCAGCTTTGTGGCGTATGTGTCAGCTGTGGCTCAGTCAGTAGCACCCTCACCTTTGAGTGAGAAGCTTGTGGGTTCAAGTCACACTTGAGCATAAGATCTAGGCCAACACTCCGATGCAGTACTGAGGGAGTGCTGCACGGTCAGAGGTGCCGTCTTTCGGATGCGATGTTAAACCGAGGCCCCATCTGCCCCTTCAGGTGGATGTAAAAGATCCCATGGCACTATTTCGAGGAAGAGCACGGGCGTCCTGGCCAATACTTAACGTTCAACCAACACTACTAAAAAATTATCTGCTCATTATCACATTGCTGTTTGTGGGAGCTTGCTGTGCGCAAATTGTTTGCTGTGTTTCCAACATTACAACAGTGATTGCACTTCAAAAATAATGAATTGGCTTAAAGTGCTTTCCTGAGGTCATGAAAGGCATGATAGAAATGCAAGGGGGCAAGATTGGGTTGCTTTTCACCTCCCATTAGCGCCCCCGAAATTCAGCGGGTGGTTAGTGGCAGCGGTAGCTGGTAGCACCCCATGGTGCTGCGCCTCTGGCGATGACATCATCGCCGTGCGCAGCATCCCGCTCGCGCTCCGGCCGCAAACTTCAGTTGCGCCCCCTGACCTATCGCCAGACGATATGTCCGACAGGGTTAGAATGGCGTTTGTGCAGCGGCAGCGGCGCAAATTAAAGGGCAGGTGTCAGGCAGCCATTTTTTTTGGCCGCCTGCCAGCACCTGCACTCTTCCCCTTTTTTATTCGGGGTGCCGGCCGCGATGGCTCAGCCCGGCACTCCTCTTGAGTGCTGGGCTGCTTTCACGGCACCCCACTCCCCGGTGGTCCAGCAGGGCCCCGGTGCGCACAGTGCTAGGCCCCTCCCCTTTAATCAGGGTGGCGCTGTTGCACGTAGTGCCGCGATATTCACTTATAGCGCCCCAGGAAGGAGGGGGAGTGCTTCCAGTAGTGCCCCGCCTGCTGCTTGGGGCGCTATCACTGAATTTACAGCGCAAGGGTGTTAACTTTTCGGGATACTAAAAGTAGCGCCCCGGCGAAGTTAGCGCTCCAAAAGGGGCACCACCGAATTTCCCCCCGCCCCCCCAAGTCTTTCTATCTTTTTTTGATAGTGTGAGAAGACAATAGTCTGATTACCACAACCTGGTATTGCATATGACCCTTCAGCTGAACTGAGGATGAGCTAAGATACAAAATTGGCCTGAGGTGCCCAAGCGGCGCAAAGTTCGCCTGGGTGCTGGAATTTGCGCCGCGATCGCCGCATTAGCGATCGCCGCAAATTCAGTTGAAGTGCCCCTAGAGGGAGACAGGGCGCGGCTTGAGGCGCGCCGCGTCCCTCTTAGGGCGCTGAAAGTGAATTTCGCAGCGCTACCTGCCGCAGTGCCACACGCTGCGGCACGGCACGCTGCGGTACTGCAGGCCTTCCTCCCACTGTTAAGGGGGAGGGGTCTGCAGCAGCGCGAGCCCCGATCGCGAGTGCCAGCAAAAGAGCCCGGCACCAAGGAGAAGTGCCGGGCTCTCAGGAAACAGCCGGCAATGCCGCACGGGGGGGACCAGGAGGCCGGGGACGGAGGTGCTGGCAGGCGGCCGCAAAAAAAGCGGCCGCCCCGCACCTCCACCTTAACTTGCGCCTCTGCCGGCGCAGCAAGGCCCCATGAACTGGGCGCGGGTAGCGAACGGCGCTACAGCGCCGTTCGCTACCAAATATCGCAATCGGGGCGCGAATGGGGCGCTGCGCACACCGATGATGTCATCGGTGGCGGCGCAGCGCAAATGTCTAACGCCACCATTAGTGCCCCTGCTGAATATCACGGGAGGCGCAGCCAGTGGCGCTACAGCCACTGACTGCCTCTTTAGGCGCTAACAGGTGGCGCTACTCACCCAATTTCTCCCCCAAATGTGTTTTAAATTACAAGTAATTTTAAACAAATTTGAGAGCAAATTCTGTTTTCATATTAAATCATGAGTGAGGTACTCTCCCTTAGACAATATTGACTTACCAACCTTATCATGCTCAGTGGAAAATTTTACTTCAGTCCAAGATGGTGCCACACAAAGGATTTATCGAAACAAATGCAGAAATATTTACAGTTTGATCAGGTTGATTTTCCCTTAGCTTTTCCTTCCTCTGATAATTTACAGGCTTTTATATAAAAAAAACCTCAAGCTTGTCATCTGCTAACCGTTACTTTGTGATTTTCCTATTCCTTTCAAGCTTGGTGTCCAGCATTATGGACCTTCACCATTTCTCCATCTTTCTCAACAAAACGAAAACGCAGAATCAAACCGAGAACACCGCACACACACATCAGAGGAGCTACAGAGAAGGAAAACTTGTTGGTTTGCAATTTTTAGTGAGCTCTGCTAATAATTTACATAACACATTATGCATTACTTACTTTACTGATATGGAGAATTCCCCAGGTGAACTCTCACTTTCTCGTAATACAAAAGCCCCGATATAGCCTTGTTTCAGGAGTAATTCTTCAGCTGACGTCCTGGAGATTCTGCCTATATACCAGCTGTTCAATTAACAAAAGACACAGGAATATTAAAATCAGTATCAAAAGGCAATATTACATACTCCTGTATAATGTACCTGTTTATACATCAGAATAAAGGTGTCCGCCATGGCTCAGTGGGTAGCACTCTCGCCTCTGAGTCAAAATTTTTACGGGTTCAAGTCACACTCCAGAGACTTTGGGGTAAAAATTCTGTTGCTTTGCGCCTCCCGCTAATGGGGCGCAAAGCAACTAGCGCCCAGGTGCGGCGCCACCAACGCCTCCCGCGAAATTCAGCGGGAGATTAACGGCGGTGGTAACCGGTAGCGCCCCGCAGTACTGCGCCGTCGGCGATGACATCATCACTGTGTGCAGTGCCCCGCTCGCTCCCTGGCCGTGATCTTCGGGAACGCCCCCGGACTTACTACCGGACGCTATGTCCAACGGGGTCAGGGGAGCCGACCTGCGGCCAGGGAGACGCTATTTAAAGGCGAGGTGCGGGGCGGCCATTTTCTTGCTGGCCGCCTGCCAGCACCTGCCTCTACTCCCGTCTCTGGCCTCCTTACCCGCCCCCCCGGGAAGTGCCAGCTGCGCTCCATGAGCCCTGCACTTCTCTTGAGTGCCGGGCTCTTTTGCTTGCACTCCTGATTCCCAGGGCGGATTGCACTGTGCAAGTCCCCTCCCCTTTAAGAAGGGGAGGAAGGCCTGCAATACTGCGGCACGTAGCGCCGCGATATTCCTTCGCAGCACCTCAAGAGGGAGGTGGGGCGCTTCCAGTAGCCACTCAAATTCCGTTGTGGGGGTGCTAATTTTTCTGGTGCGCTAAAAGTATCGCCCCGGCGAAGTTAACGTCCCAAAGGGGGCACTACTCAATTCTTAGCCCTTTATCTCATAATCTAGGATATGAAATGGCAGCCTCATCTCAGAAAGCATTCCCCTTCCTGTGATTATAGGATAATGTCTCTGGAGGTGACGTCTTTTGGATCAGACGTTAAACCGAGGTCCAGGCTGTCCTCTTGGGTGGGCAATAAAGCACCACAGTTTTGAAGAAGAGCAGGGGAAGTTCTCCCCGGTGCCCTGGCTGATGTGCATCCCACAATCAACACCATTAAAACACCAAATCTAGTCATTATCTCATTGCTGTTTGTGGGATCTTGCTGTGCATAAATTAATTGCCACGTTTCCTATATTACAACAATAACTACACGTCAAATGTACATCATTGGCTGTAAAGCGCTTTGGGACGTCTTCAAACCTACAAGGATGCTCTTAGCACTTTGTAAAATATAGTTAGGAACTTTTATTTCCTACAATTTAAAGCATACAGCTCGCAAAACAAATTTTTTCATGCTGTGCAATTAGAGTTGATTACGAACAGATTCGTGTAGATACTAGTGGAAAAATATTTCCGAATGAGCAAAATACACTAATTATTTTGAATGACATGTTCCATCATGTGTGAATCTCCACTCTTCTGCTTAAAAGATTTTTCTTAAGTATTACCAGTAGCGAGGTTCATTTGAGTAGAAAACGAGTTTGCTAACACAGGAAGGGGAATATTTTCTGAGATGAGATCTGATGCTTCAAGCTCCATCCAGCTTCAAAGTGATTGTGATGGTGGTTCAAAACCTTGGTGTGGAGATGCCGGTGTTGGACTGGGGTGGACAAATGTAAGAAGTCACACAACACCAGGTTATAGTCCAATAGTTTTATTTGAAATCACAAGCTTTCGGAGCGCTGCTCCTTCATCAGGTGAAGTGCAGAGATGCCTATAGACACAGATTATATAGTCAGAGAATAATGCCAGATGATTACAGGTAATCTTTCTAACTGCCGTTTATCACACCTCGGCAGAGAGATAATCACAGCAATCAAAGGTGTGAATGGTGTCCAAACAGGTCAGTCAGGAAAACATTACATCAAAGAACAATGAGGTGGGGTCACAAGGGGTAAAATGTTGCAGATGCTGGGGTCTGTATGAAAAACAAAAAACAGACAAAAAACATTTTCTTTGCTGGAAATCACAGCAGGTCCGGCCGCATCTGTGTAGAGAGAACAAGCCAACGATGACTCGAGTCTGGATGACCCTACGTCAAGTGGGGTTACATGTAGCGTGACATGAACCCACGATCCTGGTTGAGGCCGTCATCATGAGTGCGGAACTTGGCTATCAGTTTCTGCTCGACGATTTTGCGTTGTCGTGTGCGCCGGAAATTGAGTGGTTGCGCACCAAGAGGGAAGCGATGTGCTACTGGAAGCGCCCCGCATCCCTCTTGGGGCACTGTGAGTGAATATCGTGGTGCTACGTGCCGCGCTATTGCAGGCCTTCCGCCCCTTCTTAAAGGGGAGGGGCCTTGTGCAGCGTGATCTGGGGCCCAGCTGGGCTCCCGGGGATCGGGAGTGCAGGCAAAAGAGCCCGGCACTCAAGAGAAGTGCCGGGCTCTTGGAGCAAAGCCAGCACTCCGCGGTGGGGGGGGGGGGTTCAGGAGGCCGGGGACGGGAGCGCAGGCAGGTGCTGGCAGGCGGCCAGCAACAAAAATGGCCGCCCCGCACCTCGCCTTTAAATTGCGCCTCCCCGGCCGCAGGTACGCCCCACCTGACCCCATCAGACATAGCATCCGGCGGTAAATCAGGGGGCGCTCCTGAAGATCGTGGCCGGGGTACGAGCAGGGCGCTGCACACACCAATGACGTCATCGCCAGTGGCGCAGCGCTACCGGTTAGTGCCACCACTAACCTCCCGCTGAATTTTGTGGGAGGCGTGGGCAGTGCCGCGCCTGGGCGCTAGTTGGTTTGCGCCCCACTTAGTGCCCTCTTAAGGCGCTAATGGGTGGCACAACCAACTGAATTTTCCCCCCGTAGAGTTATACAGCACAGAAAGAGGCCCTTCGTCCCATCGTGTCCGCGCTGGCCATCAAGCCCTGTCTATTCTAATCCCATTTTCCAGCACTTGGTCCGTAGCCTTGTGTGCTATGGCATTTCAAGTGCTCATCTAAATGCTTCTTGAATGTTGTGAGGGTTCCTGCCTCTACCATCCTTTCAGGTAGTGAGTTCCAGATTCCAACCACCCTCTGGGTGAAAAAGATTTTCCTCAAATCCCCTCTAAACCTCCTGCCCCTTACCTTGAAACTATGCCCCCTGGTTATTGACCCCTCTACTAAGGGGAAAAGTTCCTTTCTATCTACCCTATCTATGCCCCTCATAATTTTGTACACCTCAATCTAGTCCCCCCTCAGCCTTCTCTGCTCTAAGGAAAACAACCCCAGCCTGTCCAGTTTCTCTTCATAGCTGAAACGCTCCAGCCCATGTAATATCCTGGTGAATCTCCTGTGCACCCTTTCCAATGCAATCACATCCTTCCTATAGTGTGGCGACCAGAACTGCACACAATATTCCAGCTGTGGCCTAACTAGCGTTTTGTACAGTTCCACCATAACCTCCCTGCTCTTATATTCTATGCCTCGGCTAATGAAGGCAAGTATCCCATATGCCTTCTTAACCACCTTATCTACCTGTCCTGCTGCCTTCAGGGGTCTATGTGCATGCACACCAAGGTCCCTCTGATCCTCTGTCCCTCCTAGAGTTCTACCATTCATTGTGTATTCCCTTGCCTTGTTAGTCCTCCCAAAATGCATCACCTCACACTTTTCAGGGTTAAATTCCATTTGCCACTGTTCTGCCCATCTGACCAATCCATCTATATCGTCCTGTAGCCTGAGGCTTCCCTCCTCGCTATTTACCACTCCACCAATTTTCGTGTCATCTGCGAACATACTGATCATACCTTCTACATTCATATCTAAATCATTAATGTACACTACAAACAGCAAGGGACCCAGCACCGATCCCTGCGGTACACCACTGGACACAGGCTTCCAGTCACAAAAACAACCTTTGACCACCACCCTCTGCCTCCTGCCACTAAGCCAATTTTGGATCCAATGTGCCAAATTTCCCTGGATCCCATGGGCTCTTACCTTCTTGACCAGTCTCCCAGGTGGGACTTTGTCAAAAGCCTTACTGAAGCCCATGTAGAGTACATCAACTGCACTACCCTCATCCACACACCTAGTCACCCCCTCGAAAAATTCAATCAGAATTGTGGAGTACGTTTCTGGGAAAGGCCATCGAAGCAGGCAGTATAAATGAGTTAAGAAGACACTTAGGTGGTTCTGGAGATGAATGGGGTTGAGGGATTATGGTGAGGGGATTATGATGAGAAGGTGAGTAGGTGGAGTCGAGCTTTGAAAAGGGGACAGGTGTGTTGGGCCAAAATTGCCTTTTTCTACTCCAAGAAATTATTGGGGGAAGATTTCCTCTCTGTGCAACTTGAAGTGAAATTGAAATGCAATTGGGAAGTGAAAACACCTTTATGATTTGCTGCAAATAGCGAACAGAGGATACTTTCCACTCCTATGTTTTTTTAATTTGATATTTAAAATCACAAGGGCTGTGGGCTCAACCCCTACTTGATCATCTTCTATCTATCTATCTACATATATATAAACGGATGCTTCTTTCTGTCTGTCTGTCCTTCTGTCTGTCCTTCTGTCTGTCCTTCTGTCTGTCCTCACGTGTGCGTCTGTCCGGCTATGCGCTTGAAAGTTATAGGGCGTACCTACGCGTGCGTTACGTCGAAAGAAAGCTTACCTTTCCTAAACAGTCTTAAGCGTATTTACGTTTCGGCTGGACAAAAATTGCGCCCGCGGTATCCGAAAAACCTTCAAAATTCCGCTCATTAGCATCTCATTATCCGCTCATTAGCGACAGAGTGACCTCAAGGTCGACCAATCGTACGCCGGGTTGCTGGCGCGTGCGGCCGGGCCCTCCTACGGTCGAGTGATGGGACGATTGACCAATCCTACGCTTTGGTGACCTGATGGTCGACCAATTGGTGTGTGTGTGGGCGGGCCTTATCGTTCTGAACCGAGGTGAGTAGCCGCCATCTTGCTTCCATTCTTTTTCCTGCTTTCTGCGTCTTTCTTTTCAAATATACATTTCCAGCAAAATAAAATTGCTTTTATTAAAATTGTTTTAAAAAAAAGTTCATTCATTTGTAAATATTTTCTCTAACCTCAAGATTCTTTTTCCTACCTTTCCCCGTTTTTGTTAGGCCTCAAAGCCTGGGGCTTTCTTACCCAGCCAGGCCCGAGCTAGGTAATTGTCCCACGGCTTCTGCTAAGCTCCTCAGCTCCCCCCCCGCCCCCGTGTCACGTTACACGGGGCAACAGCGTCAGCTACGAGGGTCACGAGGGTCAGGGTGCGCGCGCAGCAGGAGCAGCTGAGATGCGGCGTCTCTCTCTGTTCCCCGCTTGACTCGGCTAGGGCGGGGGGGGCGGGGCTCTCGGGAGTGCGGATCTCGGGCAGGGCTTGGAGAGCGGGAATGGTTACCCCCGGGCAACCGGTCCCACCGGCCGTCTCTCACAGCCGCAATCGGCGATCTTGAAGCCAGCTCGGGAGGGCGGGGGCTCCGGAGAGCGGGAGGGCGGGGCACCGCAGAGCAGGAGGGTGTGGGGGGGCCGGTGCTCGGGAGATCGGGCCCTCCGGAGTTCGGTGCTTGGTTGGGGGGGGGGGGCGAGCCTCGGGAGGTCGGGGGGGGGGCCAAGCCTCGGGAGATCGGGGGGGGCGAGCCTCGGGAGATCGGGGGGGGGGGGGGCGAGCCTCGGGAGATCGGTGGGGCGAGGCGGAGCCTCGGGAGATCGGGGGAGGGGGCGAGCCTCGGGGAGACCGGGGGTGGTCGAGCCTCGGGAGATCGGGGGGGAGCCTCGGGAGATCGTGGGGGGGGGGCGAGCCTCGGGAGATCGGGGGGGGGGCGAGCCTCGGGAGATCGGGGGGGGGGGGAGCCTCGGGAGATCGTGGGGGGAGGAGGGGGGCGAGCCTCGGGAGATCGGGGGGGGGCGAGCCTCGGGAGATCGGGGGGGGCAACCTCGGGAGTTCGGGGGGGTCGGGGGCTCCGGAGATCCGGGGGGGGGGGCTCGGGTGATCGGGGGGGCGGGGCTCGGGGAGATCGGGTGGGGCGGAGCTCGGTGAGAGCAGGGGGCGGGGCTCGGTGGGGCAGGGCTCGGGTGATGGGGGGGGCAGAGATCAGGGGGCTCGGGGGACTCTCCCCCTTACACGAGCCGGCCCTTCCCCCCTTTCCCCTTCCCCCCTTCCCCCCCCCCCTCCCCCCTCCCCCTCCCGCCCTCCCCTCCACCCCTCCCCTTCCCCCCCTCCTCCTCCCCTCCCCCCTCCCCCTCCCCCCTCCTCCTCCTCCCCTCCCCCCTCTCCCCCTCCCCCCCTTCCGCCCTCCTCCCCTCCCCTCTCCCCTTCCCCCCCTCTTCACCTCCCCCCCTCTTCCCCCCCTCCTATTCCCCCCTCCCCTCCTTCCCCCCCCTCTTCCCCCCCTCTTTCCCCCCCCTTCCCCCCAGTCGCTCTCTCTCTTCCCCCCAGTCGCTCGCTCTCTTCCCCCCAAGTCGCTCTTTCTCTCTCTTCCAACAACAACATGCCCTCGAAAAATCCTCGGCACCGCCGGGCACTTGAGCTAGTATATATATATAACGGATACTTCTGTCTATCTGTCTGTCTGTCTATCTGTCTGTCCTTCTGTCTGTCTGTCCTCGGATGTGCGTCTGTCTGGCTATGCGCTCGAAAGGTACAGAGCGTACCTACCGCGTGCGTTACGTCGAAAGAAAGCTCACCGTTCCAAAACGATGGTAAGCGTATTACGTTTCGGCCAGCACAAAAATTGCGCCCGCGGTATCTCCGAAAAAACCTTCACACATTCCGCTCATTATCCCACTCAATTACCATAGAGTGACATTGAGGTCGACCCAATCGTACGGTCGACCAACCCGATGGTCGACCAATCAATTGCGTGGCGGGGG